>NC_072004.2:11504193-11806290 GCF_028885655.2 Pongo abelii | reverse complement strand
GTAGTAGATACGAGGTTTCACCGAAAGTTGGGAAACACTATTTCTAACTCCAAGTACTTTCAGGCTTCATGCGGTACTTGGAGTTAGAAATAGTATTGAAATATTCTAATAGTTTGGAAGCCAGACTATTCACCATCTTCTGCCATCTTCTATATGTTAGTATGGGACTCCTTAAAGGCCACAACTGCTTTTCAGGAAAGAGACCCTGATAATTTAACGAGGTTTAGTTAGTTGGACTTTGGTGATAAAAAGGGTGAAGCTAAGGGCTAGATTCTCCACTTCACTCTGGTGTAAGGACTTTGACTCTATGTAGACCTGATAGTTTAAAAAAAATTTCCCTATTCTTAAAAGAGAAAAAGCAAGGGAGTGTGGTGGCTATTTCAGTACTCTGTCCCTCTGTCTTCACTGCTGGAAAATTTTCCAAAGCACATGTCCGATAGTAGTATTTAATGGCACATCATTCTCATGCTGTTAATTACTGTACTTAAAGAAGTACCTCCTAAATGTCAATTATGGGCTGGGAGATATTAAGAGCTGACTGTATAAACGATGAAAAACAAGACTCTGCACAGAGTAATAGGTATATCAGTGTTGCTGTATTTCCTAAACTGAGAAGTAGCCATTTAATCCTTCTTTTTTTTTGTATTTCTGGATTGCTTAATAATGTAAATTAATCAACAACAAACACAATGATCTCTTTCTTTCATAAATTTACAATCTCGTTTCAATACAGTGGTGGTACGTGCAGCTATTGAGTGCTGTAGGAATATGGGGAAACTCATTCCTATGAGTGACAGTGGATCTGTCTCTAGATTTTCTAGAGAGGGAACGCCCAAGGTAAGTCTTCTACTGTGGGTAGAAGTTAATCCAGACAAAGAAGGGCATGAGGTTCAAAAGGAACAGCATAAGTAATTAAGGATGTCAGCAAGTAGCACAATGTGTTACCTTAAGGAATTAGGAATCACTAGATCACAAGATGGGAAGTGAGACTAGCAAGGAAGGAAGGAAACAGGACAAAGAAGCTTGGAGTTCATTCTGCAACCAGTTGGGAACTAATAAAAAAAATTACAGTGTTTTTGTTTGTTTTCTTTTTTCTTTTTTTGGAGACATGGTCTTGCTCTGTCACCCAGGCTGGATTGCAATGGCACAATCACAACTCATTGCAGCCTCAAGCTCCTGGGCACAAGCGATCTTCCCACCTTAGCCTCCCGAGTTGCTGGGACCTCAGGTGTGCTCCATCAAGCCCCGATACTCTCTGTACTTTTCACAGAGATAAGGTTTTGCCGTGTTGCCCAGGTTGGCCTTGAACTCTGGGGCTCAAGTGACCCACCCGTCTTGGCCTCCCAAAGTGCTGGGATTACAGTGTAAGCCACTGCTCCTGGCCAGGAATTATAGTTGAGATAGACCCTTTTGAAAGGAGTGAGGAGAATGGATTGGAGTGGGGATAGCATGGGAAGTAGAAAGATAAGTTAAGGAGTGTTGGCATTTGTCAAGGCAAAAGAAGGCAAAACCAGTGGTAGTGAGGATAGAGAAGATATGGATTCAGAAATAGATAAGGGGAAAATTGGTGGCAATAGATTATCTCTTGGACATAGGTGGTAAGGGAGAGGTTAGCAATGCAGGGAATCCACAGAACACAAAGTCTCTTGAGTAACTTGTATAGGACTTCACTTCCACAAGAAAAAAAAAACCAGTTTATTACCACAAAAGGAAAAGAAAAGTCTGATTGCTCACGCTTCTTTTTGCATTGCTCTTTGGGAGTTTCTGTTTTGCAGCTGGAGAACCAAACTGGTCCTGGTTTAAAGTTCCACTGTCTGTGATTTGAGGGCACATCCGGTGAGCAGATCTAATGAGTCCACTAAGTATGTCTTAGAGGATCAGTGCATGCTTGATGGTTGCTCTTTTGCCCCAACTTTACTGTTGTTTTTTTTTTCTTTCTAGGGAAACTGGGCCAGAATTCAATTTATTTAACAGCATAGATGGATCCTCAGGAAGTCCAGTTCCAAATGGCCACCAGAGGAGAACAATCCAATGCCAAGTCTGTTATAAACATTTCCGGGCTCTACATTCTCATAGGATGTGTGTTGAACACTAACATGTCAACCCTAGCTCTAATCCTAAAGCACCTGGAATATGAGGTGGATCTTTTTATGTTCTAGATCCTAAGAGGAGATTTGGCCCACAGATATATAAAAAGAACAGTTTGGTTTAGAGATAAAGAAGAATATGACCTTAGAAGAGAGGGACCCCATTGGTTATAAACTCTTCCATGAGACTGCACAGAGGTTACATGTTATTCATCTTTGAGCACAGTACCTAGTGACTGAGCATGCGCACTTAGTAAATGATTATTGAATATATGAATACATAGAAAGTCATCTAGCCTGGGACAGGAAAATGAATTATAATTTTGAATAAAACAATTCAGCCTTTTGGAAAGCAAAAGGAAAATCCTAACATAGGATTCCAAAATAAAATAAAATACAAAATCTGTCATAGCTAGGGGCAGAAGAAACATCACACTTGGAGCTGACTAGGTTTTCTTAGCTGGTTAGTGCTAACTGGCAGGGGCACCAGAGTAAAATGGGCCTTCTGGAAGGCTGGAAAGCTGGAGGAAGAGGTGTTTTCCTGGAAAGCCAGGGAATAATTCTGATTTTTTTTCTCTCTAAATTAGAGTGGGGCCTTGCTGAAGTTGAGTTTAAGTGAAGGTCAAAAAGAGAACAAGTTTTGTAAGAGTTCCTTAAATGCCTGGGTTTGATGACCAGTGCACATTCCTCAAGAATTATTATAACAGGTCAATAAGAACATAGCAAGTAATGAACCTTTCAGATCCAGCAAGGACTCACATTTCATGCACAGTGTCACCAGCAGTTGCATGACCCCTATCAAGGACCCCAGCAGCCAAGGGAAGTGACTCAAATATGTGGTTCATCTGCTCTTACCCTGGGGAACCACTCTAGTTCTTATACAGTTATGTATCTTTCACTAATTAAACCAGGAACCTAACTTAATATTTTTGCTTTGTGTGTAAGATTTCTTCATGTCCATCTATAATCCATCTGAGATACAACTGGCATAAAGATGGGTTCTGAAATGCTATAGTTGGTGTCAGAAGTGGGATTCATAAGCCAAATTACTATCATGGTTTGATTTTAGAAATGGTGTCAGGAAAACAAGAAATGAAATGGTGAGATAAAGAAGTGTGAGAGGAAACTCAGCCCAGGGCATGAGATCATTGGTTTTCCAAGGGAGATGTTTTTGGGAGAGAATTGCATTTACTATACCTTTATATCCAACCTCATACATCTTGTACATAACTACAGAGGGATGAGTTAATTGCAAGGTTGTCTAAGTTATGGTTTCCTAGTCCCTACTGTGTTATCCAAGGGTGGAGTCATTGCATAACCCCACAAAGTTGAAAAAGTTGGGAGATAATGAGGTTCTGCGTCATCCCCACAGCTTTGGCTGAACTGGCAGTCAGTTACTTTCTGGCCAGAAATTACTTATTTGATAGGGAAAATTAGAACCAAGATATACTCTAATTCTCCCTGTTGAAATAGTTAAGAAAAAAAGGGGGTGGGTTAGAAGACAAAAGTGTTCATCTTAACTGTATCTCCACTTGAATATGTATACACAAATCTTACCTTTTTTTTTTTTCTTAAAGAATATATAGAAGCCTTAAAATGGGGCCTAAAACTCCATGACTTTGGAGCCGGCTGATTGCATTTTCACTGGGAGGGCTTTAGAAATTCATCTGTACTTGAAAAAAAGTTGTGTTCTAAATGAAAAATTATCAATACTTAATTGAGGAATAAAATTTCAGTTGGTGAAAATGTGACAACTCTGTGTCTCAGATGTTATTTTAGGAAAAGGTGACCTGGCTGGATTAGAGCAAATTGAAATACAGTGGTGTGAGGCTGGCAACACGCCCGACATCTCTAAAGCTGTATTCTCTCAGACTGATTTAAAAATTAGGCTTTAGGGTAGCTTTGGAGTAGGAGGGAAGTTGGGTCCTTCTCTCATTATTTAGTAGAATAATAAAAGATGAGGCTATGTTGTAGATTAAACGCTATTGCAGAAGGTGATGAGATGTTAAAGAGATTGCATTTAAGAAAGGAAAAAATTGTGGCATTGGAGGAGAAAAGGTGTAAGAGTTGGTAGGCAAACTCTCTGATATAAAGCTGACTTGAACAGGGCAGGGAGGTAAGGGAATGAGGGTGGTATTAGTGCAACGCTAGCAGCCAGCACAGTAAGGAAACCTGGGACACCGATCTCACCTGAAAGAAGCCAAAGGTTGCTCACAATGCCTGCTAGTATATGCTCTGGACCAGGGACCAGTGGCTCTTCATGAAAATGACAGCATGATGGCATGGGGTGCAATGCCACAAAATATGAAGCAGACAATGATTCCAAAGCCAGGAACTTCCTGGAGGTTGTCAGGAACTATCCTAAAATATATTACTTACAATATATAGTAGATAGACTATATACTACTATATCTATATATACTAGATAGACTATGGAGAAAGGTACTTGTGACCATGGTCCTTGGACCTTAGAAACTAAGGAGTATTTAATCAGAGTCAGGGAATGGAGTGTGGAGAGAGAGAGAGAGAGAGGCTTTTGAGACGCTGGAAGTCTGGAGGCAGAAATTTTATTCAGGAACATTTGTACACTGACTGTTTTCTCAATTGAGATGAATAAGTGGTTTTGTAGATGCTGCATTTGGTTTAAGAGCCAAGAAAGCATATTCTTTCTTTAATATAAACATGCACATATTTATATAAATGCATAATTTATGCATTATATTGTCTTATATTCTTGGATGTGTGTGTGTGTGTGTGTGTGTATATATATATATATATATATATATATATATGTATTTTTTTTTTTTTTGAGACAGAGTCTCACTCAGTCACCCAGACTGGAGAGTGCAGTGGCACGATCTCAGCTCACTGCAACCTCTATCTCCCTGGTTCAAGTGATTATCCCGCCTCAGCCACCCAAGTAGCTGGGATTACAGGCCTTTTGCAGTCTCAGTCCTGCACTTGGATCAGAAGAGCATTGGAGATATTGGCCCTGAGCAGGACAGAGCATATCTGTTACAGTGTCCAGGAACAATATACCTTTGAGGGAAGATGCTTATTGCCAGATTATTGGGATTTCTCCAAATATGAAAGACTTCGTTCTAGGTAGAGACAAGGTAGGAAATATAAAAAGCAATGATGGGTAAGACAGATAAACCAGGTCATATCCACTCTGGGGTGATGGACAGCTGAGGTTGGAGTGATGAGATTGAAAGAAGGAAGAGTCAGCCGAACGTTGGGTCAACAGCAGGGATGTGACCACCAGGTTCCACTATCAGTTACCTATGGCCTCCGTATCTCTGGTTGGGGGCGTGAGAGTTTGAAAAGTAATTACGGTAGAGCTGCCACTGCCCTGGATAAGAGAGCTGTGGAGACAGACCCAACTTACATCAAGAGAGTAGGTCAGAGGATGGGATCCAGCATACTGATCTCTTCTCCCTGCCTCTTCATCTCTTGTTTTATAACCTTTTTCTTTTTTCTTTTTTTTTAAATTGAGATGGAGTCTCGCTCTGTCGCCCAGGCTGGAGTGCAGTGGCGTGATCTCAGCTTACTGCAACCTCCGCCTTCTGGGTTCAAGCAATTCTCCTGCCTCAGCCTCCCAAGTAGCTGGGACTACAGGTGTGCACAACCACACAGAGCTAATTTTTGTATTTTTAGTAGAGATGGGGTTTCACCATTCTGGCCAGGCTAGTCTTGAACTACTGACCTCAGGTGAGCCACCCACCTTGGCCTCCCAAAGTGCTGGGATTACAGGCATGAGTTTTCACTTTGTGGGGGATTGTTGGTATACGCACTGAATTCCTAAATAAAGAAGGACAATAAAATAGCAATAGCAAGCATTGAGCTACCCATTGAAGTCCTATCTTGCACAGACAGCGTCACAGGCCACTTCACACCCCCTGTCAAGTTTTTTGGGGACCAAGGAAAACTATGTGGAACTTCCACTTTGCTCTCATGAGGTTGTAAATCACTAGTTAATTACATTGGTAACCTCATCTTGCCCTACTGTGTAAGTTTTATGCGTGCATGCTCATGCTGTCTTTTTGTGTATCTTCCTGTCAATGCCTGAGCTTCCTCAAGTACTACACACATTCTAGTTTCTCTTTGATTTGGATACAGAGAGGGAACAGCACCTTCTCTCCACACTCAGCACATCGCCAAGCTCTTAACCCTCTCTTCTTCCCATCATCAGATCTAGTCCCACTAAGAGAGCCCCACGATTACTGTCTGTTTTGCAATGAAATAAGAATGAAAGAGCCAGGATAGCAGGCCCAGCATCAATGCTGAGAAGGACCTCAATGAACCAGTTCTTGGCTGTATCAGTTTTCTTCCTCATTACTATGACCTTACTATTCCCATCCTGGATGAAATCTTCACCTTTGTATAACTCTGATTCCAGGGGGAATTTATCAGTGACGCCAAGTGCAAGGAATCTCTTACCAGATGCCAAAAGATCATTGATGAGCACAAGGAACCTCTCATCAGCCACTTGGGCATCAGTCATGAGAAACACTGTGTTGAGATTCTTCACTCCAGCTTTCAGACACAGGCTGGCCAGGTCCATCTGTAGGAACAGTCAATATCAGAAATCTCTGAAAAGAAGGCCTCCTTGAAAGAGAACTCCAACCCATTCTTTAGAAATGGAACCGTTTTCTTTGCTTGAATGGGAATTAAAGTAAGGTGACAATGGGAAGCTGGGGGAGGGCTATCTTGCACTGACAGGCAGGAAACTGTGCCTCATTCCCAGGCTTTGGTGCCAATAAAGGTGGGCAAGAGAAGTTACATAGCAATGGCCTCTAATTCATTCAACCATGGTAGCTCCTGTATCTCTCTTACACTGATTTAGAAATTAGGCATTAGGGTAAAGCTTCTGGAGCTCCTGCTTTGTGCAAAGAGGTTACAGCTTTCCAAAGCTTACATATATATAAGACTCATACAAGTGTCTTACTTATATGTAAGACTTACTTACATATAAGTAAGTATGTCTTACGTCTTACTTACATGTAAGACTCATACAACTGAATGACCTGCTCCTGAAGGCAAGCCATTGCTCTTGGTCTTGACTGAGAGTGAGGTACCTGGGGCTACCAGCATGGCAGATGAATATATCTTATGCTAGCAGGGTCTTGTGTTTTTTTATTTTTTATTTTTTATTTTTTGAGATGGATTCTCGCTCTGTCACCCAGGCTGGAGTGCAGTGGCGCCATCTCGGCTCACTGCAAGCTCCGCCTCTCGGGTTCAGGGGATTCTTCTGCCTCAGCCTCCCAAGTAGCTGCAACTACAGGTGCGTGCCACCACGCCCAGCTAATTTTTTGTATTTTTGTTGTAGAGATGGGGTTTCACCATGTTAGCCAGGATGGTTTCGATCTCCTGACCTCGTGATCCGCTCCCCTCAGCCTCCCAAAGTGCCGGGATTACAGGCATGAGCCACTGTGCCTGGCCTCTTGTGTTCTTACAACTAGCTCCAGCAAAATACTTATGTTGAAAAAAATATACTGGGGCAACACACACACACATACACAAATGCAATCACCTGTAGGAAATTATATCCATTGAAAACTGCAGATCGATGACATTTTGGGCTAGGATGCCAAGTTCTGAACTTATCCAGCTTGATCAATCTCAGTTCCTGTGGTGTATCACCCTCCCCAAGCTCAGCCATCAGTTCTTGATGTGCCTTTCTCTCTCTCTCGCACTACTCACAGCTATTTCTAACAACTCCACCCATTTCTTTACCACAGAGCTACCTTAATGTCCAAATAGCTCCCCTTTAAAGATACCGATTTTTGTTTTAGATCAATGGTTCTCACCACATCCTCTAAGTGATCTAAGACAGTGTTTCTCAGTTCTCATTGGAATCATCTTGGGGATGCTTTGAAAAATCATGATGCCCAGGCCATTCCCCAGACTAGTTAAACCAGAATATTGGGGAGTGGGACACAGGCATCAGTATTCTTTCTAGATCCCCAGTGATTCCCATATAGAGTAGAAGTTGAAACCCACAGTCTCAGCTCATTCTGTAAATGTGTAATTCCTATCACACTATCATGTCTTTTTTGGAAGTACTAAAGAAAGACCTAATATGAACTTGATGTATGACCTTAGATTCAGCTAGTCGTCGAGAGGCTGAGCTGTGGTTTCAGAGCAGAAGTGAGCACCTCCCTCTTCTGTCACCGGCTGAGAGATTATGAGGGCAAGTGGGTAGGACTGGCTCAGTGCTGGCTAGAGTTCTTCCAGGAAGAGCAAGAGCAGCCTCCTGATAGAAGTTACACTGTGACCTCCTACCAAGACTGTTGTGGCCATGGATAAAACGAAGGAGACTGGACACAATGACCTTCGAAGGTTGTATATAGTGTCTTTCTTTACTTTCCAGAGCACTCATCCAGCCTCCAAGTGCTGGCTGTCTGAAACCAGGATATGTCACTGAAGGTCCCAGAGGCCAGTGGTTACCGATCCGTCTTTTAAAATCTGAATTTCTTAGGAAACTCAAGCAGACCTTCAGAATTCCATCTGTCTGCTCCCACTGCCAGTGAGCTGTGTGCTGAATTTGATACAGATGTGCTTCTGATTTGAGCAAGAGTGGAGGCCCCACAGACGTAACTAGGACACCTGAGGTCTCCCAAAGGCAGACTTTGGAAATGCCACTGTTCTCAGGCTGAGTCTAATGAGAAAAGTCATTCACATCACCAGCCCAGAACCTAAGACAGAAATGGACAGACATTGAAGGGGAGGCTCCAGACAGGGGAACTGGAGAACGAGTGAAGGATGATGGAACTGTGGCTGGTTAGAGGGAAGCTAAGCCTCCTCCCTGCAGCCGCCTGACCTTTTACCTTGAAGTCCTGGATCTGGTAGCCTTTGCGCAGTGTGATCTGGAAGACATCCATGGAGCTGATGAAAGCTGCCAGCCTTGTCAGGCTCTGCTTGCCGCTCCCACCTACACCAACCAGCAGAGCATTTCCCCGCGGAGACTCCAAGATGCGATTGATATGGCAGCTAAAGAGAAGGAAGCAGGCACATGTTGCTTTGATCAGACTTTCTGCAGTCAGAAGCATGTATAAAGGCTTGAGTGGGAGCAGGGGCCTTCCTTGGAGGCACGTCACAGGCTGAGCTGTGGGAAACGTTTATTAGATTGTCCCCAAACCTGGCCTCACCTTCTTGCCCGAGCTGACTGAAGCTGCCATTGCTTTGCCTTAAGCCACAGCCTCTAGTGAACTAGGGACAGCCTGGGGGAGCCCATGGAAGGGAGCAGGATTGCAGGGGATGAGTGATGCGATAGGGAAGGGACTCAGGATTGCTCTTGCTCTTCTCCGCACCATACCTGACCCTGCCACACCTCCCACTTCAGTTCTTTTGGGCAAGAAGAGGGGACGGAAAAAGCGAAACAGTCGAAAACACACAATTTAAAAAATTCAGGAAAGGCTGGAGGACAAGGCAGGAGCAGAACTTGGTTCCTCTCAGGAAAGAAGAGAAGCCAAACCAAAGTCAGCAGGAGAGAAACAGGGAGCCCGGACAGAACTCCTCTGTCTCCCTCCTTCAATCCTTCCTGGGCATCGATGACCCTGTAATGAAGGTTTGTGGGTTCTTATTATCAATAGGTAAGACAGCTGCATCCCTGGCTTCTGGATTCCTCCCTTCGCAGCCTTACTGCTCACCGCTCTCAGTGCCCATATTCGTCTCTCCTTGCCCCTTTCCTTGCAATGGAAGACTATTCCAGGCCTCATCCCCTTCAGAGGAAGCCACTCTTCCTGCCCTCCAGCCCTTCCTCAAAGGCCACCCTCTATCAGCCTCTCCTCCAGGATCCGCCTCCATTCATGTGTCTAACCCCTCTCAGCAGTATGCATATACCTTATGCAAGGTGCTACACCCTTTATAAAAATAACCCTGATTTCCTCTTCTTTTCTCATCTTTAAAACAATGGCTCTGCACTGTATAAAATACATACAATACAGAAAAAAATCCACAATTCTACTATTTAGCAATAAATACTACTGACGTGAATTATAGGTCCTTCTAGACTTTTTTCTAGTGTCTGTCTACATTTTTATAAATATATATGTTTGTACATACATTGATTGTACCTGAAAAGTCAATATATTTCTGTTATGTGTATTTTAAAAATTGAGTTCATCTTGTATACTGAACACAGTCTTTTGAAAACTTTTTTTTTTTTCATTTAGCAATATACTGTGATTGTTTCCCTAAGCCATTAAAAATTCAGCTAAACCAGACTTTTGATGGTGGAATGGTATTGTGTAGAATACCAACATTGTGTTGGTAATAAGGATAGAATAAATTGCTTGTCTGTAATAGCCTGCTCTTGGATATGTACGTTGCTTCCAATATTTTCCAGTTATAAATAATGCTGTATATATTTTTTAAGTTTATATCTCTAATTATATCCTCAGGATAAGTTCTAGAAGTAAAACTGTTGAGCCAAACAGTAAGACAGTCTTTAGAGACTGCTGCGCAGAATGACGGCACCAATATGTACTTTTCCTGGGTAGAATTGATCAAAAGGTGGATCTGCTATATTGGAGGATTTGAATATGCTGGATGTGTTAGTTGAATTAGGATGTGTTAAGTCAGCGAATTCAGGGCTATGTAACACAGTGATCAAGCTGCTTTAGAGAAATGTTTTTGGAAGAAGAGAAAACAGGTATTGGTGATTTGGGGACCAAAAGAGTGTGAGAATAGGAACTCGGGCTGGGAGCGGTGGCTCACGTCTGTAATCCCAGCACTTTGGGAGGCTGAGGCGGGAGGATCATCTGAGGTCAGGAGTTTGAGACTAGCCTGGGAAACATGGTGAAACCCCATCTGGAGAGGGTTCAAGATTTCAGTCTGGATGCCTGAAACATTTGTAGCAATAAAAAGTTCTTTGGGGCCCAGGTGCGGTGGTTCATGCCTGTAATCCCAGCACTTTGGGAAGCCAAGGTGGAGGGATCACCTGATGTCAGGAGTTCGAGACCAGCCTGGCCAACATGGTGAAATCCTGTGTCTACAAAAATACAAAAATTAGCAGGCGTGGTGGCGCGTGCTTGTAATCCCACCTGCTAGGGAAGCTGAGGCAGGAGTATCTCTTGATCATGGGAGGCAGAGGTTACAGGTTACAGTGAGCCAAAATCGCTCCACTGCACTCCAGCCTGGGTGACAGAGACTCCATTTCAAAAAAAAAAAAAAAAGAACTCGGGTAAAGTTTGGCCAAATAGAGTAGAGGATATGTTTGAGATTGAATTGCATGGGCTACAATCCTGTGCTCCTGTCTGTGTTAATGATGTTATAATTAGAAATGCCATATTCAAATTAAGTAGTGGTGGAGCAACATAAGGTCTAGCTAGCTCCAGTTTGGAAGAAACTCTGGGCACGGGTTTTGGTGGGTGGGGTTCGACGCATGAACTACATGTGAGTGTATATAAAGTTACAGAGCTTGTGTTGAGCCTCTGTGGTTTGAAGTTTCTTATTTCTGCAAATTTCTTGCATGTACTGATGACTTGTTCACAATGAACATAAATAAACTAGACGTTTGTGGTTCCTCATTGCCCCATGTCTCCTGTGGGGTGCACTTGCTGCTCTGAAATCTTGCTAGCAGTGTGTGGGACTCTGGCCCCCAACCCTTGTTGACACTGAATCTTACATCTAATTTTTTTTTTTTTTTTTTTTTTTTTGAGACGGAGCCTTGCTTTCTCGCCCAGGCTGGAGTGTAATGGTGGGATTTCAGCTCACTGTAACCTCTGCCTCCCAGGTTCAAGCAATTCTCCTGCTTCAGCCTCCCGAGTAGCGAGTAGTGGAGATTACATTTGCATTCCACCACTCCTGGCCCCCAAAGAACTTTTTTTTTTTTGAGACAGAGTCTTGCTCTGTCATCCAGGCTGGAGTACAGTGGTGCGATCTTGGCTCACTGCAAGCTCCGCCTTCCGGGTTCACGCCATTCCCCTGCCTCAGCCTCCCGAGTAGCTGGGACTACAGGTGCCTGCCACCACGCCCAGCTAATTTTTTGTATTTTTAGTAGAGATGGGGTTTCACCGGGTTAGCCAGGATGGTCTCGATCTCCTGACCTTGTCATCCGCCTGCCTCAGCCTCCCAAAGTGCTGGGATTACAGGTGTGAGCCACCGCGCCTGGCCAATCTTTGCCAATTTAATGGTGGAAAAATTACTGTTTTTATTTTTATTTATTTGGTTTCTAGGGAATTGAACATTTTTAAATGTTTATGAAGCATTTTATTATTTATGTTTTATAAACTTTCTGTTCTTGCCCATTGCCTGCTTTTCAATTGAAGTGTTTCTCTCAATTTGTGAAACCCTTTTATGTATGTTTTCAGTTATCCTCCAATTTCTCACCTTTATCTTCCAGTTTTTTAAAGGTGTTTCAGATATACAAATATTTTTAGGTTTTAAAATTGGATGTGGTTAACTACTAAATTTTATGTAGTTAAAATGTTTTGACTTAAATATTCAGGAGTTATTTATTGACCTGCATTCAGTAATTTTATGATTTTACTTTTCCACTTTAATTATTTAATTGTGATACTTACACTGTCATATCAGATAGATTTACACTTCTCTTGCTTTCCTATGAAACCGTAATTTCTAGATGTCTGAAGAGTACATATACTCATTTTGTATTATCTGCAGTGACAGCACATTGAAGGTATCTAATACATTTTTGTTAAATTTAAACAGAACAACCCATGCCTTATATGAGCTCCACATTTGGGGTGATGTACGCAATGATTCATTACGCTGGGTGCAAGGGGTTATCTGCTTTGTGTCTGCATGAGATGGTGCCTGATGAAGGGAGAAGCCATGGTGCTAAGATACCCAGGCCCTCTCTCCTGATTCAGAAAAGGTAGGGCAGGAAAGGATTAGTGGAGGAAAGAGAGAGGCAGGCATGGAGGAGGAGTCAGAGGAGTTGGAGTCCAGCTGGGATCTCTGGGTCACCCAACCCCCCAGCCCTATTCTGAAGGCCTGAACTCAGCTTAGCATGGCCCATGCCATTCAATATCTCAATGGGAAATGCATCGTTAGCGATGAAGTTTCCAGAGAAGTGTGGTTAAGTCTGCAACAGTCAGCACCGGACTCCAGCTGGGGATTCATTACCAACCTCTGATGAGGGCAAAGAACTCTGCATTTAAATTACAAAATTTAAAAAGAAGATCAATATTCTAAAGTGCTCCTGGGCCAGAAAACCAAGGCAGTCTAAGTTAAGTCCATTACTGAATTTCTGAGAGATTAAAAACAAAAGCTGAGGATGCACCACCGCACAGCTGGAGGAAGTTGATTTATTGGACTAGACACGCATGTGCGTGTGTGCGAGCACACACACACACACACACACACACACACACCTAGAGAATGGGTAAGATTCTCAGGGAACAAAAGAAGTACATCTGAGGGTTTGTCGTTGTTGTTAATGATTGCTAAGTGATTCTAAGAGAAGAAAACACATGTGGGAGTGAAAAACAAAGAGACAGAAAAAGATGAATGGAGATGATGCCAAAAGCAGGGGAAAAGATCTGGTTTAAAGCTTGAAGAAAAAGCAGAACAAGAATCTGCTGAAGTGGTGACGAAAGTCAGTAGAAAAGTGGTACTACTAAGGAAATAAGGCAATAGCACAAAGAAAAAAGACTTTAATATTTACTGACTGCAAAGCACTTTGCATAGATAGCAACAACCCTGCGATGCAGGCATTCTTAATAGCCTAATTTCCCAGGTGAGGATATTTAGGCTTGGGGATTAAGCATCTTTCCCAAAGCATCCCAACCAATTTGTGGCAGAACAAGGATTTGAACTTTGGTTTGGTTTTTGTCCATAACCACTACACAGTGCTCTGTTACTGAGTTCAGCATCAAAGCTGCAGAAAGGGAGAGCAGCAAAGCTGGGGAAGGGTGTAGGGGACTCTAACAAAAAAGATGATGAGAGCTTGAGTGGTGAGAACAAACAGCTGGATGGAGCTATTATAAAAACAGGTTCTCACCTTGTCTCCTTGGACCTGTGAGTTCCTGGGAGGCACACACAGTCTCCTTCCTCCTCTGCTCTGTCCTACTCCCACTTTTTTTTTTTTTTTTTGTCTGTGTGTTTTCTTGAGATGGAGTTTCACTCTTGTTGCTCAGGCTAGAGTGCAGTGGCATGATCTTGGCTCACTGCAACTTCCACCTCCCGGGTTCAAGTGATTCTCCTGCTTCAGCCTTCTGAGTAGCTGTGATTGCAGGTGCCCACCACCACACCTGGCTAAGTTTTTTGGTATTTTTAGTAGAGATGGGGTTTCACCATGTTGGCCAGGCTGGTCTTGAACTCCTGACCTCAGGTGATCCATCCGCCTTGGCCTCCCAAAGTGCTGGGATTACAGGTGTGAGCCACCGTGCCCAGCCTACTCCCACTTTGCGTCTCAGAAGGTGGGACCTTTCTGGAGTGCTGTGTGTGTAGTGATGTGAGGCCATGGAGTCCTCCCACACTCTTAGGCTATCTGTGTTTCTCCTTGTACTGCCTGGTATCCTTTTTCTGATCTAAGAAGGGGAATCCTTCTGCTTTATTGGTTGGTAGAGACAGCAACAAGAGGTCCATGAGCCCCAGGGAAGGGAGGGAAGGGCAGAGCGAGGATAAAGTAATGGGCGGTTGATGTCTTTAAACAAATGTATGGGAAATTATACATCTAAATACATTTTATTCTTCAGAATTGTCCCCCTCCAGGCAGTTCATTTTCCCAGTTATTTTGCCGTTGCTAAATGAGGCTCAGGCTCCTCTTTGGATACTAACTTCAGAGTTTGTTTATAAGCCTATGGAAGAAAGCCAGTGTTTGTAGCCAGTACTTATTATTATTTTTTTTTCTAAAAACAATATTAGTTTGATCACCCATGTTGGAAGCCACATTGATGGAATCACTTACAATTCTTTCCAATTAAATTTGCCCTTAAAGGACAAAGACTTGCCTCAATTCCAAGACTATGACAGACATACTGGTGGCTCTTCAGAGGAGAGAATACTCACTGGAGCTTCATAAGGTTGAACTTTTTTTTTTTTTTTCTTTTTTGAGATGGAGTTTCACTCTTGTTTCCCAGGCTGGAGTGCAACGGCACAATCTTGGCTCACTGCAACCACCGCCTCCCGGGTTCAAGCGATTCTCCTGCCTCAGCCTCCCGAGTAGCTGGGATTTCAGCATGGTGGTGCACGCCGCCACCATGCCCAGCTAATTTGTATTTTTAGTAGAGACGGGGTTTCACCATGTTGGTCAGGCTGGCCTCAAACTCCTGACCTCAGGTGATCCACCCGCATCGGCCTCCCAAAGTGCTGGGATTACAGGCATGAGCCACCGTGCCCGGCAGGTTGAACTTTTAATACCTCATTTCCTGAACCCTACTATGCACTAGGCATTGTCTAAGATACTAAGGTTTCAGCAGTGAGCAAGACAGTCTGTGTGCTCAAGGAGCTCACATCAGATTAGGGGGATACAAAAAAATATTTGAAGAAGCTTCCTAGGATGATGGTAGAGAGCACAGACTCTGGAGCCAGATTGCACTATTGCAAGTTCTACCTATTTATGAGGAGTGTGACCTTAGGCAACTTCTCTCCTCTCAGTCTCAGTTTCCTCACTTATAATATAGAGACAATAACAAAACTTTACTTCTTCAGGGTTTTTGTGAAAACTAAATGCAATGATATATGCAAAGCACTATGCACAAGGCACTTAGAGAGTTCTATGTTGAGCTACATGTCGTTTTAAACGCTGCCCTCTCAGGGAGGCCTTCCTGATGACCCTAGTTATAATTAGGATCACCCTCAGTCCTCTCTACTCCCCTTCCCTCTCTGTTTTCCTCTGCATGATTTAGTCTCATATAACATGCTAAGCAGTTTTACTGAGCACCTGCTAGGTTCCACACAGTGTCCTAGAGGTTAGGATCCCGGCAGTCATCCTAAGATTGTCTAATCAATAAATACATGTTGGATGAGTGGATGATGTAAACAGAGGTTAATCATTGACCACAGGGTCATCATGTA
The DNA here is from genome assembly GCF_028885655.2 of Pongo abelii. Lineage (NCBI taxonomy): Eukaryota > Metazoa > Chordata > Mammalia > Primates > Hominidae > Pongo > Pongo abelii. The sequence continues at coordinate 11,790,214 of NC_072004.2, read as the reverse complement.
ATATAGGCGAGGACTTAGCAGTGACAACTGACTTCAGCAAGACGTGGGGTCACCTCACTACAGAGGTGACAATGATAAGCACTGCTTTGTTCAAGGGCTAAGAAGTGGGCAGAGAAGGAAATCAGAAGTGAGAAAGTAAGACAAAGATGGGCAACGTTTTGGATGAGTGTCGTTGCGGACAGGAGCAGAAAAATGGGGGTAGTAGATGGAAAGGAATGTAAGAGGCAAGGAATAGTTTATTATTTTTTGATAAATGATAACATAACATGTTTGTATGCTGATGCATATAATCCAGAAATTAATGATGGGGTAAGATAAAAGAGGGGAGAGAGAAAATAGGAGAGGGAGAAGGAGAGAGGGAGGAGATAATTACAGCGAGAGGTGAAGTCACCAAGAAGGTGAGAGGAGGTGGGATCCAGGGCGCAGGTGTAGGGACTAGACTTAGGTAGGGACAGGGGTGTTCATGAACTGAAGTTGTAGGGAAGGCAGGACTTGTGGGAGGGATGCAGAGATACACATAGGCTGTTAGATTTGATGACGGGAAGACGCGAGATTCTCTTCTTGTCACTTTCATTATCCCAGTGAAATAAGAGATGTTCTTATTAACTGGGAATAAGGCGCTGGGAGTTTGAAAAGAGAAGGAAAATGTGTAATGCAGTTATCACGGGATGGTGAAAGGAGCAACATGCTTAGGGTAGAGGAGGATAATTTCTAGCAATGTCGAGGCCTGTTTGATATTTATGACTGCAGATCTGGAGCAAAAACAATCAACATGGTGGGATATTTTCCTCAACAGTATCTAGCTGCTTAGGGACACGGGTAGAATAACAAGATAGTGGGGGCTGAGCGCAGTGGCTCACGCCAGTAATCCCAGCACTTTGGGAGGCCAAGGCGGGTGGATCACCTTAGGTCAGGAGTTGGAGACCAGCCTGGCCAACATCGTTTAACCCTGTCTCTATTAAAAACACAAAAAATTAGCCAGGCCTGGTGGTGGGCGCCTGTAATCCCAGCTACTTCAGAGGCTGAGGCAGGAGAATGGCTTGAACCTGGGAGGCGGAGGCTGCAGTGAGCTATCGCTCCACTGCACTTCAGCCTGGGTGACAGAGTGAGACTCCCTCTCAAAACAAAAAAAGAAAAAAAGAAAAAAAAAAGACAGTGCGGTTTAGCCCAAGTGAGATTTTGTGGATACAATGACAAGAAAGTTAGGTGAGCTGGCACTGGGGTGATGGGGTCTTTGGTGGTTAAAAAAGACAGTAAGGAGAATCGCTTGAACCCAGGAGGCAGAGTTTGCAATGAGCTGAGATCACGCCACTGCACTCCAGCCTGGGCGACTGAGTGAGACTCCGTCTCAAAAAACAATAATATAAAATAAAATAAAATTTTAAAAAAGGGAAAGTAAAGACATGGTAGGGGGAGAGATAACGGAGTCTGGGGAAGTAGTTGGTCCAATAAATGAAGTCTTGAAGTTGAATGAAAGACTAGAGCAGATGAGTGGGAGGGTGGCAGGTACAGGTCAGAAAGTGGGATGTTTGAAGTTGGGATTTTGAAGGTGGGTTCCTATGACAGGAATATGAGAGTGAGAACTGAGGTGGGCTAGAAGAAAAGACCACGGGAGCCAAGCAGGCCAAGGAACAGAAAGAATTATTAGCTAGATGCCAAGAGTGAGTCGAGACATGGGTGAGGAGGAAGGGTGCCCAGGGACTAAGGCCATCAGCGGATGATGGGGAGTGATTGACTGTCAGCAGATAACAGTGACAAGGAGAAAGAATGAGTACGAAAGGCAGGTGACTTGTGTTCAAAAGAACTGGGGTTTTGAAGGATAAGAGAAGAAAGGACTTAAACGTGCCATTGGGGTGGGGGACTGGGGGTAAAGAGGTTACTTACTCCTCTCTAGGCCCTGGGGCACATAGAATGGGGAAGAAAAAACAGCTTTCCTCCACTCGGGGGTCAGTCAGGTATCAGTTAGAATTTGGCAGTAAAGGGAAAGTTCAAAGAAGTTGAAATGAAGCAGATGTTGTTGCTAAGACCGTGAGTACCCTGGGGGAAGGTGGAAGGATTTTGGAGGGCAGTGAGCGCTGGCAATGGGTCTCAGATTGGGAAATGTAAGAAGCAGGGTAGGGATGGTGTTGGTGTGAGACTAGACTGTCTTGGAGGCTTGGTTATTACTTTCAGTGATTCACTAGATAGCAAAAACACTAAAAGGATATTTAATTTTTGAAATATGTATGCACTTGAACACAAACTCTCTATCTCTCTCTCTTTTTTTTTTTTTTTGAGGCGGAGTCTTGCTCTGTCGCCCAGGCTAAAGTGCAGTGGCGCCATCTTGGCTCACTGCAACCTGGGCCTCCCAAGTTCAAGCGATTCTCTTGCCTCAGCCTCTGGAGTAGCTGGGACTATAGGCGCGTGCCACCACGCCTGGCTAATTTTTTTGTATTTTTAGTAGAGACGGGGTTTCACCGTGTTAGCCAGGATGGTCTTGAGCTCCTGACCTCGAGATCTGCCCGCCTCGGCCTCCAAAGTGCTGGGATTACAGGCATGAGTCATCCTGCCCAGCCTATCTCATTTTTTAAAATGGCCCTTGGACTAATAGCAAGGTGGTGATGGAGGTCCTGAGCTGTTCTGGGTCCCATTTTATGATCTCAAGTCTGTTCTTGCTGTCACTGTGATTATGACCAGGATAGCAAATGGCAGACCTGGACATGAACCCATTCCTGCCTGAGCTCCGCATTGTGCTGCCCCCTAGAGTCTGCGGCAGGAGCTGCAGCTGCTCTGCCAGCAGCCATCTTGACCTTTAGGGCAGAAGCCGGAGCTCCTTACCTGGCTTTATGGAAGTGACCTCAAATAGCCGAATGAGACCCCTCACTGGGAAGAGGAAGCAACTGAGGAAAAGGAAGAGGAGAAGCACACTTACACATGGCGCATGGCATCCTCAAAGAGAACTAGGTCCATCACTGTGTTGACTTCATTGTGGTTCTCCAAGGCCTCCACCAGAGCCTGGGTCAAAAGTTCCCAAGACTGTACAGGCATGTATTTGGGCTCCCCAATACCATTTGCAAAGTGACAATACAGGTTCGGGCTTTGGGTCTGCTCCACAGGGTCTTCAATATCCTGGTGATGAGACACAGGAATAAGGGCCCTCATTATTGACTCCTGGGGCTGGTTCCACAGAGCAGAGACACCTGATTTGTTCTGCACATTCCCTGGAAATTAGGCATCAGTGCTACTTCCAACATGCCCTTCTCTTGAGAAGCCCTTTTAAGTGGATGTTTAACATCCATCTACCAGCTCCATGAAGTCTCAGGTGATGTTTGTTATTCCTTAAGGACTGAGGATGGGAAGTGGGAGGTGGGATGGGGCCTCCTCACAAGCACGGTAAGAGAGTGCTTCTGTGAGAAGAAGAATGGATGGGGATGCGTGGGTGGATTTCTCTAAGTGGGGGCTCTTTCACCAGTATTGAATGAAGGGGATCGTGGCCCAATCGCCTCACTTTCTGCATGTACATTCCAACAGATCTAGGTCCTCAATCCGCAGCAAAGCCATCCAACATCTTTTCCTGTGAGATTACACAAGTATATTGCCAGCCCTGACTTCATAGGTTCAGTCCAGAGGGCTTGGTTTCTGAAGAATGCGCTACTAGCCACCCTCAGGTGACTGGTTTATTTATGGTAATCTTAACGCATTTATGGTAGAACTCCCTACTTACAACACTTTCGGGCTGTGTGTCAAATCTCACCCATAGGAGAAATGTTACCATGTTGAATAAATACGGGCTGGTTATAGTATAGTATAACTCGATTAATTTGAAGGATAAGGAGTCTATGTCTCTTCACCAACGTATCCTGTAAGTACTGAAGAGAAAACCATTTTTTTTAACTTTCATATTAGTGGAGACCTGTCAAAACCCAAATACCCGAGACTTGAGATAGGAGGAAAGATTGTCGAGGAGAAAAGTCCGAGAAAGAATAGGTTTTCTAAGACACAAATAGGAAGCTATGCCAGCATGAGCAGTTGTCCCCACCTGTCGTTTTTCCCTCCTAAAGTTCAGACTGGAACACCTACTTGGGAAAGAGGTAACCAGTGTGTTATTTATCAGCAGGGACACGTCCCAGGGCATAAGTCACTGCAGGGTTAGCCTTGTAAGCCTATGGGACAAGATTCACCAAACCTAATATAGGGAAAGTGAGGAAGACAGTAACATCTATAGAGAAACCAGGGCTGCTGCCTGGGTGTGAGAAGAAAGGACTGGAAAGAGTTAAAAATAAAAAAGTTATTAGATTTTGAAGGTGATTTCAAAAACTATAGAAAACTTTTAAACTATTCTGGCTTTGCCAGACAGTAACAAAAATGCTCAGACATTTGGATAAGATGTAAATGCAGTGCAGGAGGGCTATTCTTGCTATTAGGAAAACACATGAGGACAGAGGACATAATGTGGGAAGGCATTTACCCTGTTTGAGAATGGGCTAACATCCTGGGAATCAGTTCTTATATCAGTCAATTGACACCAACCATCTAGCGGAGGAGTAACTAAGGTGCAGTTTTGAAAAGCCTGGTTTACAAAGACTCTTTGAGGAACAAAACAAGTCTTCGATTTTATGATCAGAGCCATGCTGTGTACAAGGCAGAGAGAAAATCAACCAACTCAGCGAATCAAAGATTCCTTAATAGTGATGCCAGATCACACAGAGCCATGAATCAGAGAAGCTTAAGCTTTGAATAGTGGAAACAGGATTTTATCGCTTTGTTGGTGGAAATCTGGCAACTTTTCCTTGATACCAATACCAAGATTTGGTGTGACCAAGGGTACTTCAGGCTGGCATTTCAAATGTTGTTGGGGAAGGATAATGGCAATATTCATATATCTGGGTCTGTGATCAAAAGGCAGTGCTCTTCGTACACAGACCCACACGTGGAACTCTATTTGAAAGTTCAAGTGTTATTACTCTGAAGTGCTAGCTTGGACCAACTTGTAAAGACAATGAAGACTAATCTGCAGGGCTAACAATGAATACCTGAATTGGGTAACTCTATGATGCTCAGAGAAGGGCATCTAACATGAGGGTCTCAAACATCAGGCCCCAATAACAATGCTGAGAGAAGTGGGAGAATTTAGGATGGTTGGCTTAGTAAAAAGCAGACTAAAAGAAGTGACTTAAAATGCTGTCTAAACATTCAAAAAGCTCTCACATAGGTTGGGATGGACTGCAAATATCTTCAGAGGTAGAGTCAAGATCTTACCAGGAAAAAAATACGGAGCTAAACCAAACAAGGTGAGTATAAGGACAACATAGCATACCTAAATACAAAATTTGAATATTTCTAATTTCCAGAGGGGACAGACAAGCAGTATGTGTGGAAAAGATGGGGCTTTGGTTAATAGAAGGCTCAGTGTTAACTGTGGGGTAATTTCGACACTAAGAAATATAATACGATCTCAGGCTGTGCTACTATATCAATGCCTCCCAAGGCATAATCCATGGGCCATTCATTATGTAAATTATTAATAGGTTTAATGAGAGGAAAGAATTTTAGGGTCCAATACATTTGGGGAATGATATGTGAATTAGAGTTATTCAAGATTTCAGAAATTTAATGTCTCTTATATATATATACTTTTTTTTATTATACTTTAAGTTCTAGGGTACATTTGCACAACGTGCAGGTTTGTTACATATGTATACATGTGCCATGTTGGTGTGCTGCACCTATTAACTCGTCATTTACATTAGGTATATCTCCTAATGCTATCCCTCCCCCCTACCCCCACCCCATACCCCACAACAGGCCCCAGTGTGTGATGTTCCCCTTCCTGTGTCCAAGTGCAGAACTTTAATGTCTTAAATCCACTGTGAATTTCCAAGAGAGTCATATACAATGAAACATTTTCTCAACTCATTTCATGACAGAGACTCTTTTTCAAGAAGTATCTTGTAGTAAAACTACTTAGCAGGGACACATTTTGGGAAACACAGTAACAAAACTATAGTCTTTAAGAAAAGGGGGAATGAGATGATCTTGGTTTTGGTCAGACCCCAGCTGGGTTGTGCAACGAAAAGTCAGGCACCACAATTTCAGAGGGAAGAACTGGTGAGAGAGCAATCGGGAGGATGTCAGAGTTCTTTAAATTTGAAAGCAATCCATGTCAGAAATGGCTTTTAAAAGGATTCAGGCTATTTGGCCTGGAGAAGAGAAGACTCAGGAAGAGTGAGGTAAGTGGCATTAAAATATTTGAGAGTTTGTCATGTAGACCTGGGTAGTGGACAGAGACATAACTTCTAGATTATTATTAGACCAAATTTTCAGTCTTTAAAATTATTTCAAATGTTGCAAGTTTCAAAATTGCTCAGGCCAGGCTCAGTGGCTCACGCCTGTAATCCCAGCACTTTGGGAGGCCGAGGCGGGCGGATCACGAGGTCAGGAGATCAACCTCGGTGAAACCCTCGGTGGAACACGGTGAAACCCCGTCTCTACTAAAAATATAAAAAATTAGCCAGGTGTGGTGGAGGGCGCCTGTAGTCCCAGCTACTCGGGAGGCTGAGGCAGGAGAATGGTGGAACCCTGGAGGCAGAGCTTGCAGTGAGCCGAGATCGCGCCACTGCACTCCAGCCTGGGCCAAAGAGCAAGACTCTGTCTCACAAAAAAAAAAAAGAAAAAAAAAGAAAAAGAAAAAAAATTGCTCAAAATTTCCAGTTATTAGCAGCTCCAAAACGGCGGCCTTGGGAACAATGGGATCATGCATTTTCAAGGATGCTAGAGCATCACTGGGGTAACCAATCTGAGAAATGCTGCTAGGGGACTAATACTATGTGGGGACTTGGATCAGATGATCTCTATGGACTTCTTCAACACTGGGATTCTGGGATTAATTTGCATCTATTCTTGCCCCAGCATTTTTTTACCTGGGCAAAATGGTGACAGAATTTCCTTCCTCACTTAAACTCTGGCCTTTTCCCATTAAACAGCTAGATTTTATCAGTTGGGTGATCATCTGTATAATTATCTTTTTTTTTTTTCAAATACAAAGAAAATCCATAGGGCAATACTCACATCAAAAGTTTTCTTGAGCACTTCTGTCTGGATTTTATCAAAAAGATCAAAGTCCTTCTCTTCTACCATCTTATCCCGATAAACTCGATTTGATTCATGCAGATAGAGCCTTATGAGATCCCATGTGGATTTCACATATTCCACTGAGGAGAAGAGAATGCCCTTCAAGGGGAACAGACACAAAAAAATAACGTTAATAACCATCCAGAGGTACAATAGCTAGGAAAACTTCCTGGAGCATTTTATCTAACCTGGGATGATGTCTAGGGCTTGTCTTGCTAAACAGATCATTCTAGTGGAGGGAACACTGGAGAGCTGAAATGGAGCTTGTAAAGAAAGACCCAAGGGTTGCAGTTAGACAGACCTGACCTCAAATACTTGCACAACCACTATGTGACTTGTGACTTTGGGCAACCACTAAGCAACTGTGTGACTTTGGGCAAGGCATGTGACATCTCTGAGCCTTAGTTTGCTCACTCTTCAAAGTGGAATAAAAATACTGACTTTCTAAAGTTGTCTAAATAATTCAAATTAATATGCCTAAGGAAACAAGCATTGTTCATTTTACATACTCAATACATTGGAATTATTCTTTTGTGCTCATCATAAAAATAACAACTGCAACAGCTATAATTTATTGAAGCCAGTTATGTGGACTAGATGCTATTGAAGCCAACAACATTGGACTAGATGCTTTGCCAGATGAAGCTCATTTAATACTCATGATGATCCCATGAAATAATTATTACTAAATCCATTTTGTATAATGTGAAGATTGGAATTCAGAAAGAAAACACGCCCCATTTCATAGAGTAAGTTGCCTTCCTTTAAACCACAAATTTTTGAAACCAGGTCTTCCTGACTATAATGCCTGGAATTGTAACGATTCCATTTTGAATCACCCACAGTGAGGGAAAAAGTGGTTTCTCTGCTATATTTCAATTCCACAAGTGCCATTTTGAAAACTGATTCAGATAACAATTGACTATGTAAAATCAGAACTATAACAAAGGGCTAGAAGGGATATAGCTAACCTTGGCAGGTCAGCAATCTATTTATTTATCTCTAGTCAGTTCCCCTTCCTATGTGCCACAGGGTTCGTTTCAAATATTTATTATTCTTTTCCAATTTCTCTGTCATCTTTTTCTGTTACTATTAGCCAAAGTCCTAACCTTCTTTTATTTTACTGAAAGGTAGAAACCAGCAATGTCAGAGCCCCTCAATAACCTCAACAAATTCTCTGAGTCCAAGCTCATCTATGTCTGTGCTTGTTCTCATGGCTTGCTTTCTTGTCTTAGAGATAAAGGGATCATTTAATGGGTCATTACTTAAATTCAAAGAATAATGTGTAGATCCAATAGCATAGAATACAAGTCTGGTGACAACGTTACTACAATCTGCTTCCTCATGATCACTCTTTTTTTTTTTGAGATGGAGTTTTGCCCTTGTTGCCCAGGCTGGAGTGCAATCGTGTGATCTCAGCTCACTGCAACCTCCGCCTCCTGGGTTAAAGCAATTCTCCTGCCTCAGCCTCCTGAGTAGCTGGGATTGCAGGCATGCGCCACCATGCCCAGCTAATTTTTAGTGGAGATGGGGTTTCTCTGTGTTGGTCAGGCTGGTCTTGAACTCCCGACCTCAGGTGATCCACCCACCTCGGCCCCCCAAAGTGCTGGGATTACAGGCATGAGCCACTGTGCCCAGCCCCTCATGATCACTTTTACCACTACTTCCCATAAAACCTAGATTCCAGTTTCACAAAATTCCTATTATGTTCTGATCCTGCATACTTTTCTGTGTCTTCATGCCTTTTGCTTTGCTTGCCATACTCATATTTCAAGATCTAGCTCAATTGAAACCTCTTGTTGAAGTTGCCCAAGACACCTCTCCTGTCCAGCAGCATTCCCTCCCATGTGCCTTACAGAGCCTTTATGTATACATCTCGATTATAGAAGAATTATTAGTTTCCCAAATTATTAATATTATTTTTGTGACAGAGTCTCACTTTTTGTCACCCAGACTGGAGTGCAGTGGTGCAATCTCGGCTCGTGGCAGCCTCCACCTCCCGGGTTCAAACAATTCTCGTGCCTCAGCCTCTTGAACAGCTGGAATTACAGGCACGCACCACCACACCCAACTAATTTTTGTATTTTCAGTAGAGACAAGGTTTCGCCATATTGGCCAGGCTGGTCTTGAACTCCTGGCCTCAAGTGATCCACCTGCCTTGGCCTCCCAAAGTGCTAGATTACAGGCATGAGCCACCTCACCCATTGTCAAATTATTATTTTTTCTTTGTATAGGTTTGTTTCTTCCAGGTGATGGCAGCTGTCTCAAAGGTAGGGAAGTTGACAGACTTTATTTAGGTTGTGGTTTATTTTTATAATTGTATTATTTGTACTTAGTAAGTGATAAGTCTAAAGGTAATTTCTCAACAGAAACAATAAAAGAAGCCTTCAAAGTGCTGAAAGAAAGTAGCTACCAACCTAGAAATCCAAGCCACCCCTAAAATTTTTTAAAAATAAGAAATATATTTTTGGCCAAATTAAAATTGCGAGATACTTCTCCAACAGATATGAACTAAAGTAAATACTAAAAGGAGTTCTTCAAGCAGAATAAAAATGATCCCAGGTGAAAGAACAGAAATGTATAGGAATAAAGAGCAATAGAAAAGGTAACGTATGGGTAATTCTAAAGGAATGCTGACTTACTAAAACACAGATATCAGTGAGTTTTCAAAATACAGAGAATTAAAATAAATGATAACACAAAAGTCAATGGGAGGTAAATTGTCCCAAGATCCCTGCATTGTATGGCAATTAATAAATATGCTAATTTATAAAAGACAAAAAGATAAAATGATGCCTTTGGTAACCATTAGATGAATAGCAAAAGGGTATATCCTATACTAAAAGAGGGAGAACAATTATAAAAACATATAATTAGTTTGATAGAATACAAGAAGTGAGAAGAAAGGAGGTAGAATAGATAGAATATATTAAAAAGAGCATAAGTAGATTTAATCATAAATATATTATTATATAAAATAACATAGATGAACTAAACATTGTAATTAAAAGGCAATGTTGTCAGGCGGGGCTTTAAAGAGCCCAACTGTATGCTGCTTATGGGAGATATACCTTAAATATAAGAATATGGAAAAGCTGAGTGCAAGAAAATGAAAACGTGTCATAAAAATATTGACTAAAGAATATGGAATAGTCATACTAATGTCATACAAAATTGACTTTAAAGCAAACATCGTTTTTAGAGATAAAGAAGTGCACTTAATAAATAAGAAAAACATCAGTCTGCTAGGAAGATATACTAACTCTAAATTTGTATGTACCTAATAAATAACACAGTTTCAAAATATATAAAGTGAATATGACAAATAAAAGCAAAAATAAACGTACTCACAATCACAGTGAAATATCTTCTCTCTCAGGGACTGAAGGAACAAGCAGACAAATAAATCTAGAAATTTTAGGAATTTTTTAAACAACGTGATTTACAATGTTGCTTTAACTGGAATATTGATAAAACTATACCCAATACCTGCAGAATGCATTAAAAAAACCCTGCACATAGATTATATGTTGGGACATAGAGCAGTCTCAACAAATTTCAAAGGAATAAATCCATATAGAGTGTCTTCTGACAACAGTGGAATTAAAGTAGGCATCAATAAGAGAAAGATAACTAGATAATCTCTAAATGTCTGAAAATAAAGCAATACACTTGTAAATATTCCATGAGTCAAAGAAGAAATCATAGTGGAAATTAAATATTATCAACTGAATGATAATAAAAATACAGCATATAAAAGCTTGCATGATGTAGCTAATGGTATGATTAGAGATAAATTTATATAGTCTTAAAATGAATGTTTTAGATGAGACAAAGGATGACAATTAATGATATAAGTAGCCATGCCAAGAAGTTAGAAATAGAACAAACTAACCCCAAACCCAAGGTAAGTAGGAATAAAAATTATAAAGCAAAGAGAAAATATTAATAATATATAAAACAGATATCAAATTAAGACAGTAAGAAAGTCAAATGCATAATGCAGGTATACCCTTCAGATTTTTTGACTAGCACAATTGCTAACTCCCTAGCAAGGATGATAGAAGAGAAAAAAAGAGAAATGACACACATAATACTCAACATAAGGAGGAAGACATAATGTCAGATACAGCAGATATTTAAAAGATAATCTGAGAATATTACAATTTTATGCCAATAAATTAGCAACTATTGATAACATGGATGTCTTAACATGACTGACACATGAAGAGATAGAAAATCTGAATAGTCTTATACATATTAAAGAATTTGAATTTATAATTTAAAACCTCTACCAAACAAACCTCCAGGTGGTTTCACCAGTAAATTCTTCCAACATTTAAGGAAAGCACAATACAATGTTTTACTAAATCTTTTAGAGAACAGAAACAGAGGAAACACTTCTCAAAGTATTTTATGAGGACTTTATAACCTTAGAATATTAGAGAAAGATTACAAGACAATCTTATGAATATAGATTCAAAAATTATATTAAACATTATCAAATGAAATCTAGGAAAATATTTAAAAAAGACAACATGTAACAACCAAGATGAGTTGATTCCAGGAATGGTTGATTTAATGTTTGAAAATAATCAATTAATTTATCATATTACCAGAATAGAAGAGAAAAAATTTATATAATTAAACAGATGGCAGAAAAATCATTTATTAAGTTTCAACACATATTCATAATTAAAACTCTTAGTAAACTATACACAGAAAAATATTTCCTTAATCAGGTAAAAGGTACCCAGAAAAACCAGTAGAGAGCATCATATTTAATGGCAAACTATTAAAAGTGTTTCCCTGTAAAATTAGGACTGTGTCAAAATGCTACTCTCATTGCTTCTCTTCAACATTTTACTTGAGTTGTAGCCAGCACAATAAGACAAGAAAAAGAAATTAAAAAATTTAAGGATTGAAAAGAAAGAAACATAACTGTTACTCTTTAAGTCAAAAAGTAACAATTATTAAAAATAGAGGTACACATATAATACTGAACAAAGATACAAAGTGATATTGGCTATATATTCTATTTATATAAAGTTCAAAAATAGGTCAAAATAATTTATGATGTTAGAAGTTTAGACAATATGTAGGGCTGGCAAGAGGAGGAAAGCAGGAAAGCATGAATGGAAGGTGCAAAGGAGAACATCAGGGATCTATTTAGAATGTTTTCTTTCTTGATCTGAGTGGTGATTACATAGGTGAGATCCCTTTGTGATAATTAACCAAGTGGTATGCTTGTGGCTTTTGTGGATTTCTACTTGTATGTTTCACTTTGATAAAAGTTTTTTAAAAGCATAAAGAAATTCCATTAGGTCTCCTTGGCTCCACCCAGATGTTTATCCCAGCCTCTGTCTCCTTCTCAGCTCTCCTAGGTACCTGCCATATATGAAATGCAGAGGACAAGAAAAAGCAACAATCAGGAGTGCTGACCTTTAGAATTTTGTGTTTTACAGTGAGGCAAGCCATCAGTTGAAGTTTATAAATCTTGTTATAGCCAAATAGTCAGGGTGGTTGACAATTAAGGCTGAGTAAATGTGAGCATGTCATATGCCAACTCTGCACCATCTTAGATAGTTATGTGTTGCACTGAGATGGGAATGGTTAGTGATTTCTGCTATTCAGAGCATGTATTGGTCCATTTTCATGCTGCTGATAAAGACATACCTGAGACTGGGAGGAAAAGGGGTTTAATTGGACTTACAGTTCCACATGACTGGGGAGGCCTCAGAATCATGGCGGGAGGCAAAAGGCACTTCTTACATGGCAGTGGCAAGAGAAAATGAGAAAGATGCAAAAGCGGAAACCCCTGATAAAACCGTCAGATCTCGTGAGACTTACTCACTACCACAAGAACAGTATGGGAAAAACTGCCCCCATGATTCCAATTATCTCTCACTGGTCCCTTCCACAACATGTGGGAATTATGGGAGTACAATTCACGATGAGATTTGGGTGGGGACACAGAGCCAAACCATATGACAGCACTATCAAATTCTGTTCTGATCTGAACAGAGTGAGGGGAGTACAGAGGAGGTCTGAATTACTGAGCCTGGGATCAAGGTGGATAAAGGAAAACAACAGTGTACTCTGGGCAGTGCCTGTCTCCTAGTAGACATTAAACCACCCTCTATACCCTTCAATCAGGCCTTTGGTCAGACTCAAGGAGGAAGGGAGTGTTAAATCAAGTTTAGCTTAAAGCTGCCTCCTGATGTATTTTAAGTTTGGCCTAAAAGTTGCTCAGTATATTGTGACCTGTAATCTAAATGGAGGTGTAAATTGACTGTAACCTACTCTTGTGCCAATCACTGAGTTTCACCCAGTCGCAGGTGGCCAGCTGTTAAAACTGGTGTTCATATAAGGCAAACACCAAGCTATAGACATTAAACCACCCCATCTCAGTGCAACACATAATTATCTAAGATGGTGCAGAGTTGGTGACATGCTCAATCAGGCCTTTGGTTAGACACTCAGGGAGGAAGGGAGTGTTAAATCAAGTTTAGCCTAAAGCTGCCTGCTGATGTGTTTTAAGTTTGGTCTAAAAGTTGCTCTGTACATTGTGAACTGTAAGTTAAAAGGAGGTGTAAATTGACTGTAACTACTCTTGTGCCAATCACTGAGTTTCGCCCAATTGCAGGTGGCCAGCTGTTAAAACTGTGTTTGAATAAGGCAAACACCAAGCTGTAACCCAGTCCGGCCCTTTCTGTGTCTCACTTCTGTTTTCTGTACATCACTTTCACTTTTCTGTCCAAAAATCTTCTTCCACCACGTGGCTATGCTGGAGTCTCTCTGAGCCTACTCTGGCCCGGTGGGCTGCCCAGTTCGGATTCGTGAATTGTTCTTTGATCAGTTAAACACTGTTAAACTTAATTTAGCTAAGGCTTTTCTTTTCACAGCAGGTAGGAGGAGATTGTGGTCAAGCTATGAGCCTGAAACTCGTTAGAGTAGGAGAGTGAAGGGACCACGTAGCAGAAGGGAGGCAGCACTCCAGGGGTGTCGCATTCTCCACACTTGGAGCAGCTGACAGCTGGCAGGCTGCAAAGAGGCCTGGCTGGGATGAAGACCTCAGGGGGTTTCCACTCAGGCTAACTGAATCAGGCAGAGAAACAGGCCAGGGGAACGATCTCCACTCCCATGTCTCTGCTGTCTGGTTCCTCCTTGATATTGCATCAGTGACCACTACCACAAGGTGCACTCTTTCCTCTGGAAGGCTTTTGTCACCCTGAATTACCTCCACAGCAGGGCTGAACATTCTAGCTGTTCTGTCAATGCTGCTGCTTACCATTATGCGATCACGCAGTCACGCTCAAGAGACTGATTTGTCTGTGGCTTGGTTTTGTCATCTCTAAATTGAAAATAATCAGTATTTTACCTTCTAGGGTTGTTGTGAGGATTAAGTGCATTCATAGATGTAAAAGGCTTAGCACTGTGCTTAGTAAATGTTAGCTATTATTACAGACTAAAGTCTAACTGTTAAGTAGGGCCCACTGTGGTCTCAAGTTACCTTTCCAACCTCATCTCTCCTTTCCATATCACTCGTCGTTCCCACTGGGCTAAACTCCTTGCTATTCCATGAGAATTTTTTTTTTTAACCTCCCTGACCATTCGTGCTGTCATTGACTAGCTAGTAACTTCTCTGAGCCTCTGTTAAATTGGGATAACAATGTCTATCCCAAAGGGTTGTCATGAGTATTAAATTTCAGGTTGTACAGGTGACAAGACCACTGTTCCAGGCAGAAGCTAAGGTTGGGTTGCTTCTGATAAATGGAGCATAATTGATGCTTCTCCCTTCAGTTCTGTCACTTAGGAGCAGTGTAGATTTGATCAAACAACGTTAACTTTTTTTTTTCATTTGAAAAATCCACCTAATAACACCCCCACTTCATAGAGCTGCAGTAATATTTAAAAGAGAGATTGTGTGGTGAAAAAGTCTTTCTCAATGAATGCTCATAAAATGGGAGCTAGTTGTGGGTAAGCACAAACTTTGCTGCTGTCTAGTCCTGAGGCCTGCAGAGATGCAGGCTTTAAAGGCTCAGAGCTGAGTCTCTCTTGCTGCCTTAACCATCACATGCTTATTTTCCTCATTGGAAATTCAGATGAGGACAGAAAGGTGTGGTGGAAAGTTGTCTAGGCCAGGAACCCAAAGACCTAGATTCCAGTTCCTTTACTGGCTGCCTTGTGCTCCTGGGCAAATATATATGATCTATGTGGGTCTCTGTTTGTTTTTAATTTTTAAAATGAGTTAAAGTTTGGGAGCTACATCTGATTCAGGAGTGCTATCCTGAACTAGCCTGGATGTGTTCTCAGAGACTTATCATTCTGAGGGGCTCATTGATTCCACCTTCAGGTGAAGCTTTCCTGGTCCATAGCTCTTGAGTCTCTGAACAAGGGTTTAGTAGGTTTCTGCTTCTTACAGTCAGGAGTTCTGACTGGAACAACCTGGCCGTATGTCGTCAGGGTCTGGAGCATTGACAGTTTGGCTCAAAGTTCTACCTGCATAATTGCTCTGGGAAATTAATTACAATTACATGGGCTCTCACTGGAAGGTGGTGTCACTGCCTGATCACTTCACTTTGACACTTCTTTATGGGTGTGGCCTCTGCTTGGTGTAAAAGGCATCATTCCCTCAATGTTAACCCAGTGTTACTTGGGGGAAGGTCTCTCTGCAAATGAGTTTCTGCAGATTCTTGTCCAGAATGGGAGAGTTGTAGACTTGGCTACATGAGGATACTACATCTGACCAGATGGAAGAAAGGGTCTAGGTTTGCTAGATGGCCCTCTGGAGACTTTTGATGGTGATGAGCCAAGCAATTGGAAGCAATGGGCAGAGATATGCCATCACTATTCAGATAAGCAGTTGGAAAGATCTGAAACAGCTTTAGCCTAGAAACGAACCTGGGAATTTTAGGACTGAGATTCTCTTAGGGGCTGGCAGATGGCATCTTAGGAGTATGACAATGTGGCTTTTTGAGGAAGCAGAGCTATCTTGCATAGTTTGGGGAACATTCTTTTTCATCCCAAGATCAATAAGTGTACCAATGGGAGATCCAAAACAGTTCTTTCTTTCTTTTGGGCCATTTTTCTTCCCAGGCATACCGCGCTCATTATATAACACTATCTCCAAGGTGTTGAGCCTTCCGCAGCCCCCAGGGAACCAACTCAGAGATGCCTGCTGCTTACTAAGAAATAATTTAATTGGCAAAGGAAACTTTATTTTATTGAGGGCGTTCCCTCATGGAGCCCATGGCACTGTGTGTACCTGCTTCTGTTCATGATTACATATAAACAGTGGCTTTGCCTGTGCCTATGAGCTGGGCATTAACTACTTATTTTTATTAAGAATCAGAGCATCTGGATAATCACTAAGCCCCTAGGGTGTCTCGGAGCCGATGAACTCACCTGGAAAATGTTGGCAAAATCTCTGAGGTTGAAGATGTAGTGGAATTTGATTGCTGTGGGTAGGAATGTGGTAGCAATTTTCTGGTGGAAGGCGAGGGCCAGATTGATCAGTGAGGGGATGGATTTCTGCAGGGATGCCGGGAAATTTCCGAGCTTTAGATGCTGAGTGAGGATGATGCTGTAGATAGAGGACAGGGCATCTGCCCCCGGGAAGGAGAGGACAAACACGCTGAAGTGACGCTGTACAGGAAACAAAGGCATGAGCTCAACATCCATTACCATGGAGTAGAAATCACCTCTTCCGAATTTGGAGATAATAACGGAAAATTCTTATACAGCCTTTGAATCTATATTTTGGTCCCATATCTCACACTGTGCCCAAATTTAGGTTGAACCTAAAATGACTAGGGGAATAACAGGCAAAGCACCTTCAGTTAAAGATGGCAGCCTGGGGCAGTAGGAAGAGAACTAAATTTGGACTCAGAGAATCTGAGTCCAAATCTGAATTTGATACTGAGAATCCATATGGCCCTGGGAAAGTCATTCATCTCTCTGAAGCTCCCTCATCTGAAGAAGGAGGGATCAAATCAGATGAAATCTATGACCCCTTCCAATCTTGAGACTCTAAGTCTAGGAGTTTCTCTTTTCCCCTAGAGATGCAATTTGGCATTCTATCTGATTTACCATTCTGAGAGGCTGCATGGGGAAAAAGGCCAATTATTATACTTATAATCAAGGGGCATCAGCTCTAGTAAGATAGGATTAGGACCCAGGTCCCATGGCTCCTCCTGTACCTGAAGCCGGGGGTTGATGGTGAAGCTGCCTGCCGTGGGGTTCATACAGGAAACATACTGTACATTTGCGATCTCCTTTAGGGACAGCTTGCTCCGATCATACCTGGAACAGTCAGAAGCTCTAGGTGAAAGGTGTCTGAGGACCGAGGCAGGTAAGTGCTTTGTCAAGGTGAGGTAGCATGTGCCCTACTGTTCATGTGTTTGGGTGATAAAAAAGTCTAGATCCACTGGCAGGGATCGAGAAGAGATAAGAGCACAGGACAGATTCCCAAGGTACCTCAATATCTAAGGAAATAGCATAGGAAGATGAGCTGGCAGGATGGACAAAAAGGTAGGAGAAAAATCAGAGATATGTACCATACCAAAAGGCAAAGGAAGCCAGTATTCTCAAAAGAAAAGAGTGGTCAACCACATCAAGGGCTGCAGGGAGAATAAGAAAGGTAGTGACTCCAGCAGGGGTGTCTAAGGGAGAGAATGCAGTCATGGGTTCTTAGTTTCTGTCTCTGGTCGGGCCAGTAATGCCCTTTCCTCATCCCTCTTTTCCACTTATCACTAGAGACAGAAACTAAAAACTATGGCTTCAGGCCTCTAAAAGCCTAAAACAAAACAAAACAGAACAACAACAACAAAATAAGGCAGCTGGACAAGCTTGCAAAGGATTTCTTGGATTTTGCAATAATGATGCAGATAGTAGTTTAACAAGAACAGTGGAGGGAACAGAAATCAAATAATAGTGGACTGAGGAGTGACTGGGAGATAAGAGAGTAGGGACAGAACAGTAATTAGAAAGTAATTTTTTAACCCAATAGAATAAATTTATGCAAGTTTATTTTTAATT
Source organism: Pongo abelii (assembly GCF_028885655.2). Classification (NCBI taxonomy): domain Eukaryota; kingdom Metazoa; phylum Chordata; class Mammalia; order Primates; family Hominidae; genus Pongo; species Pongo abelii. The sequence goes on along the minus strand of NC_072004.2, from coordinate 11,772,064 downwards.
TATTCTTTTTTTGAGACGGAGTCTTGCTCTGTCACCCAGGCTGGAGTGCAATGGCAGATCTCAGCTCACTGCAACCTCTACCTTCCAGGTTCAAGCCATTCTCCTGCCTCAGCCTCCTAAGTAGATGGGACTACAGGCATGTGCCCCCACATCCAGCTAATTTTTGTATTTTTAATAGAGACAGGGTTTCACCATGTTGGCCAGGCTGATCTCAAACTCCTGGGCTCAAGTGATTCGCCCACCTTGGCCTCCCAAAGTGCTGGGATTACAGGCATGAGCCACTGCACCCAACCTGTTTATGCAAGTTTAAATGATGTGAAGCTGCTAATGAGGAGATGGGGACCGATTGATGAGTGGCAGACAGTAGAATGAAGAGGCTGGTGGATGGTTTGGGCTTAGGTAAGATGTAACAGGAGGGTGGAGGAGAGATACATGGGGACACGGGTGAGTTGTATAGATGTGGAAACAAGAAATGGAAGCGGCATCTGTGTTCTCTGACAAGGCAAGGTCATCAGCTGAGGTGTGGTGGGAAGTTCAAAGAGAGGGAAGATAGAATGAAATAGACATTTCTGAGAGTAGACATACTAAGGCCATATGGTAGAATTTCCAGGAAGCTTCTACTTCCCATTTAAGGTTTGTGACCATGAATCTAAAGTAAAACTAGTTAGCTTGACTCTAATTATTGCCCATGAAATTAAGCTGCTCAAATGTCAGCGTGGAGATTGCAAACAGTTCCATAGGTCAAACATCCAATAAAGATTTTGGGAAGGAAGGGAAGGCAACTCAAGTTGCCATCTTAACTATCATTCTTCTCTCTGAATTCTCTCTTCTCACTCTTTCTCAGCAGCAGATTCAGTGTGCGGTAGAAAGGTGAGTCAAAGTTGTCTCAAATCAGTGACTTACTTTTTTTTTTTTTTTTCCTAGTAAGTTCAGACTTTTGCCATTAAAAATTATGCTGTCGCAAGAGATACTATCCAGCCCTCTGAGCTGCTCTGAAGGCACTGAGGCTGGAAGGTCTGCAGACATGCTGCATGGTACCGGGTGTTAGGTAGTGTTTTTTTTTTTTTTTTTTGAGATGGAGTCTCGCTCTGTTGCCCAGGCTGGAGTGCAGTGGTATGATCTTGGCTCACTGCAACCTCCGCCTCCCAGGTTCAAGCTATTCTCCTGCCTCAGCCTCCTGAGTAGCTAGGACTACAGGCGCCTGCCATCACGCCTGGCTAATTTTTGTATTTTCAGTACAGACGGGGTTTCACCATGTTGGGCAGGCTGGTCTCGAACTCCTGACCTTGTGATCCACCCGCCTTAGCCTCCCAAAGTGCTGGGATTACAGGCATGAGCCACTGCGCCTGGCGTGTGTTAGGTGTTATCATTGAAGCACATGCCCAGTGCTGTGAGGCCATGGTGCAGGGGAAGTGGTTAATTCTGCTTTGGGCACTTGAAAAAGGCAACTTCGGAGATGAGTCTTGAAGCAAAAAGTAGGTTTTTTTTCCTTAGATGAGAGCTCAGTGTCTTCTCTGGCTAAACGTTTCATGTGAATATTAGTGCCCCTGTTTGAAGGAACGACTCTGGGAAATAGAGAATTGCATGAGAAATGTGGTTTACCACAGAGATTCCCATCTGGCACCAGAGCTATGCTGAGGTTTGCCGTTCAAGCAGAATAGAGACTGGCCTTCAGCCCTGCCTTAGGCTCTGCTCCCTTGGGCCAGTCCCTCTACATGGGCGCTCTTACCAGTGGCCATAGTCCAGATGCTGCCGGATGATGGTGTGGGGCTGCACCGTCCCATAGGCATCCACCTCAGGCATGTTCATGTCATCAGTGAAATAGATGAGCTTCTTGTTCCCTGGAGGGCCATAGTTTCTGCCAGCCTTCTTTTCCAGAGGCTTCTCCAGGACAGCTGGGGAGAGAGCCAGTCGGTGAGGGAAGGCGGCTCAAATCTCAGATGCCAGTACTGAGACAGCAAAGATGTCAAGGAGAAGCAATGGTGCTGCCTGCATGTGTGCAAAAAACAGCAACGCAAAAGACAACAATAACAGCTACTGCTGCTCCCAACAGGCATTCTACAGGACCAGAAAGTGAAACTGAAATTACTAGGCGGTAATGGGGACTGCACACCTCACCACGTGCACTGTGCTAAGTTTTTAGACATCTTAATTACCTAATTTAATCCTTATAACATAACTGTGAGATTAGTATTATCCCATTTTACAGATGACGAAACTGAGGCTCAAAAGAACTCAGCAACTTTACTGGCTGGATACAAATCACAGCGGTTAAAACTCAAAGACCATGCTGCTTCTGTCATACTTGTGGTCCCCAGTTTTCTTTGTTTATATACTAAAAATGGAAAATATCTTTACAGTCCCAAGGCCAGGTACTCTACTCCAAGGAAACTTACAAATAGTTGAATCCTGGGTAGAGTTGCCCTCCTACCGAAGGCAGCAAAAATGCATAAAGGCTGCAGCTCCCCTTCCAGGGCTGGGTAGATGCCCTTTCCTCTCCGAGGCTGTAAGAGAGGCGTCAATGGATGTTTTGCCAACAGTGTTCCCAGAGAGTTCATCTCATGGGATTTTCCTTGGTGGGATGTAGAAAAAACAGCCTCACAGAATTTCCCAGATGCTTCCAGTGTCATGAACGGTGCCCTCCCCTGCTCTCAGGTTTCCTGGTTCTCTGTCTGAGCACCTTGGTGCCTTTCTGGAGACAGAGTGCAGAAACTCTCTCTGGAGTGGTTTCTTCAATTATCAAGCCAAAGGAAGGAATCTAACAGCAGTTTTCCAGCATGACAGGACTTGTTTAGAACAAACTTAAGTAATAGGGTGGAGATATCTGTACTTTTTCCAGTAAAGCAATGAAATATTTATGAATTGCAAGAACCAACACTTCCTGTTACAGCTGGAAGCTCCAAGAACCATCTGATTTCTTCTCTTGAAAAACAAGTTTGTAAACAAGGAGAAAGTGTCAATAGACATATGAAGGTTACAGATAGAAAGACAAGTTCCTTCAAGAGGCTCGAATATTCTAATTTTCTGGTCCTGAGTTAAATTAAGTGTTTCAAATATGAATTAAATTTAAATTTAATTAGCATCCAATTAACATACACTATCAACCAATTAATCACACAACACCTTCTTCCCCCCTAAAGATATAACAACTATATGTGAGATCTGTCAAAATGAAAGATAATTAATGGGTTGACAAGGACATGCTTTTGAGAACAGTTCTTCTAATAGGAAATTCTCTCCTTAGAAAGACTTGTTTCTCCTCCTCCCAAGGCAATGATATTCAAATCAACCCCTGGAATTAAGCAGACCCTGTAATTTGGGTTGATTAAGCTCTTTATGCTTTAAAAGGATCGTTGAGGAGAAAACCATGTCAGTTAGCAAGAAGTGGCCGTGGAGCGCACGGGATTATCTCAGGCAGATGATACTAGGTTCTCCAGAGAAAGAAAGGGTCCACCAGGAAAGACAGGCACATTGCTGATCCCTTCTGGCCTCTGCTCCATGTCACACCTAGGATGGAATTACAGTGAGCTACTCTGTTTCCAAGTAGCATTGGAGGAGAAGAAGAGGGTTTGAGTTTCAGGAAAAGTGTTGATGTTGAAGGAGCTGAACAAATGAGACATGTAAAGAAATGTGACTCTCTCGCCACACTTCTGGGTTCTGACTGTTCTCAACAAGCCTGGAAACTCAAGCCCACACCTGAAGCCCAGACCCAAGGTCATTTGTACATTCTGACTGAATTTCTCCTCGAGACCTGTATGGAACAGCTTGGGGTTCAGTCTTTGGCCACACAGACCCGTGTCAGCTACTGCGCCAGGGTGAATGGCCATTCTCTGGATACTATTGCACTGCCATCTTATACTTGAAGGGCAATTTAATTTTCTTCTTCTTTTTTTTTTCAGATGGAGTTTCACTCTTGTTGCCCAGGCTGGAGTGCAGTGGCGCAACCTCGGCTTACTGCAACCTCTGTCTCCCGGGTTCAAGCAATTCTCCTGCCTCAGCCTCCCAAGTAGGTGGGATTACAGGCATGCAACACCACACCTGGCTAATTTTGTGTTTTTAGTAGAGATGGGGTTTCTCCATGTTGGTCAGGCTGGTCTCGAATTCCTGACCTCAGGTGATCCGCCCACCTCAGCTTCCCAAAGTGCTGGGATTACAGGCATAAGCCACTGTGCCCGGACTGCAATTTAATTTTCAAAGTGGCTTCCCATTTGTTATCTCTTTTCGCCATCTCCACTGCTGCTCTCCTTGTCCATCTGCTCTCACCTGGTAACTACACATCTTCCCAAATGGTCTCCCAGCTTTTGCCCTAGACTGCCTACACCATATTCTCAAAACAGCAGACAAGAATACCCTTGTAAAATGTAAATTGGATCATGCCCATCCCGTTTTATGCCCTCCAGTGGCATCCTGTCTCACTTGGAGCAAAAGCCAGTTTGTTGACTTCCACTAAACTTGCATCTTTGTTTTTCTCTCCTGTTCTAGTCCTCAAGCTCTGCTCCAGGCACCCCATTTCTCTTTTTTTTTTCTTCTTCTTTTTTTTTTTTTTTTTTTTTTTTGAGACAGAGTCTCACTGTTGCCCAGGCTGGAATGCAGTGGCACTGTTTTGGCTCACTGCAACCTCTGTCTCCTGGGTTCAAGCAATTCTTCTGCCTCAGTCTCCCACGTAGTTGTTTCTGATCATGAGTCACTCGCTGACCCAAGGCTTTGCTCTGGCTGTACCCCCTGCCTCGAATCCTCTTCTTCCAAATGCCAGCACAGTTTGCTCCCTCACACTCATCAGGTGTTTATTTACCCAGGTGCTATTTTTCCAGTAAGGTCTTCCCTGGTATGCACCCTAAAGTTCAAAGCCCCACCTGCTATCCTCTGCCCCAGCTTCATGTCTCTTTACATTGCTTCTTACCTCCTAATATCCTATATCTTTACTTATTATCTTGTGTATTACCCCATCCATCCCCTTCAATTTCATTATACTATATTTGAACTTTCCACAATTCCAAGTAGAATGTCTTGCTCACTAGATGATAAATCTTTGATGATTTCACTTTGATTTGTGTCATTAAGTGAAAGGTATTAGGTGGGAGAGAGCTGTCTTTCTGTAATAACTGTAAGCACAATGCCCTTTGAGATTGGACATTTGATTAGATCTTTTAAGGTTCTGTCCAACCTTGAGATTTATAATAAACAGGTTACAGAGATTCATTTTGTACAGAGTTTCAGACATCTGAGCTCCTATATAATTAGTGTAATTAAGCACTCAAATATTTGTTGAGCTAATAATGCAAATGGCAAGAGAATTCAGAACTGTGATGAGCTTGATCTTTGGCCTTCTCTCTCTACACTAAAACTATAAGCCCATTGATGCCTTAACCAAGCTCTTTGTTCCTACTTTTCTAACCTATCCTGCTTCTAAACTATCCTGTCTTGTAGGTCTTCATGAATTCTTTTGTTTTAAAAATTATTTATATTTTCAAAAAGAACAAGAAGAGACTTAAAGTCGTTAAAGAGACATAAAACAGACCAATTAAAATAAAGACTAAATAGGGATTGCTAAACAATACAGAATGAGAAGAAACTTAATTACACTAGTAATGTAGGATGACATAGTTACTGTAAACACATAAAAATTTACCTCACATTTTCCTTTATGAACTGCTTGCCTGAAAGCTCAAAACTAAACCTGTGTTTAATTACAATAATCTTGTCATCTCACTCAGGTTACTGGTACAGAGCCATCTCTTCTTTCCTCTAAAAATTTTGCGAGCACCAAATTCTAGGAGGCATATATCACAGATATTTATAAAGCAGATATCAGGCTACAGAATGGTCTTCAACTGAGATTTTGCAGAAGGCATAAAAAATAACTTAAAATAATCTTTTATTATAGTAACCCTCAACAAAACCCAAGGGCAGACCATTATGTTGTAATTTAATGAAGGGAATGAAAGCAGTACAGCTAGGTTTGTGGAGTTCAGAGAAACTGCTGGAATGGAGAATGAACACAGATCTCTGTCTCTCTCAGCTTGAGGTGTCAGTGTTATGAACCTGTGGTTTGTGCATGACTACCCAGTAGTCAATTGAGGGCTGACTTTTTCAATGACTGACGGAAGGGCCTATTATATTGACTATTGCAGAAAAAGATATCCATACGCTCTAGATATCAGATGAGTGGAAGCAGAGTTGGCATTCTATTATGAAAATTAAGATGCATGACTTAAAGTCTTATCAAAGTAGAAGGTCTTCATAGCTTCATGAAATAAGACAGCTTTGGTGTTAACTCATAGGATGACTTTGAGGTAAGTCCTTAACACCTCTAAGCTTCATTTGATTAACTTGTAAAAATGGGGACTATCATCAGGTCTGTGTTGGACACCATTTCCAACCTCCTTCTCTTTAGGCGGTCTTCAGCTGGGGTGGTCATGTGGCACAGTTTTGAACATTAAGACACAGGCATAAGTTTATAAAGTTCCTGGAGAGTTACCATGTCAGGACATGGGCACTATCTCCCACTACCACTTTTTTTTGTTGTTTTTTTTTTGAATGCAGATGTGATGGCTGATGCAGCAGCCATTCTGCCACCTTGAAGGAGCAGCAAGAGAACAGCAAATACCTTAGCATTGATATCACTGTCATTAACCTGGTATTAGCAAATACCTTAGCATTGATATCACTGTCGTTAACCTGGTATTAGCAACTGCCCACCTTCAGAATTCCTGTCTTGGAAAAAACAGAATATTTACGCCACTAATGTCAGATTTTCCACTACTTGCACTCAAAAGCCATACTGAAATAGTCTCATAGGCTGGGGAGGATTAAACGAACTAAGGTGAGGAAAGCCCTTTGTACAAGGGTTGACCAACTGTAAATGTTAAAGTGCGTGCTATCCACACTGTGAGTCGGAAGCACAGCCCCCGCTGGTATCAAGGAGTTCTGAATCCATGTTTAGAGAAATACAATGGAGACTCCAGAACTGGATGTAGTGAAAGAGAGGAGAGATGCAGGTATTATCAGCCAGCTGCCTCCTCTATAAAAGAACATCTGATTGGCCGGGCGCGGTGGCTCACGCCTGTAATCCCAGCACTTTGGGAGCCCGAGGCGGGCGGATCAAGAGGTCAGGAGATCGAGACCACGGTGAAACCCTATCTCTACTAAAAATACAAAAAATTAGCCGGGCATGGTGGCGGATGCCTGTAGTTCCAGCTACTCGGGAGGCTGAGGCAGAAGAATGGCGTGAACCCAGGAGGCGGAGCTTGCAGTGAGCCGAGAACGCGCCACTGCACTCCAGCCTGGGGGACAGAGCGAGACTCTGTCTCAAAAAAAGAAAAGAAAAAAAAAACATCTGATTTTGAGAAAAATAGCATCTGATGGACTGGCAGGATGAATGAGCTGCAAAAAGTCCCCCTGGAGACCTCTAGGAATTGACCTACTTGGTGGAGTTATTGTCTATTTGAAAGCTGGAATATTTTTTCCCAAAACATTATTTCTGTTTTAGCATAGCTTGTGTTAAACTTATTTTTCAAGCAAAAAAGGTTTGCTTTTGTTGTTTTTTTGTTTTTGGCAGTTGGGGCTTAGAAATTATTGTTCAATGTAGATTCTTAAATTTGAGAAGTATGTTGTTAATATGATTATAATAACAGCTTCCATTTACAAAGCACTTATTGTATGCTGGGAATCATTTTGAGTGTTTTACATACTTTATCTTACTATTCAAGAATGAAAAGAATGAACCGTTGATTCACTTAACAACATGGATAAATCTCAAAATCATGCTGAGTGAAAGAAGCCAGGCAAAAAGAGAGTGCACATTTCGTGACTCCATTATATAAATTTCTAGAAAATGCAAACTAATTTATAGTGATAAAAAGCAGATCAGTGGTTGTCTGAAACAGGGCAGGTGGGGGGGCGTTGGGAGGAAGGGATTACAAAGGAACGTGAGGAAACGTTTGGAGGTGACGGTTACGTTCATTATTTCAATGATGATGATGATTTAAAGATGTATAAATATTTTGAAATGTATCAAATTGTCCACATTAAATATGTACAGTTTATTGTATGTCAATTATAACTCAATATAGCTTTTTTTAGAAAAGAAAAAATGTAAAAAGATTACGCTGCCTTTCAGTAGGAGAAAGGATAAATGAGCTGTGATTTATTCACACAATGGAATTCTATGCAGCAGTGAAAATAAATGAAATAGATCTGCATGTATTAAGACAATGATTAAAAAAGTAATGATATGGGTTGGCTGTGTCCCCACCCTAATCTCATCTTGAATTGTAGCTCCCATAATCCCTACGTGTCCTACCTGGTGGGAGGTAATTGAATCAAGAGGGCGGGTTTCCTGTGCTGTTCTCATGATAGTGAATAAGTCTCATGAGATTTGATGGCTTTATAAACGGCAGTTCCCCCGCACATGCGCTCTTGCCTGCCATCATGTGGGATGTGCTTTTGCTCCTCCTTTGCCTTCCACGGTGACTGTGAGGCTTCCCCAGTCATATGGAACTGTGAGTCCATTAAACCTCTTTCCTTTATAAATTACCCAGTCTCAGGAATGTCTTTATAGCAGTGTGAGAACGGACTAATGCAAGTAAGTTGCCAAAGAAAGGTATAGTATGGCATATTTAAAGTTTAAGTATGCAACACTCTGTATTTTATGGCTACATATTTGTTTCAAAAGTGTAAACTTGGAATGATACACATTGAGTTTAGGACTCTAGTTAATAAGGGGCAGGGAGGAGAAAGGAGCGACAGGGGTGGTGTATTAGCTGTACTTGTTTTTATTCTATTTTATTTTATTTTGTGGCAGGGATCTCACTCTGTTACCCAGGCTGGAGAGCAGTGGTGTGATCTTGGCTCACTGCAACCTCAACCTCCCAGGTTTAAGCGATTCTTCTGCCTCAGCCTCCTGAGTAGCTGGGACTACAGGCACGCACCACCATGCCTGGCTAATTTTTTTTTTTTTTTGTATTTTTGACAGAGACAGGGTTTCACCATGTTGGCCAGGCTGGTCTTGAACTCCTGACCTCAGGTGATCTGCCCGCCTCAGCCTCCCAAAGTGCTGGGATTACAGGCGTGAGCCTCCACGCCCCGCCTATTAGCTGCACTCATAACGCTAAGTTCCATTTAGCATAATGCTAACACTTTAGCATCTGTTAAATCTGGATAGTGCTACACTGGCATCTGTTATATTGTTTTCTGTACTTTTGTACATGTTTGAAATATTTTATAATTAAACATAAAAGGTTTAAATAATTCTCTATTCCACCCTCAGCACCCAGTCAGTTTCCCTTGCCAGGGACAACTGCTGTCTGTGTTTCTTTTGTGTCCTTCTGGAGATTGTCTAAGTTTTTATATAAGCATAAATTATGTGTGTGTGTATATGTTATATATATTTTAAAAAATCATATAAGTAAATTTTTATATATTTCTTTTTAAACAAGATACAGTTTGGAGCATGCTATATATACTGTTCTATATCTTCCTTTTCTCACTCAACAAAATTTTGGAAATAGTTCCAACTCAGTGCCTACAGAATTTTCTCATTCTTTCCAACATTGCTTAGTATTCTATCATACAGACAATTAGGCTGTTTCTCCCCTTTTACCATTGCAGACACATTATAAACATAAATTTGCACATCTGTCTGGGTGTTCTAACTGTCCTTTCAAGCAGACTGTGCCACCTCACATCCAACTTTTTCTTAAATACACAGGGTCTTAAGTGCAAATAACGATTAAGACACTGGGCTGCAAAATGAGTTAACGGGTTCACGAAGGAGGTGCAACAGTTTGCCTCTTCATTGAATAATACTAGAGCAGCTGTCTTTTGAGTTTACACATCTCTCTTACATTCAGCTGATTCTCCAAATCCCTGTTTGATACCTGGTTTCTAGCTGTCACTTTTTAAATCGTTGGTAACACGCTTTCTTCTGCCATTTTGTTGCTCTTAAAATGTCTTGGGCTAAGAAGCCCAAATAATCAAGATTTTTTGCACTGTGAATAAGGCAAGAAGAAGGAAGTTCCCATAAGGGAATAAAAGGGAATACAGCATTTTTCAGAGTTAAGGGTCTGAGCTTTATTGCATGAATGTTGTAACATATATGCTGCTACTCTGGGCTTCGGCTGACTCCCCAGTTCCTGCTTGCCTCTGGACAAGAGAGGTTATGGAACAGTAGCTTTCTCCATCCCTTAGTGTGCAAGGAGTGTTGGCTTCAAGATCTAACGTTACCGAGAGGCCATTAGGGAATTAACAAGAAACAGAAAGTGTTGGGTTTTGGTGAATGCTCAGCTACAGTGAGAGCCAGTTTTCATCTTGGCCCTATTTGACAGCATTTTGAGATTTATTTGTAGTCACAGCTACTGGGGAGGCTGAGGCAGGAGAATCGCTTGAACCTAGGAGGCAGAGGATACAATGAACCAAGATTACACCACTGCACTCCAGCCTGGGTGACGGAGAGAGACTCTGTCTCAAGAAAGAAAAAAAAGAATTCTCTGTGTTCTAACAGGAGGGAAGGAGAAAGCCCTCTAGGTGAGAGATCCAGAGTGAGAATGACAGGTCAGGGCAGTGTGAGAAACTCATCTTCTCTTCCTTGGTTCCAAATGTTTACCCTCTATTTAAAGGATATTTTTAAAATATTATAAAACCACTTTAATAGAATTAAATCACTTTTTCTGTTTATTAGATCATTAATTTCAATAATTTTAGAATAAATTATTAAATTTATTCTATTTAATAAAATTAAATAGAAAATCATTTAAATAGAAAATCAATTAAATAGAAAATCATTCCTCTGGAATACTTGAATAGTACTACTAATGATAATAGTAATAATGTTGAATATTTATCGCAGCTTTCAAAGTATTTTCTTAGCAGGGAAGCAGTATAGCCTAGTGGTTAAGAGCACAGGCTCTGAAGTCAGACTCTCTGGGGTCAAACCTTGGCTCCCCAACTTACTGTGTGTCATAGGGTAGCTTGTTTAACTTCTCTGTGCCTTAGTTTTCTCATGTATAAAATGAAGGTAATACAAATTCTTATTCACAGGGCTGTACAAGATTAAAGAAGTAAAAAAAGAGAAAAGTGTAAAAGTCTAAGTCAGATTCACACTCCTGATAAGTCTTTGATAAATGTCAGTTGTTGTTGTTGCTATTATTATTATTATTAGTAGTAGTGTAGTTTTAACAGTAGTAAGAATTGAGGCAAATGGGCAGAGCTGGTAATCTGATCAGCTGTTGGACTCAAGGCTTGAAAATAAGGGTACATATTTGAACAAGAAAGAGGAATTCTATGAGGCACACAGCGAAGTGCTAAGATTTAAATTAGCCAGACAGGTGAAGTCGGCTTCAGGCCACTGCCAGCTGCTGATGTGATGGCTTCGGCCTTGATGGAAGGTTAAAATGTGATGGTGTTGAGGCCTCATGGAGTAAAGACTAAGCCAGTGGTTTATTGGAGCTGATTATTGAAACCAAGGGAATTGTGCAAGCTGGTTGTTAACCACGACCATTATTAAAAAATAAATTAGGCCGGCCACAGTGGCTCACACCTGTAATCTCAGCACTTTGGGAGGCCGAGGCAGGTGGATCACCTGAGGTCAGGAGTTCGAGACCAGCCTGGCCAACATGGTGAAACCCTGTCTCTACTAAAAATCCAAAAATTAGCTGGGTGTCTTGGCAGCTGCCTGTAATCCCAGCTACTTGGGAGGCTGAGACAAGAGAATCGCTTGAACCCGGGAGGCAGAGGTTGCAGTGAGCCAAGATCATGCCACTGCACTCCAGCCTGGGTGACAAAGAGTGAAACTCCATCTCAAAAATAAACAAATAAATAAATAAATAGGTATAGATAAACTTATAATTAAGTAAATTATATTGAAAATCATGGTAATAAATATTCAAAACTCATCACATCTTATTTTATGACATTTACTGTCACGTGTACACTGGAGGTTGTTTTCATCCATTGGATCTGTAAAGTGGAAATGCTTATAATGGTGTGCTACTGTATCTCTTCCTGATTCCTTGTTCTCTGACATTGCATTGGTAGCTTACAATTGGCCACTGTGGGAGTATTTACACCATGGAAATTGGCAAACACTACAAACCAGGGCTTGATTTGTTTTGTAGACTTGTGAAAATATAAGGAAAATGTTAATAATACAGATTATACTTAAAAGTATGTCATGCTTGTTGCTGTGACATTGTGAAGAGCACAAAAAATGGAAGAACGATTCCTTCAGTGTTTGAATAGAAGATGTTTACATCTTTGACAAACTAGTAAAGTTCTGATGTAAATCTTTGTTGCTTCATTTGTCTTACTTGTTAATATTCATGTCTGAACTACAGTCAGTTGCTGGATTGGGATTGGCTCAGCAGCGGATGAAGTCCAGAGGTGAGTTTGAAATAGGTGAAGAAGTCTCCGCCATTGAAGGGTGGGTGGGGGGAAGCCAGAACCTCTGTCCACATGCTCCAGGCACCTAGCTGCTCTGAGGGGCAGAGAGCAGAGGCGGCGCTCCCCCCATCAGCATTTTGAGTTGGCTGGAGCTTAATCCTAAAAAAGCTGGCAAAACTGTGCAGAAACAATTCCCCCAGAGGCACTGGGGAAAGTAGAGTGTTAGCAGGGGCAACATCGCGGGCTGACTCTATGGTTTACACCTGGCAGGGATGGCAGAAAGACTGGGTAAAATGGTGAACGGTGGAGCAAGTGGTGGTGCACACGAAGCCTGCTTTGCAAGTCTGCTGGCCTAAGGCCTGGGTGATGTAGCGGATAACGAGAGTGCCAGGTTCACTTTTCACATTATAAGCTATGGCTCCTAACTTATCCATCTGCAAACAGCTCATATCTAGGTGTAGGGAGGCACTGCAGCGTCACCTGAGAAAGCTCAGACCAAGTAACAGAGTGGGACAAGGCTGTCGGTGTTTGGGAAGTAAGAAAAGGGTTTCTCCCCAGCCCTGCCTCTCCCCTCATTTTGTTGGAAGAATGGCTTGGAAGCTTCTTCAAAACAAAGCTGTTTTTAGTTAACGTGTTGTTTCCATAAAAAAGGAGACTGTGTCGTAAATGAGTTAAGGGGAGAGAGACTCTGGCAAGGGGAAAATATCACCAGGGGCCCATGTCTATTTGGGAGCTCTGTGTGTAAACACCGGGGAAAAGCAAGCCCCAGGTGGAGTCAGAAGACCTGATGTGTCATGCCTGCCTCGCCACTTGGTGGTGACTTTGGGCAATCACATCCTTTTACCTGAGCCTCAGTTTCTGAATCCATAACATATGAGAGATGAATTAAATGATCTCTAGAGATACTTTCAGTGCCGGAAGTCTGCAAGTTCTTGCGAATCTCTCCATGGCTTGTTGCTCTCTTTGTCATTAAGGTGCTGAACTGCTCTGTGTTGAACACCTTGCTCTTGAGGAATTTAACAGGCCAGGGAGGAACGTAGAAAGAAAGACCAGAAGCAGTGCTAAGGGGTGCTGGAGGAGCCAGAAAGAGGTATGTAGGGAGAGGTGAGAAGGGGCGTGTGGGAGGAAGTGCACAGTGCTGGGGTATGCAGAACTCAAGCCAGGCAGGCACCTGACGCTCGGCTTCAGCTCTGTGTCAGGTGACACGGCCACCCAGATGCCCCCCACCCCAGGTGCCCTGGGCCGCTTACCCTGCAGCATTGCCGACGTGGTGTAGTAGTTGAATGGCACGTTCTTCACCAGGTATGCCTCGGGGTCAAGGCTGGCCAGCTTAGCTCCCACCAGCACCGACTTGCCAGTGCCAGCCGTGCCCACCAGCATGACAGGCCGCCGCCGCGCCATCAGCCGCTCCATGAAGTAGCACACACGGATGGTCTCACTCGTGTGCACCAAACATGCCTGGAATGGGAGCACAATAAGCCTGCCAAGGGTGGGCTCCAGGGAGAAACAGATGCACCACCAATGTTCCGAAGCATTTCAGAACAGGGGATTCCGTCACGGTGGAGCTCCCCAAATAAGCACAGGTCAGGAGTATCTTCCCTGATGTTCACAGTGGGACCATTCTACAGACTCACTCTCTGGGCTCCCTGCAGTTAGGCAGAGAGCTTTCTCGCTCTTCTCTACCACCCGGGCCTCTTTCTCTGTGGCCTCTCTAATGCATTTTAAAATCTTCTGCCCCTGCCATTTCCTTCTCTCTCGAAGAAATGTCCCGGCCTTTAGTAGAATCTGTGACTTCATTACACCTATCATCTCCTCTGTAAAGTCATGGAGCTGGGGATGACTAGTTCCTAGCAAGGACAAATGCTCAGATACCCATGCGGGGCTGCTACTGGAGCCACTGCAGATCCTTGAGGGCAACTGTATGCACGTCCTGGGCTGCTCAGCTGCACTCACCTGCAACGGCATCTCGGGGTCAAATTCGAACTGGGGGATGAGCTTGGACCAAGGCTCGAATTTCTTGGTCTCTGGGTCAATGTAATAGTCAAAGATGGTTCCTTGGGAAGGAAACTTGACTGTTTTGAACTCAGTCAGCCACCATTTGCTGAACTCTGCCCGGTAGTCCACAAGCTGCAAAAACAAAGACAGTCAGGGGACAAGATCCTCCAGAACTCAAGAAGCCCACACAGGAGGCCACGGTGTCAGATAGAAGGTCAGGGCAGGACAATGTGCTCCTCCCTGTGTGGGCCTGCTGGATGGACCAGCTCCTCCAGGAAGACAGCGCTGCCCCGAGGGTCAACCCTGACCAAACCCAACTATGCAGGGGGCACACACAGGCATCCTAGCTTGACCATGCGGCTGAGCCAGCCTGGTCCTGTCATGTCTTACAGCCATTGAAGGGTGGAGAGGGTTGAGGGAGGGAGGTGGAAGAACACGGGGGAGAATCAAGAACTCCTGAAGAGATAGATTGGCCCCATTCTTCAGTGCCTGAGATTCTCTGCAGTTCCCAGGATGGCAGCCTAAGGTTGGAATGGAATGGTGACTCTTGACACCTGGGGCACAGAGCGCTGCAGTGAGAAGAGCCTCAGAACGGGTATGGGAGTCAGCTAGGTAACAACAGGCAAATCCTTCTTTCTATGCCTCAATCTCCTCATCTGCAAAATGAGGTTTCTGGAAAGATTTCCAAGGTTCTTGCAAGAGCTAAAATCCTAGAATCTAGGAGCAGTGGGGGAGACAGAGCTGTACTGGTCTTTCTGACAGAAGGAATAGGTAGAAGCATATAATTTGCATGCATACCTATTAGATAATGGGCCCCTTACGCATGGGGCTGTACACCCAGTGTACTCAAACCATCTTATTGTGTCCACACACACACACACACACACACACACACGCTCAGACCCAAAACATACCCGTTACTACTGGCAACTCTTTGGGAGGGCAAACCTACTCTTTAGACACACTGAACTAAGAAAAATCCTAAAAGAAAAAAAAGTCCCATATTGGACATTTTAGGAAATATTCATGGAGGGCAGGACAATGACAGTTTAAAGGCTGAACAGACCAGGGAGCTGGGCACATGGTAACAACTATGAACCCTGAAAAAAGGGCACTCCTAATTTTGCTGTTAAGTAAATAGGATTGAATTCTTTTGCTTTAAAATGAGAGTGGAAATGGGTGGTAAGATAAGAAAAGATTTGTTTGATGTTCTCATTCTGATTTGAATTTAGATCAAGGGGACGTTATAACTTCCCAGTATTGTTCTCTGGAACCAGAAGCCTAGAGGAAACCCCCATTCTTAACTCCTAGATAATACACTTCAAGACCTTCAACTTTCTACAAAAAACAGATTTTAGGTTTCTATGGAAACTCTGAGATGAAGGCCACCTCTAGAAGGAAGGAAGTGTGGGTCTTCTCCTTTCCTCAACCCTGATGCTGCCTTAAGATGCCTGGCAATTTCTCAGCTAAGCCCTTGGCTGGGCCACACCGACATTGTCTCACCTTCCTGTAAGCTGGTGCTTGACTGCACCTTGTACTATAATTGGACACTGTAAAGTCAAGGTGACCTCTGCTGGGCCAGTCCAGTGGTCCTTTCTTTTTCTTTTTCTTTCTTTTTTTTTTGAGACAGAGTCTCGCTCTGTCGCCCAGGCTGGAGAGCAGTGGCGCGATCTTGGCTCACTGCAACCTCCACCTCCCGGGTTCAAGCAGTTCTCTGCCTCAGCTTCCCGAGTAGCTGGGATTACAGGCACCCGCCACCATGCCCAAGCCCGGCTAATTTTTTGTATTTTTAGTAGAGATGGGGTTTCACCATATTGTCCAGGCTGGTCTTGAACTACGGACCTCGTGATCCACCCGCCTTGGCCTCCCAAAGTGCTGGGATTATAGGCGTGAGCCACCGCACCCAGCCCAGTGATCCTTTCTTAATTCCACTCCATGGTATCTCTTCAGCATGGTCCCTTCTGAAGTCCCCATCTCCCTTGGGCTCTGATAGTTCACTGTTTTCTCTCTGCCCTTTAAGCTGGAGGACATTAGGACTTTATTGGCATACTGTGGTAGAGCTGGGAACCCAGTGTTACTTCGCTTCATTTTCACAATGCTATAGGTTATCCTGGTTACTTAAAATTATTCCCATTTTATAAAGTGGGGGTTTTATGAAAAGACAGAATTGGGAGTTGAACCCAGGTTGTCATTCTCACAATCTGGTGTTTTCTCTACCTTACGTTTCTGAGAGATTGTTCTCTCTAAGGGCTGCAAAGTATTCAGCCAGGACTTTTTTTTTTTTTTTTTTTTTTTAATGGGAACTTCTACTCAGGTATAGCCTCCATTTTGTATTTCTGCTTTGCTTTTATGACAGTTTTTTTCAGTGTAAGCACCATTGCTGTTCCTGTTGTGAATATTTTGGCCAAACTCCTACCTTCCTATTTACAGCACTATTTTTGGTGTTTAGCTTTTAATGCAGGCTGTGTAGGGGTCTGGGATGTGCCCTGCTGCTAAAAGCTTTCTCCCTTGTCCTCTTCCCAGGTTGCTGGCAGGGCTGTCAATTGCTTCAAGTGCTCCAGTGCCCAGGATGCCTGGAGGGATGCTTTCTCCGGGGCTTTTAAAAGGCTTGAGGGGATTTAAATTTTTATACCCAGAGTTAGAAAAATTGATCACATATTTTCATCCTGATACCCCACTGCCTGCGCAGCACCAATATGAGAGAGTAGCCCAGCAGTCGCTGTCTGACATTTTCCCAGCCCACAGGTCAGAAACTGCATTTGACGGGGAGCAATTAAACCTATGCATTCGGGATCTCTGTGCAGTTCAGCCAGGTCTCATCCATCCTGCTGAAATCTTTGCCTCCTTGCCTCAAAGGGGAAATGTAAAGCTGTCAAAGGAGTAGTCCACAGAGAAGCTCCAAAGACTACAGAACAGACAGCAGAAAATTCTCAGATGTCAAACTCCTGGTTCATGTATCCTCCTGTCCTTGGAGAGTTCCCTTTCTGCCTCCAGGGCATCCGGCTCTGGAGAGGGCAGCAGAGAAAGGTGCACTTCCTGAGAGCCTGCGAGAGCTGCTTTCTGAATTTTGAGCACCAAAGAACACATCAGGGAGTGATGGTTGGTAGGACGATGTTAACAGCCAGGGCACTTGAAAATGAAAAAGAAGTTAATTGCAAATTCTTTTTTGTCCAAGTTCACTTTCATTTTGGATTTCTAGAACATGGTTTTGCCTTGGGAGGCTGAAGCTTTCTACCTTCCTTTGAAAGAGGCTCACAATCAATCCCGACTGAAAAGAGTAAATGATAACTTTCCAACAATTACAGCTTGGTCTGATCCCCTGTTGCAAGACAGGCACCAGATATTTGCTATAGAACTGAATATTTTTACTAGAAGAATATTAATAATAAGCACCCATGGGTTGTGCTAAGTGCCTTGCATGTATTCATGCTGAGTGATTAGAACAGTATGCATTCACTTAGTCCTCGCCACCCTCCTAGGAGCTGGGTACCCCTATCATCATTCTTTGTGCACATGGGGAGAGTAAGGTAGAGAGAGGTTAAGTTACTTTCCTAAAGTTCCCCAGATAATAGTGGCAGAGCTACAATTCAAATCCAGAGTTCATGTTCTTTTTTATTTTTATTTTTTGCTTTTCTCAGCTATTTTTAAAAATCACTTTATTGTGGTATGACTGATATACAAAAAGCTGCACATATTTAACGCATACAATGTGATGAGTTTAGAAAAAAGTATACACTTGTGAAACCATCACCACGATCTATGCATAAACCTACATATCACCTTCAAAGTTCCCTTCCATGCTCTTATTTATCATTGTTATTATTATTGTTATTGTTGTTTTGTGCTAAGAACATTTGATGTAAGATTCATCTTCCCTCTTAGCAATTTTTTTTTTAAGAAAAAGGAAATCTTTCCATTTGCAACAGTGTGATGAACCTGGAGATTGTTATGCTAGGTGAAAGAAGTCAGGCGCAGAAGAACAAATCTGACATGATACCACTTGCATGACGCAGCTACAATAGTCAATTCACAGAAGCAGAGAGAGGAATTGAGGTTGCCAGTGGCTGGGGGAGGGAGCAATGGAAGGTATAGGTCAAAGGGTACAAAGTTTTGGTTATAAAAATGATTAAGTCCAAGATGAATAAATCTTCTGTACAGGAAAGTTCCTATAGTAACAATACTGTATTATATACTTAAAATTTGCTAACAGAGTCCATGTTCTTAACTGTCATACAATAATGCCTAATAGCTAGAGTCAGTTATAAGAGACTGGTTTGCATAATATTGAATATTTTTCTTTCTAGATAAAATATATTTTATTTGGAGAAAAATAAGTAAAGAAAAAGGCTGGGAATACAAGAAGGGTTGGGGGATAGGATGCAAGGATATTCCAAGCCACATATCCCTTCTTCCAATCAACATGAGCCTATAGCAGTCAACACTATGAGATAAATTCCACTTTGGTTTTCCAATCCTAGATGCTAATTAGACTTTGGTCCAACCTTCTCTGGACAGCTTTGAGTTTCACGGGTATGGAGATATGATGGTTAACTCTGGCCTGGTAGGGAGTGGTGCATCCTCATTCTAGAGGTTTTTAAGAAAACTGAAGGGTTTCTTTCCACTCAAGCTTCCAGAGCACAGCCTCCTTCCACCCCTCTCTCCACAAACACACCACCTGGCAAAGTAGTGCATATATACTAGCAGTTGTTCAAACTCAAACACTGTATAAGTTCCCAAGAAATCAAAGATATGTTCAGTAGCTCAAAAAGGAAAAGCTCTGGACACACCACGACCTCATGTATCTCACCCTATGAGGTCTTGCTAGGAGGACCGATGTCTTTAGCAAAGTAATAGGTAGATGACTAAATAGTTTGCTGCTTTCAAGTCCATTCGGACATTTAGCTGTCCTGTCTTCCAAATCTTTGCTAAAGGATCAGTTTTTGCTGCTACAGACTTCAATGTGGGTGCTGAACTCAACATATCTCCTTACCTGATCTTGGACCATTGCTCCGCCAAAAGCCCAGATGGCAGCAAACACAAAATAATGCTCATAAATTTCCTTAGGGCAGTCTGCAGGGATGTCCTCTGTGGTCAGGAGACATTCCAGAAGGTGACACACCATCTGAACCATGCTCTGCTCTGGGATGGGAATGATCTTCTTAAACCTGCAAAGAGAGGCCCGAGGGGATCTGAAACACAGTGGATATTCCATTCTGGTGGTGCCGTTGGACAGCTATGGAATCACTAGGTTTCAGCGGACTCATGGTCTATCAAGTTCTTTGGGATTACAGATGACCAGAGCGCCACTTAAGCCTTTATTCCCATCAGCTGTTCTCGCACCAGCTTCCTTTGTAAGGAAGTAAGGGCGCAGAGCTCTCCTGAGGACTTTCTCATCTCCTTTCCTCTGACACCCTCCCGCTCCATGCTTCTCTTTCTGTTGATGATCCCCTTTCAGTCCCTGGGAAACACAGGTGACTACAACAAGTAAAAACCACTTTTTCACTCATTTCACAATTTCTGCAATTGTAAAAAAGCACCTAAAGAGGCAATTTGGGTGCAATTCTGAGGCTTGCCCTTTTACCTCTTCACCTCAGAGGTTTCCTTCAATTGAAAACACTAAAAACACTTTTTCTGGGGCCAGGATCTTATTTGGGAAGTAGAGTGAACCAGGACAGATGGTTATTTTACACAATCATGATGAACTGAATGGAGTTCTTCAACTGAAAATACACCTCTGTAACTCTGCCCTGGCCTGGTGTTTGCACTTTTAAATCTTGGCTTTAGAGGCTTTAATTGAAAGGCAGATATCAAGAGATGTGCAAAAGACATCCTATGCCCTGTGCAGCACAAGCATGCACAAGCTCACACACACATACTTTTCTTCCCATGGGTACCCTCATCACACCACATGTATATGCAGAGTACACCACGTACCCACACACTCAGCCCACATCGCCACCTCCCACAGGATGAAGTGTTCACAGGCAGCATGGAGGCAGAGTCCGTTTTCATAACATATACAGCACTGTCAATGGATACTTTAACAGTCATTTCCCAGCACTGAACCTCAGAGTTGCACGGCATGCCATTCACTTTTTAGCGTTTGTGCTGGTTTTGAATCTAGTTGCAATTCTTACAACAAATGCTATGATGGTTTTAGAATCTAGTAATCTAGGTATGACTTCCGTGAGTGACGAGAAGACTGATCCTCGATGGGTGTTCCCTCATTTGTTTGATATGTATTTGTAACAGACGGATAAAACACAACTCTCTTGGGCCCAGTGCTGGATATGCGACCAAGAGGATAGGTGCAAACTGCTCTTCCATTCCAAATAGAGATTCCAGACAACTTAGGTGGGACTCGCAGAGGGTTTTGCAACCCTGGCTTCTCACCCTCTCAAGAGTACAGAGGACAAAGTGGAGATGCTGGAAGGCCTGGAAATTAGCAATCAGAGTACTAGAGAGAGCTCTGGGTAGGCAATGAGTGTCCCCTCCTGCACAGGGAAGGTAGCTGCTTTCCCCTAATAGCCAGGGAAAGGGGCTTCAGTAGGGTTACTCTGAGTTGGTGAAGGACTCTTGCCTGGAAAACCCCCGAGACTTGCTGATCTCCCAGTGGAGAGTGGGGAGGTACCTTGCGGGGACAGCCTGTGCTCCAGTTTGTCAAAGCAGAGAAGGGGCAAGCATCTCCTGGAATCCAGGTGTGGGCTGTGTGCAGCAGGGGTTGTCTGAGTGCTTGGCTAAGGGATAAGGTGAGGCAGATGGGGTTTGTGTAGGATCGGGACCTGACTGGCTAGAGAAGCAGTTACTTTCTTCCAGAATAACAGATGAAAGATTTCCAGTGACGGGGAGGAGCCAAGGAGCTCCCAAAAACTATCAAAGAGAAGTCGGATTTCCCCTCTTCTCTCCACCCCCCTTTTACATCAATGGGTCAGAAGTCATAGCCAGGAGTAGGGCACTGGCAGAGAAAGGAGAGAAGTCAAAAACACACCCCTTTCCCATTGTGGTCCTGAGCTGAGGCGGGTGGGGCAGAAGCCTCCATTATGAATGGAGTTTGTTTCTTTATATTTTCACTGGACTAACACACACGTGTATGTATGATTGTGTGAACAGAAGCGATCAGATGCCTTTTTATTATAGAAAAGTCATAGACCTTGACCTAGATCTCATGCAGGGGCAGGAGAAGAACTAGTCACATATAATGGTTTTAAGGGAACAGTAAGAAACAAAATAAAGCTGCTTTATAATTGCCCTTTATGGGCCTGCTTATTTAATAAAAAATTATTATCTGTTGACATGACACGGCTTTGTAGTGACAGGGCCACATGAAGCTGGCATTACAACACTGTGACTATAAAAAGGAAGGAAGGCTTTAAAGCAAGTGCCTGTTACTAACTGGCTATGATGCCAGGGGAGCATCGCGGAGCTGCAGCTCCCTCATTGGCAGGGTGGCTGTGAGAATGAAAAGACATCCGCTGGGCGTGGTGGCTTATGCCTGTAATCCCAGCACTTTGGGAGGCCGAGGCGGGCAGATCATGAGGTCAAGAGATTTAGACCATCCTGGCAAACATGGTGAAACTCCGTTTCTACTAAAAATATAAAAATTAGCTGGGGGTGGTGGCACGCACCTGTAGTCCCAGATACTTGGGAGGCTGAGGCAGCAGAATCTCTTGAACCCGGGAGGCAGAGGTTGCAGTGAGCCAAGATCACGCCACTGCACTCCAGCCTGGGAGACAGAGCGAGACTCTGTCTCAAAAAAAAAAAAAAAAAAAAAAAAAAAAAAAAAAACGACATTACACCCAGAGTGAGCACCCATAATTGAGAGTTCGGGGGAGAGTTGCCTCTGGATAGACTTAAACAGTCAGAATATTCAAAGCTGTTTCAAAGGCTTGTGCACGCACCGGCACACATGCACACACAAAGACACACGAGTTTGCCGTCTCTTGTTCTAAATGCCCAGAGTGAGAAATAGCAGACTTTTAGTTAAAGGATATATGGGACAAGTGTCTCAGGAAAATCCTAAAGAACGGGGATGCAAAGGAAAAGAAATTATTTTATCAAAAAGATACCTGCACTCTTATGTTTATTGCAGCACTATTCACAATAGCGAAGTCATGGAATCAACCTGAGTTTCTATCAATGGATGATTGAATTTAAAAGGTGGTGTAGGCCAGGCGCAGTGGGTTATACCTATAATTTCAGCACTTTGGGACACTGAGGCAGGTGGATCACCTGAGTTCAGGAGTTTGAGACCAGACGACCAACATGGCGAAACCCCGTCTCTACTAAAAATACAAAAATTAGGCTGGGTGCGGTGGCTCACGCCTGTAATCCCAGCACTTTGGGAGGCTGAGGTGGCCAGATCACGAGGTCAAGAGATCAAGACCATCCTGGCCAACATGGTGAAACCCCATCTCTACTAAAAATACAAAAAATTAGCAGGGCGTGGTGGCACGTGCCTGTAGTCCCAGCTACTTGGCAGGCTGAGGCAGGAGAATTGCTTGAAGGAGGCAGAGGTTGCAGTGAGCTGAGATCATGCCACTGCACTCCAGCCTGGGCTACAGAGCAAGACTCTGACAAAAAAAAAAAAAAATTAGCTGGGCATGGTAATGCACACTTGTAATCCCAGCTACTCAGAAGGCTGAGGCAGAAGAATCAGTTGAACCCAGGAGGTGGAGGTTGCAGTGAGCCAAGATCGCACCACTGCACTCCAGCCTGGGTGACAGAGCAAGAAAATGACTCAAAAAAAAAAAAGTGGTGTGTATATATATCTGTGTATATCACATGGAATGCTAAAGTCATAAAAAAAGAATGAAATCATGTCTTTTGCAGCAACATGCATGGAACTGGAGTCCATTATCCTTAGCGAAATGACTGCAAAACAGATAGTCAAAAACTGCATGTTCTCACTTATAAGTGGAAGCTAAACAGTAGGTATATATGGAAATATAGAATGAACTAATAAACACTAGAGACTCCAAAAGGTGGGAGAGTGGTAGGGGGGTGAGGGTTGAAATACCCCCATTGGATACAATGTATGCTATTCAGGTCTCGGGTACACTAAAGGGCCAGACTTCACCACTACGCCATATGTCCCTGTAACACAACTGCACTTCTATCCCTAAATCTATACAAATAAAACTTTAAAAAACATTTTAAAACTCAAAAAAAAAAAAAAAAAAAAAGAACAGGGATAGACTATTTTCCTATTCCTAAAACCTTACCCTTCTCTGGTTTTCTAACTCTTGGCTGCCCTAGTCCATCTGTGATATTAACTACTGTTTTCCACTTCCAGACTTTGTTAGCTACACGAGCTGCTTTAGCCCATTACATCCCAAGGCCGCAGAGCCCATAGGCCACCCACGGACTGAAAGCCTTTCAAAGGCTTATACAAATGTTGAGTTGGAATAATAATTATTCACCCTGAAATAGAAAAACTAAGAAATCAAAAGTAATGTTGCATTAAACAACGAAAATAGACCACAATGTCACCTACTTGACTGCAACTCAATTTTTAGGTATACAAAATTCACTTTGAATGTGACTGGATTTTTCAGGGTGTGGGCAGGGCATGTGGAATGAGAGCGCCTGGCGCCCTCTTGCAGT
This sequence comes from Pongo abelii, assembly GCF_028885655.2. Classification (NCBI taxonomy): domain Eukaryota; kingdom Metazoa; phylum Chordata; class Mammalia; order Primates; family Hominidae; genus Pongo; species Pongo abelii. Next base: position 11,748,088 of record NC_072004.2, on the reverse strand, counting down.
ATTGTTTCCTGCAGTCTGAAGTGCTCCCTTCCCTTTGGCCTCCATGCTTGCAAACCATTGGAGGCACAATCATATCCCATGCTTGACAAGCCAAGGAAGAAAGAGGCAGGGATCAACTTCAATGATGGACTTTAGTTTCCAGGAAACATAATCCTGACCCTAAATTGTGGCATCTTCATGAGGCTCTGAGTCACATCGCCTTCACAGCACCAGCCTCAGGGGCCCCTTCTTGCCTCCACTACGGGGATGGGTGTCAGATTCACAGAATGATGCATCAAATGGCAACAACAACCATAAAAAGAGTGTAAAACAAAAGCAGGTTCCCAAACGTGGGCAGCTCCCTGTGCTGACACAGATGGTATTCTTGCTGTAATAAGTATCCTCTTGGTCAAGCGTGATTAATCTCTTGCTTAGTGTTAAGTGGTCAGTGCTTGTTGCTCTTACTTTTACAAAACTATAAGAGGAAAAGTAAACTCACTATATCCAGCAGGGCAGGACTGTCAGATGGTACATTATACCCACATTATCTGGGCCGTGAACACACACAGCCAGGGACAGGGAGTGGGTCCCATAGGTCGCCAATAAGTGCCATTTTCACCCCTAGGTCTGTTGATCTGGCCTGTGGATTATTTATTACAAATGCAGAGCTGCTTCCCCTGTACACAGAAGGATCTGAGTCTCTGGATTATAAACTGATACTACAACCCACAGCCTCCTTCAGATATAATCGCGTGGCACTCACGAAAGGGACTTTCAATCTTCCTCCTCTTCACTCACCTCACTTCATGCCTGAGCTGACAACAGGCATCCCATGGCCATCCCAATGTGTGTCCCCTCTGCCATCTGCCATGCTTGGAGGAGATTGCTCTGGGAACATCTGACTTTGGGGCAGGACAGAACATCAGCAGGACACCACGTGTGAACCCATGGGCTTTTTATTGCTGCTTTAACTCTCTATCTTCCTTATTTCTTGGCCTACCTGGTTCTGACTGTGTCTAGGCAGGTTGGAAGATACTTGTCAAACAAAATGGTTAGGTTGGCTCTCTCTGTCTGCATTTCCCTCTTGTCAATCCAGCTGTTCACCGGAGGGTTCCATCCCAAGTCTGCCGGGTTGATGTACAAGATCCCTGTGAGCAGACAGAATAGAGTTTAGTGAATATTCCATATACATCAGTATATTTTTCACCCCAGGAAGTTATTTTCTCTGTTTGGGAAATATACAGAAGACTGGACTGAAAAGAAAAGGAGATTTGGCCGAGATGTGAGAGGGTAAATGGGTTTGCTATTGAGGACCAACTCCAATGGACTGGTGATAGATGGATGGCGAGCAGCTTTGAGAATCCCAAGGCCAAGTCCAGGCTCAGGAGGAAAGAAGGCTGTGACAGATTAGCAATACTTGTCATGGGAATGTGGGAATATGTAGTGGGTTGACTGGTGGTCCCCCAAAAGTCAAGGCCATGTCCTGACCCCTGGAACCTGCCAATGTGATCTTATTTAGAAAAAGGGTCTTTGCAGGCTGGGCACGGTGGCTCACGCCTGTAATCCCAGCACTTTGGGAGGCTGAGGTGGGCAGATCACCTGAGGTCAGGAGTTCAAGATCAATCTGGCCAATATGGTGAAACCCCATCTCTACTAAAAGTACAAAAATTAACCGGGCATGGTGGCACACGCCTGTAATCCCAGCTACTCGGGAGGCTGAGGCAGAAGAATGGCTTGAACCCAGGAGGCAGAGGTTGCAGTGAGCCAAGATCGTGCCACTGTACTCCAGCCTGGGAAACAGAGCGAGACTCTGTCTCAAAAAAAAAAAAAAAAGAAAAAAAAAAGAAAAGAAAAGAAAAAAGAAAAAGGGTCTTTGCAGATGCAATTAAGTTAAAGATGTTGAGATGAGACTATCCTGGGTTATCTGGGTGGAACATTTATAGGTGTCCTGATAAGAGACAGAGGAGAGAGACACACACAGAAGAGAAGGCCACGGGAAGAAGACAGAGACTGGCATTATGGACCCACAAGCCAAGGAACACCCAAGCTGGGAGACGCAAGAAAATATTCTCCCCTAAAGCCTTTAGAGGAAGCACAGCCCTGCTGACCTTGATTTCGGATGTCCGACTTCCAGAAATGTGAGAAAATACATTTCTGTTGTTTTAAATGCCCCAAGTCTGTGGAAATTCGTTACTTTTGTTAGAGCATCCCTAGGACGGGAGAGACAACTCTCCTGGCCTGTGTGCACCAATTTTAGCAGAGGTTCTTGAAAGGGAACATAATATTATGGTAGAGGCCAAACAAGATCTCTTTTTAAATTATTTATTTTATTTTTACTATTTATTTCCTTTTATTTTATTATTTTTTTTTAACAGCTTTATTGGAGTATAATTGATATATAAAAAGCTGTACATATTTAATTTATACTATTTGGTGAATTTGGACATATGCATACACCAGTGAAAGCATTATTGCAATGAAGGTAATAAACATCCATCACCTCCAAAAGTGTGTGTTTGTGTGTGTTAAGAACACTTAACATGAGATCTATCCTCTTAACAATTTTTTGTATTTTTTTTTGTAGTAATGGAGTTTTGGTATGTTGCCTAGGCTGGTCTCAATCTCCTGGGCTCAAGCTGTCTGCCCAATCCAGCCTCCTAAATTGCTGGGATGACAGGTGTGAGCCACCAAGCCCGGCCCAACAATTTTTTTAAGTGCACACTACAGTATTGCTAACTATAGGCACTGTATCATACAGCAGGTCTCTAGAACTTACTCATCCTGCAGAAGTGAAATTTTGTACCCATTGACCAACATCTGCCCCTTCCCCCAACCTTCACCTTTGGCAACTGACATTTTACTCCCTGCTTCTTTAAGTTTGATTTTGCCCCTCCACACAATTTTTAAAAAAATCTTCCAGTCTCTGTTAATAAATTTGTTCAGTGGAGACAGAGGAAACTTAAGGGATAGAGTTGCAATTGTGCACCAGGAGTTGGTGAGAAACAGTGATATTTGGTCATCTCCATTGACATGGAGGCTGGAACTGGCCTAAAAGTAGCCTAAGTTGGACACTTCTGTGCAGAGGATAGTTGTGCAGCTCAAAAGTTATTTCCCTTCTTATTACAACATTTCCAAATTCACAAAACTGCACGTGAGGCTTCTGGCTCCCATGTGGAGATTCCTTCTGAGCCAGCAAAACTACATGTGAAGCGAGAGGCACCTCCCTAAGTGGAGTTGCTTTGTGGTTCTTCCCTTCTTGGGCCGTACCTGCTCTAGAGACAGTTGCTGGAGTGGCTGTGCGCAGGTGGCTGATCTCAAAGAGGAGCTTCATGGTGGGGTTCAGAGGAATCCTCTCATTGCTGGCCAATGTCAGCACCTGGAGACAACAGGGAAGGGTATGCCAGTGAGGAAGGAGGGAGGTGCCTTGCCAGCCTGTGGGGATTTGGCTGATTATTATTGGTTTGGTTGGGATTATGGATAATTGTTTCCTTCATATGGTTTGGCTGTGTCCCCACCCAAATCTCCTCTTGAATTGTAGCTCCTATAATTCCCACGTGTCGTGGGAGGGAGCCGGTGGGAGATAACTGAATCATTGGAGTGGTTTCCCCCATACAGTTCTCATGGTTGTGAGTGAGTCTCACAAGATCTGATGGTTTTTTTTTTTTTTTTTTTTTTTTTGACAGAGTCTCGCTCCGTCACCCAGGCTGGAGTGTAGTGGCACGATCTCGGCTCACTGGAAGATCTGCCTCCTGGGTTCATGCCATTCTCCTGCCTCAGCCTCCCGAGTAACTGAAACTACAGGCGCCCACCACCATGCCTGGCTAATTTTTTGTATTTTTAGTAGAGACGGGGTTTCACTGTGTTAGCCAGGATGGTCTCAATCTTCTGACCTCATGATCTGCCTGCCTCGGCCTCCCAAAGGGCTCACAGGCGTGAGCCACCGTGCCCTGTCGATCTCATGGTTTTATAAAGGGAAATCCCTTTCACTTGGCTCTCGTTCTATCTTGTCTGCTGCCATGTAAGACACGCCTTTCACCTTCTGCCATGATTGTGAGGCCTCCTCATTTACATGGAACTGTGAGTTCATTAAACCTCCTTTTCTTTATAAATTACCCAGTCTCCGGTATGTCTTTATCAGCAGCATGAAAACAAACTAATACATTCCTTCTTTGTGATGATTAGTATTTTCTAAATTTTCTACAATAATCCTCTCTCTTTCTTCCTATGCACTCTCCACCACCACCCCTGTGTGTGTGTGTGTGTGTGTGTGTGTGTGTATGTGTGTTGAATCAGAAAAAAAAGTTATTTAAACAGTTTATGTTGATGTTGATGATTTGAATGAACTAGACTATATTGGAACAATGGAACTCTTAAAAGAAAAGAACTTACATTTCATATTAATACTGTTCCTTTTATAGTAGTACCTCATGAAAAATCCCTACAAAAAGAATTACAAAACCCTGCTTAAATAAATCAGAGATTACACAAACAAATGGAACAATATCCCATGTTCATGGATAGAAAGAATCAAACTCATTAAAATGACCATACTGCCCAAAACAATGTATGGATTCAATGCCATTCCTACTAAATTACCAATAACATTCTTCACAGAACTAGAAAAAACTATTTTAAAATTCATATGGAACCAAAAAAGAGCCAGAATAGCTAAGGCAATCATAAGCAAAAAAAAACAAAGCTGGAGGCATCATGTTACCTGACTTCAAACTATACTGCAGGGCTACAGTAACCAAAACAGCATGGTACTGGTACAAGAACAGACACATAGATCAATGGAATAGAATAGAGAGCCCAGAAATAAGGCCGCACACCTATGACCATCTGATCTTCAACAAAGCTGACAAAAACAAGCAATTGGGGAAGCCTATTTAATACATGGTGCTGGGATAACTGGGTAGCCATATGTGGAAGACTGAAACTGGCACCCTTCTTTACATGATATACAAAGATTAACTCAAGAGGATTAAAAACTTAAATGTAAAATCCAAAACTATAAAAGCCCTGGAAGACAACCTAGGCAATACCACCTTGGCCATAAGAATGAGCAAAGATTTAATGACAAAGATGCCAAAAGCCATTGCAACAAATACAAAATTGACAAATGGGATCTAATTAAACTAAAGAGCTTCTGACAGCAAAAGAAATGATCAATAGAGTGAACAGACAACCTAAAGAATGGGAAAAATATTTGCAAACTATGCATCTGACAAAGGTCTAATATCCAGCATCTATAAGGAACTTAAGCAAATTTATGAGAAAAAAACAAACAACACCATTAAAAAGTGGGCAAAGAACATGAACAGACACTTTTCTAAAGATGACACTTTTTGTGGCCAAAAAGCATATGAAAAAAAATCTCAACATCACTGATTATTAGAGAAATGCAAATCAAAACCACAATGAGATTCCATCTCACACCACTCAGAATTGCTATTATTAAAATGTCAAAAAAAGAACAGATGCTGGTAAGGTTGTGGAGAAAAGGGAACACATTTATACACTGTTGGTGGAGTGTAAATTAGTTTATCCATTGTGGAAAGCGATATGGTGCCTCCACAAAAGCTAAAAACAGAAATACTGTTTGACCCAGCTATTTCATTACTGGACATATATCCAGAGGAATATAAATCATTCTACTATAAAGACACATGCATGCAAATGTTTATTGCCACACTCTTCACAATGGCAAAGACATGGAACCAACCTAAATGCCCATCAATGACAGATGGGATAAAGAAAATGTGGTACACACACCATGGAATACTATGCAGCCATAAAAAGAATGAGATTTTTTTTTTTTTTGGGAACATGAATGGAGCTGGAGGCCATTACCTTAGCAAACTAACGCAGGAACAGAAGACCAAATGCTACATGTTCTCATTTATAAGTGGGAGCTAAGTGATGAGAACTCATGAACACAAAGAAGGGAACATCAGACAGGACACTGGAGCCCCCTTGAGGGTACAAGGTAGGAGGAGGGAGAGGTGCAGAAAATGTAACTATTGGTACTGAACTTAGTACCTGGGTGATGAAATAATGTGTACAACAAACCCCTGTGACACGAGTTTGCCTAAGTAACAAACCTGCACATGTACCCTCAAATCTAAAATAAAAGTGGAAAAAAGAATCAAGTAGTCTCTCCAGGAGAGCATACTTTCATTCTAACAATCCTGTAAACGTTAAAGGCATTTTAAAACTTGTAATCTGGACACGCTCTCTGAACAAGCTTACAAACAGCTACCAGCTTAACAGCCACCAGCTAGTTTTTGGAGATGGAGTTTTGCTCTTGTTGCCCAGGCTGGAGTGCAATGGCACAATTTTGGCTCACTACAACCTCTGCCTCCCAGGTTCAAGCAATTCTCCTGCCTCAGCCTCCTGAGTAGCTGGGATTACAGGCACCTGCCATAACGCCCAGCTAATTTTTTGTATTTTTCATAGAGATGGGGTTTCACTATGTTGGCCAGGCTGGTCTTGAACTCCCGACCTCAGGTGATCTGCCCGCCTTGGCCTCCCAGGGTGCTGGGACTACGGAGTTTTCATTGTTTATAAAAAATAAAATATCCTCTCAATGGAACAATATTTGCCACCATGAAAGATGTTTGACAGGCTTGGAATGTTTCTGATCTTCAATATCCTTATTCTAGAAAAGCATAAAAAGAAAAAGAAAAAAGATGTGAATAAATGACTTAAGACTGCTTTGAACTCTAAATACTAAAAAGTCTATGTGCAGAACATTCTGATGGAAATTATAATAATGCTAAAACTGGTGTGAGCCATGGCAGTACCATCGATGTAAGCAAAAGTTGCTGCTGGGAATGTATCAGTGTAGAGATGTGTAGTAAAGATGCTGATGACAGTTCCTTACTCTGAGCCAGCCATCATGTGGAATCTAGATTTGCAAGTATGCCTGCCACACTGGGTGACTGGTTTCACAGGTGATTAGAAATGATCTAGGGATATCCTCCAATTTCATACCTTGTTATCATCCATGACAGTATTCAGGGATTCAATCCACATTGGATCTATGTCGCCGTCCAGTAAAATCCACTTGGGCCCATCATGGGTGATGTTGGCAAGCTCCCGCATGATGGAAGAGAACAATCCTGAAAGGAACCACTGATACCTTATTTTCCATTTCTTCATTAATCCTTTCACTTAAACATAGCTTTCCCTCTTTAGCTATGACACACAGAGGGGGCGTACATGGAACATGCAAAGGCAGATCAGACCTAGTTTGATTTTTATTTTATTTTATTTTTTAGACGGAGTCTTGCTCTGTTGCCAGGCTGGAGTGCAGTGGTGCAATATCAGCTCACTGCAACCTCTGCCTCCCGGGTTCAAGCGATTCTCCTGCCTCAGCCTCCTGAGTAGCTGGGACTAGAGGTGCGTGCCACCATGCCCAGCTAATTTTTTTGTATTTTTAGTAGAGACATGGTTTCACCATGGTGGCCAGGATGCAGACCTGGTTTTATATCTTGCTTTGCAAAAACCTGGCAGTGCCCAAGGTGCATTCTCCCTGTGCTTTAGTCTAACTTTTCATAACATTAACAAGAACAACTCCTGATAGTACAAGCTTTTTAAGTGACAAAGTGGATCATTTCAGCAAGTAACTATGACATGATGAAGCTACATTAAACTTTTTAAGGTAGAGTTTTCATGCTTTGTAATTGCAGTCTTGGCAAATCTTGCCAAACACAAGCTTTGGAAAGGGGCTCATCTGATTCTAATTGTCATTACCTGAAATTTATATGTTAATTTGGGCAGAATTGATTTTTATGATATTAAACTTCCCTAGTTAATAGTATGGTACATCTGTTCATTTATTCACATATGGCTTTATGTCCCTAATACATTTTTACAGATTTTAAAATGTATGTGTTTGGTTAAATGTGTTCCTAAATATCTCATGATTTTTATTGCTACTGTGGAAAGAATTTTCTCCTCCTGCACTTCTATATTTAGTTGACTCTTGCCAGTATTGAGAAAAGTTATCAAGTTTTGTGTATTTATTTTATGTTCAGTTGCCTTTAATGAACTTTCTTATTAATTCTAGTAATTTTTCAGTAATGTCTAATACATTTTCTAGGTATAAAGTTGCATGATAAACAAAACAATAATTTCTCTCCTTTCCTCTAATTTAGTTTTTCTTTCCTCCAATTTATACCATCTATTTCATTTTCTTGTCCTATTACATTTTCTAGAACCCTAATAAGCAATAATGTTGACAACAGGCATCCCTGACTTGTTCCTTATTTTTCATGGAAATTTACTGTATCATTATTCAGAATGACTTTGTTTTCATTTCAGCTTTAGGTACAGAGCATTTATTATATTTTAGGGGTTTCTTTCTATTCCTACTTTACTTAGAATTTTCTATTAGGAATGAATTGCATTTTAAGTATCTATTTAGTGATCAAATGATTTTCCCCTTTAGTTTGTCAATGTTTTATGTTAATACTGTTAAAAACAATTGCTCTATCCCTACATTCCTGGAATAGATTTTACTTGGTCAAAGGGTATTATTTTTGAGATACTGTTTGATTCTCCTTACTGATATTTTATTTAGAATTTTTGTGTCTATATTAATGAGTAACTTTGGGTTTTTTTGGCTCCACAGAAAAGTTGATATCAATATTATTCTTGCTCTGAAAGATAATTTGAGAGTTATTTTTTCATAATTTTGAAATTATCTGTTTTTTGCTCTACTCTTTTTTTAACTTTTCCTTTTCACTAGTTTACTCAAATTTTCTACTTCTTAATGAAGAAATTTTATTAATTTATATTTTGCTAGGGGTTCATTTATTTCTTTTAGTTTTTCAAGTATGTGTCATCAATTAAATATTTTCTTCTACTTTAGTCTTGTCTGTTAATTCCAAATTATATGTATATTTACTCTTTTTTCCCATTAATCACTCTCACAATAGACTTATTGGTCTTTACAGCGAACCAATATTTACATTTATTTATCTTTTATATAATCTGTTTGTGTTCCTCCTAGTGACTAATTTCAGCTTTTATCTTTATCAGTTCCTTTTCCGTCATTTTCTTTGTGTTTAGTTTGAATAATTTCTTATGAATATTAACTTCCTTTACTTCCAGCCTACCTTGTATAATAAAGTGAGTTTAAAAAGTTTTCCCTTAGACGTTTTAGATGGATCCCATAGGTTTTCTTGTATGAAGTATTTTTTTATTGCATCCTAGAGAGGTTTGCAATTAAATTTTCTTTTTGATACAGGAATTAAGAGAGCATTTCTTGATTTGCAAGTAGTAAAATCATTTTTGGTGACTTTCTTGCTATTTGTTTCTAATTCTATTCCATTATTATCAGAGAATGTGACCTGTAAATTGATAATGTTGAATTCATTATAGCTTTCTCTGTAGCCAATTACATTTTTAATTTTTGGAAATGTTACATGAACCAACCAGGAAAGGAATACTTTCTATTTATGGGATAAAAAGTTCTATAACTTTGTATTATATTGAGTTTAGTGATATAATTGCCAATTCCTTTATGTACTTATTTTTCTGTTTACTGGAATTAATTTTGAAAAAACAGATAACAAATAAACAAATAAAACTGAAATAACCTGTTAATTTGTATTCTTTTAAAGTTATCCTAATTTTTTTTTTTTTTTTTTTTTGGTAGACATGGGATCTCACTGTGTTGCCTAGGCTGGTCTCAAATTCCTGGCCTCAAGTGATCTTCCCATCTTGGCCTCCCAAAACACTGGGATTATAGGAATGAGCCACTGTGCCTGGCCCCTAAACGTATTTTAAAGGCTATATTCCATTTACTTCGAAGTTACCTTGTTCAGTGAACACAGACTTGTGATTATTATATCTTCCTTGTCAATTTTCCCAAATTTAATGTATAAATCTAATAAAATTTTAACTAGAATTCAGACTTAAAATGTTTGAATTATATTATTGAGCTTGTATTTAATATGAAAAAAGAAGTGCTTGAGACAAGACAATAAAATTACAAAAGATTACTGAGGAGGGACTTACCTCACTGGATATTAAAATGTTACAAAATGATTGTAACCGAAATAAAATGACATTGGTATAGGATTAGATAAAGAGGTGAGTCAAACAGAATAGAAAGCCCAGAATAAGATCTCCATATACATATGCAATTTAATAAATGACAAGCTGGTGTTTAAATTCAGAGGAAAAAGACAGTTTACTTAATAAATGGTGCGGTTACAATCAATTATCCATCTGGAAGGAAATAAAGCTGATTCTGTACCCTACCTCATACTAAGCCCCAACATAAATTCCAGATGGATAAAAAATGTTAATGTAAAAAGAATCTTTTTTGACCAAATTTATGATACTAGATCAGCAGCTGAAGAATTATAAACTAATAGAAATCCCAGATGCTAAAAAGACTAGACAGGCATAATTTCCTTTGTTAAAAAGAGCATGGGAAAATAAAGTGTCTATAGACAAAGAATAGGTTGGGGAAACATTAGCAATGCATGTGACAGATAAAGGGTTAGTATCTTTGATATATTAAAAAACTTTTGGCCCAGCGTGGTGGCTCACACCTGTAATCCCAGCACTTTGGGAGGCCGAGGTGGGAGGATCACGAGGTCAGGAGATTGAGACCTTCCTGGCTGACACGGTGAAACCCCATCTCTACTAAAAATACAAAAAATTAGCTGGGCGTGGTGGTGGGTGCCTGTAGTCCCAGCTACTCCGGAGGCTGAGGCAGGAGAATGGCGTGAACCTGGGAGGCAGAGCTTGCAGTCAGCTGAGATCACGCCACTGCACTCCAGCCTGGGCGACAGTGAGACTCTGTCTCAAAAAAAACAAAAACTCTTAAAAATTGATAAGAAAAACAGGGAATAAAATCACAAAAGAGCAAATTACTAAGATCAATAAGAAGGAAAGATGCTAAGTCTCATTAACAGCAAAATAAAAATTGGACTCTGGTTGTTAAATCCTTGTGTTCTAGACCTCAGATGAAAGCTCCTAAATTCGAGAAATCCAGAGAGTTTGACCCGGATGTGGTCAGACATTGAAACATCAGGAAGGAGCTGAGATTTCCTCATTCCAGAAGCTACATAGGTTTTAGAAAGAGGTCCTCCTTATCAGCTCAGGGACCTCTTTTTTTCCCCCTCAACTTTCTTTTCTGCTGTCTTCCAGTGCCAAACGACCCTTTACAATGTCTATTGGTGAAGTTTAGTTCTTTGAAGGTAAGGCTGAGATCAGCACCCAGAAAACACAGGGTTGGGGGCCTCTGAATCACTGTAGAAAGGAATATGGCTCTAGGGGCCCTCTTGAGATTGAATGGATAATCATCAGGGGCCTGGCATCGGCACAAGGTTCTGTAGCATGCAGCTTCCCCATCACTGCTGGGGCAACACCAAATAGGGGAGTTGTGCCCTTTGTAGGATGCCAGACTGCACCACTTCTTTGGGAATGAGGCGTGGGCTTCCCTACCCAGCACATACTTGAAGTCTACTGCCAGGCAGCATTAACACTCTACACCACGGCTCGTACTCCAGAGTCAGTGAACTACAGCTGAATGCCTGTGTTGCTTTATCTTATTTATTTATTTATTTATTTGAGATGGAGTCTTTCTTTGTCACCCAGGCTGGAGTGCAGTGGCATGATCCCGGCTCACTGCAACCTCTACTTCCCGGGTTCAAGTGATTCTTCTGCCTTAGTCTCCTGAGCAGCTGGGACTACAGATGTGCACCACCATGCCCAGCTTATTTTCTTTCTTTCTTTTTTTTTTTTTTGTATTTTTAGTAGAGACAGGGTTTCACCATATTGGCCAGGCTGGTCTGGAACTCCTGACCTCGTGATCCACCCACCTCTGCTTCCCAAAGTGTTGGGATTACAGGCGTGAGCCACCGCGCCCAGCCTGCTTTATCCTCTTTAAATGCACTCTCTAAAAGGCAGCTGGAAGAGGTCCCCAAGGAGGGAGAACGTCTGAAAAACTGAAGTTCCTCTGCAAGCCAAAACTGGTTTCTCCCTTTCTACTGGCTTTTTTATCTCCTTCTGCAGTCCCAAACAGATCAGTCCAATGTTCGCTTCTGCAATTCACCCAACTGCATCCAAGCCCACCACAGGGACTCTGAGGCTAGCAGAGACTTTCTCCTGGGAGAATCCCACTCTTACCATCTTTCCATTCTCGCGTGGCTGGATTGATGATGCCAAAGAGCTCATCATTTGTGACTGCTTTGGGATTGAGGTCAGTCCAGACGGGGCGCCGTTTCATGATCTGATAGGTCTTGTGCAGGGACCTCAGCACCTGTGACTTGCCGGTACCAGTGCCACCCACCACAAATACAGAGTGCCGCACAGCCAGGAGCTCCTCCAGCTGGACCACCTGGGGAGGCAGGAAATTCAGCCAGAGGGACCAGCCTGTGACTCACCTGCATCCCAACTGCTCCTCTGTGACCCCAGCTGGTGTCTGAAGTGAGACCTGAAGTCAACAGAGGAAGAGTTATCCACCCCAATGTCAGGAGGTCTGAAACATAGGGGCAACATGATTCATTTGTTCCTGTATTCATCATTCAGTTATATAATTATTAGTCACCAACCAAGTGCTACAGAGTGTGCCAGGTGAGGGGGATTCAGATGCCATCCTCCTGCCTTCCGTAATCTTATAGTATGATGGAGAAGAAAGTCACGTGGACAAATTATTCTAAGGTAAGAGGATAAGTACCATCTTAGAGGTATTTATAAGGTGCTGTGGAAACAGAGAGGAGGGAAAAATTGATTTTGTACACATAAAGGGAATAAGAAAGGCTTCATAAAGGAGGGGACATTTGAACAAGGGCTCTAGCGATGAGTAAGAGTTTGCCCAGAAGATGAACAGGAAGGAAATTCCAGGCAGAGGCAGCAGCACGAACAAAGGCTTGCAGTGTGACGGAGTATGATGTGGTTGGTTGGCCAGATGGTTTGGTGAGGCTGGAGTCAGAAGTCCTGTGGGGACCACGGTGGCACTGAAGGTCTCATCACTCTTGGGCTGGTTTGCCTCCAGGCATAGCTTTCCACACTGTTGCAGGAGCACGTTTACTGGAATAAAAATCGGACCAGCTACTGCCTTCACTCTGTCCCCTTCATTGTCCTCCACGGCTTTGGTGATGAAATACAAATCCTTTATAAGGTCCTTTGGCAGTCTGGCCCAAATCAGACTCCAGTCTTATTTCTTATCCTGCAACACACACAGTCTAGCCAGAGAACTACTTGGAGCTCTTAAGTGGTGCTCTGTCCTGCATCTGTTCCTTCTGTTCAGAAGTCACTTTCAACTGGATGCAGTGGCTCACGCCTGTAAACCCAGCACTTTGGGAGGCCGAGGCAGGTGGATCACCTGAGGTCAGGAGTTTGAGACCAGCCTGGCCAACATGGTTAAAAAAAATACAAAAATACTAAAAATACAAAAAAAATTAGCTGGGCATGATGGCGGGCAACTGTAATCCCAGTTACTCAGGAGGCTGAGGCAGGAGAATTGCTTGAACCCAGAAGGCAGAGGTTGCAGTGAGCCGAGATACTGCCATTGCACTCCAGCCTGGGCGACAACAGCGAGACTCAATCTCAAAAACAAACAAAGAAAAAACAAAAGTGACTTCTCCTACAGTCTTCTGTCTAAACCTTTGCACATTCCTCAGGAAGCCTTCAGTCTGACCCTTACCTAGTATAGATGTCCCATACTAGCCTACATCCTAGTATCTAACACACTGCAGGGGTTACTTTTTTTTGGTCTCCATATTCTATTATCTGCTCCTTGAAGTTAGGCAGGACTGAGCTTTTTTCTCTCTCCTTCCAAAGTGTAATATAGAAGCTGGCACGTGCCAAATGATGAACAACTTGTTGAAAATGTGAAGGATGACTGGAAAGGCTGGATGGGCCTGATCATGAAAGGTCTTGCATATCACGAGAAAAAATTTGAACTTTATTGTAGTTCAGATTTCTTCAGATTTTTCACTGTAAGATCCTTAGCAGAGGAAAAGTGAACGAAGAGAAAATGCACCAAAATATTGACAGGGCAGTGAAAGAATAAGTTTTTTCCTATATATTTTATTTTTTCTATACTTTGAAAAAATTATAAGGACCTTCTGCCTCTCTAAATATATATATATGTGTGTGTATATATATATATATAAAATATATATATGTGTGTGTATATATATATATAAAATATATATATATAAAATATTTATATATGTGTGTGTATATATATATAATTTTTTTTTTTTGAGATGGAGTCTCACTCTGTCACCCAGGCTGGAGTGCAGTGGCGCAATCTCGGCTCACTGCAACCTCCGCCTCCTAGGTTCAAGAGATTCTCCTGCCTCAGCCTCCCAGGTAAGCTGGGATTACAGGTGCCTACCACTGCGCCCAGCTAATTTTTGTGTTTTTAGTAAAGATGGGATTTTGCCATGTTGGCTGGGCTGGTTTCAAACTCCTGACCTCAGGTGATCCACATACCTTGGCCTCCCAAAGCACTGGGATTACAGGCGTGAGCCACTGCACCTGGCCAGAACTCCTATATTTTTGAAATTTAAATGATACAGGTGTTAGAATTCTAGAATTCTACAACCAGGGAATTTAGGAGGAGAGCAGAGGGCTAAGCTCAGTGTGAAGATAGTAGATTAAACGGCTGTTTGGGGGCAAGACGATCAGTGTCAGTTGCGGCAGGATCATTTACTGAGATATTACTTTGTGTCTTGTTGTCCACAGCATCAGTGTCTTTTTTACTCTGTTCCAGGGCATTGCTGTTCCTGTGATTCAGGGCTCAAAAGCACCTAGAAGAGAGTCTCTTCCTTCAATGACTTAATGTGGGATCATCTCAGATAGGAATGAGGAGAGAATTGGGAAGAATCTCCAAGGAGGCTTAAACTTAGATATGAATGAAAGAGAGCCAGCCATGTGAAGGCCAGCAGGGAAAACCATCCCAGGTACAGCAACAGTGACTGCAAAAGCCTTAAGTTCAGCATCAAGCTTAGAGGGCTTTTGAAAGACCAGGGGCAAAAATGGGAGAGTGGCACAAGATGAGACAAAAGAGGCAAGCAGGGGCCAGAGAGAGATGCAGAAATTGGTAGCTGGAATTTCATCCTAAGTATAATAAGAAGCATTTGGAGGTTTTAAGCAAGAAATTGACCCGGAGTCATTGCATGAAAGAAAGAAAGAAAGAAAGGGAAGGAAAAGAAAGGAAGAAAGGAAGGAAGGAAGGAAAGAAAGAGGAGGGGGAGGAAGGAGGAGGAAGAGGGAGAGGAGAGGGAGGAGTAGATGGTGCTCTGGCTGCAGAATGGAGATTGTATTCTATTCCTAGACTTTTGTTTGTTTGCGTAAACAAGGGATTTAACAGAGATGCCATAATACTAGGAAGATTTAAAATCGCTTTCTAGATCCATCATCTTTTCTTTTTTCACTTCAACAACTTTAGTGAGACATACTTCATGTACCATAAAATTCACCCTTTAAAGCGTAAAACTGAATGACTTTTAGTATCTTCACACAATTGTAGAACCATCACTACTATCCAATCTTAGAACATAGAAAACCCAACAGAAAACCCCCTTACCCATTGGCAGTCAATCCCCACTCCTACCCTACCTCCGTCCTATGCAACCCCTGGTCTACTTTCTGCCTCTAAAGACTTGTCTATTCTGTACATTTTACATAAATAGAATCATACAATATGTGGTATTTTGTGACTGGTTCTTTTTTGACTTAGAATGATGTTTTCAGTCATGTTGTAGACTGTATAAACATTGTATTCCTCTTCTTCCCCTAGCTTTATTAAGGTATAATTGACAAATAACAATTGTATATATTTATGGTGTATAATATGATGTTTTGATATATGTATACATTGTGGCATGATTAAATCAAAGTAATTAACATATGTATCACCTCACATACGTATCACTTTCTTGTGCTAAGAACATTAAGGTCTACTCTCATTGCAATTTTCAGGTATGTGATAATCTTTTTAATTATAGTCATCATGCTGTACAATGGATCTCCAGAAGTTATTCATCTTGTCTAACTAGAACTTTATACCACCCTTACAGACACACCCAAAATGATGTTTGACCAAACATCTGGGCACTCTGTGGCCCAGACGAATTTACACATAAAATGAACCATCACAGTCCCCATAACTTAGAAGTTCAATAAAACACATAAGAACTTTCAGCTTATTACTCTATTCTTGCTTTGAATAAGTTCACTTTTCTTACGGTTCTCTTTTCTGGGAGACTACTGACTTCCAGCTCTAATTTGAATTGATTGCTTTCTAGGCCTGCTAACAGCTGTCATTTCAGGATTTTTTTTCTTGATTCTTGATTTTTTTTGAATCTCACAATATTTTTCTTGTTTTTCATTCTTGTTTTGCTGTAGTACGTCCTCAAGTAACTTACTCAAAAAGAGTGCATAAGAAGTAACATTTATGAGTCTGAGAATATCATGGATGATAATTCGGTTGTATAGAACTCTAGTCTTGAAATCGTTTCCCTTAAAAACTTTGAAGGACTGCTTTTCTTGTTCTCAAGTATCCAATTTAGCTGACAAGAGATTCTGAGTTCCTCTTAAATTTCATTCCTTTCCTGGATCACTTGTTGATATGGTTTGGCTTTGTGTCCCCACCCAAATCTCATCTCGAATCCGCATGTGTCGAGGGAGGGATCTGGTGGGAGGTGGTTGGATCATGGGAGTGGTTTCCCCCATGCTGTTCTTGTGATAGGGAGTGAGTTCTCACGAGATCTGATGGTTTTATAACCAGCATGGTGCAGGGAGGAGGTGTAGCATGCAGAACAGAGCATGGAGTCTGAACTTACACTGAATTTCAAGCCCCTGCTCTTGCACTTGATTTGTAGCAGATTATTATTTAATTAGATCTGTGAAAAATGCTACAAAGGAAAAATGCACTGTGCAAGGAAGACAAGGGGTGTCTGCAGCTTTTTATTTCCCCTCCACTCTTTCTCTCTCTTTCCTGCTGCCTTGTGAGGAAGGACTTGCTTCTCCTTCACCTTCTGCCACGATTGTAAGTTTCCTGAGGCCTCCCCAGCCATGCAGAACTGTGAGTCAATTAAACTTCTTTCCTAACTACCCAGTCTCAGGTATTAATACACTAGTACTACCTCCTCACTCAACTAGGAGACTTATTCTTTTCTCTTGACGCTTGACCTCTGAAATTGCATTATGATGTGTCACTGCACAGATTCATTTAAAGTCATTCTGTTTAGTACTGTCTTTCCAATGTGGATGCATGTCTTTCTAGCTCTAGTTATCTTTCTGTTCTTTTTCTAGAATTCTTACTGGTAACATGATGGGTAGCCTAAATTGATCCTCTACACATCATCTCGCCTCTCACACTTTCTGTCTGTGTGTGTGCATGTGTGAATATTTTACCATACACACACACACATAATACATAATACTGCTTATAACTTTATCCTGGGATGTTGCCTTTGACTTTACCTTCCCATCCGCTCACTGAATTTTGAATGCCATAGATGATACAATTTTACATTTAAAAGAGGTCTTTATAATTCTCCAATAGTGCTTTCTTTGTACAATGGCATCTAATTCTTGTTCGATGGATATCATTTTTTAAAATTTCCTTCAAAGACGCTAATTAGAACTTTAAAAATACTCTGTTATTTTTGTGTGTGTGTGTATTGTGTTTTTGTTGTGTGTGTGTGTGTCTGTGTCTGTCCATCTGTCTTTATCTTGCGTGTTTTTGAGTTTCTTCAATATCTGGTAAGCCTCAAGGTTAAATAAGGAGCTGTGCTGTGTTTTCTAGGAGGCTGGGAGGGGTATTCTCCTCTGCTGGTCCTGGGTGTTCTCTTTTGCTGGTCTGTATCCAGGATAGTAGGATTGAGTGGAGGTTCTGTAGATGTGGCCAGATCTTGGCCTCTGTTTTTGTCCTTTCATTTATGGGTGAGTGAGCAGATAGTTGGCATTCAGGCCGAGGTACACCAAACGGAATGGAAGAGCTGTAAAGTAAGGATCCTCCAACTTTCCCTGGTATTCCCTACCATGCATTCCACATTGTGGGTCCCCAGTGAAGAGTGGTTGAAATGAATTATTACTAACTAGATACATATTTATACATCTAAAACAACCCTTTGGATTATGGATGAAGGATAACCCATTATCCTGGACAATAAGTAAGAGATAGAGAAATCCTGGGAGGAAAAACCATATGTACCTTGAGCACAAAGTTGTCCTCAGCCTGGAGCTTCAGATCCACTATCGCCTTCCTAACCAAAGCTTCAAAGTTGGGGTCTCTCCTCCGGGGAACATCCAGGGCAGGAAAGAGGTCCCCGATCAGGCCCATGAAGATGGGCATGTCATCAGTCACAATCTTGGGGATGTTGAAATCCCGCAAGGAGCGCATCAGGACCTGGTCCTCAGGCCGGTCAGGGTCTCCTCTCTTCAGGGATCCTGCCACCACCAGCACGGACTTGATGGCCCGTAGGCCCCAGTCATAGTGATCCTGTGGGCAGTGTTAGATCAAAGTGACAGAGAGACAGAACACCATGTGCTGGGGTGAGTGTCTGCAGAATCATAGATATCCTATGAGCATTAGGTCACCTCTGAAGCCTGGACAGAGATGTGGGAAGGGATGACTTAGAAAATCATGATCCCAGAATTCTAGTTCCTGGTCTAACACTAGCTACTTTCCCAGTTGTGATGATAGCAGGGCAGACACAGAACATACAAATGATGTGGGGGGTCAAAGATATCAAACAGAACCATTTTCAAACCTATCTGGCTACTCTTTGCACACTCAGCAGGTAGAATTGGAAGGGCTGTCAAGGAGGGAGCCATGTTAACTCTTAGAGATGGTAGATGCTGAGCTTACATGTGCCATCTTGGAGGCCTTCACATTCTATGGGAAAAGAGGTTTAAAGAATAGCTCCTTAAAGTGGGTTCTGTCAAAGATGAACCCCCTGGTCACAGTGCTGCCAGTAGGGTCTGTGGGAGAGTGGACCACACTGCTGATACCAGGCTTCAGGTGGCAGCATGATGTGGGAAGGAGCTGTAGTGGGCAGAACAGAGCATGGAGTCTGAACTCAGACAGACTTCTGTTCAAGCCCCAGCTCCTCTACTTGATTTGTAGCAGACTGCCATTTAATTAGATCCATGACAAATGCTACCAAGGAGGCCAGGCGTGGTGACTCACACCTGTAATCCCAGCACTTTGGGAGGCCGAGGCGGGTGGATCACAAGGTCAGGAGTTCGAGACCAGCCTGGCCAATATGGTGAAACCTCATCCCTACTGAAAATACAAAAATTAGCTGGGCTTGGTGGTGGGTGCCTGTAATCCCAGCTACTCAGGAGGCTGAGGCAGGAGGATTGCTTCAACCCGGGAGGCGGAGGTTGCAGCAAGCCGAGATCACGCCACTGCACTCCACCCTGGGCGACAGAGGGAGACTCCATCTCAAAAAAAAAAAAAAAAAAAAATGCAGCCAAGGAAAAATGTGCTGTGCAATGATGACAAAGAACACAGCGGCTGTACCCAGGATATGGATCAGACTTCCCTAAGGAAATGGCATTAAAGAAGACCTTGAAGGAGTGGAATTCAGTCAGGCACAGATGAAAAAGAAGTGCAGTCAAGGCAAGTGAGAACAGGATGTCCACAGGCTCAGGTGAGAAGACAATCAATTTCAAGGAACTCAGAAAAGATCAATGGAGATGGAGCATCACACGACAGGGAGAGAGCTGTGAGCTGCTGCTGTTGAGGTAGGAGGAGACAGAACACCCTGCAGTATTTAGCAGAGAGTGATAAGGACATTGGTCTCTATCTTAGGACCAGTGAGGAGCGTTTTTAAATAATCACTCTAGCAAGTGGCTAAAGAACAGATCTGAGGAATTAGAAAAGAGGTGGAAAAACTAGTAGAAAGGCAGCTGCAATAGTTTAAGCAAAAGATATGGGTGCTTGGAACTCAAGTGGTAGCAATGAATAGGGAAAGGAAATGAGACTTATTTGAGAAATATCCAGAACATAGAATCATTAAGGGTTCATTTACAATTATATATAGGGCCAAGGAAGAGGAAATGGTCCAGGGTAACTCCCAGGGTCCTAGAGTTAGCAAATGAGTGAATGAGGGGTCAGCATACTGAGGCTGGGAACACAGGAGAAGGAAGCTTGGGCTTAGAGCTGACAGAGATCAGCTTTAGACATGCTGAGCTGGAGGAGCTTTTTAAACACTCGGGGGAGCTGTGGTACAGACCATTGAATGTACAGGTTTAGAGCTCAGAAGAGAGGTTTGGGATAAAGCCGTAAAAGTGGAAGTCAACGTTGGGAAAGAACCTAGAGAGGGGATACAATGAGAAAAGAAGTATGAGGAAAACAGGATTTTCTGCACCTTGGACAGACTCCACATGGCTGAGAGAGCCTGTGTTATGGCAGTCAAGGTGATCAAAACAAGATAATCCCAAAGCTCATTGGGGACAGCCCAGGGAAGCTTGGTCATCTATCCTTGACAAAAAGAAATTCTCCGTTCAAGGCAGAAACCTTGCAGGTAATGTTTTGCTAAGGTGCAATTTTTCTGTGAATTTCCTCCTGCCTTAGGCGGAAGCTACAGGTAACGCCAAGCAACTATGAGAAGCTCAAAGCTGGTTAACACCTAACCTGCTTCCCTAACCCTCCTCATCTATGTCCCTTCAGGTACTGACCATTTCCTCCAGGGGTTTTTACTGGCCCAGAACGTTTCCAGAGCTGGGGCTGTTGCACGGTGCTTGGTTGTGCAGCCTCCCTAGAGATCCTACCTGTTTGGAGAGAAGCTCTTTGCACAACTGGTAAAGAGTGATGAACTTTCTGGCTAACGACCGGGCTTCAATGAATCCTTCTGCCACCAGCATGATTTCACAAATCAATTCAAAGTCTGGAACCACCATTGCACAAGGCCTGAGTATAGAAAGACAGAAGGCCCAGTCAGTTTCCCAAGTACAGTGTTGAAGAGGAGACTGCCAGAAAATAGGCACTGGCCGAGATCACACATGGAGGCATCTGTGAGTGCAAAAACTCATGGAAAGACCTGAGCCATTATTTCATCTAAGACTTTCAATTTATTCTATGTGCTGCTGCAGTTAGCAAGAAGACTTTCAACTTAGAGATGAGTCAGCTAAGGATAAAGGAAACGAAGTCACCTTCTTAAGGGGCTGGATAATGTTAGCAGGCAGGGGCAGACTTGGAGCTACCACTCAAGTCTTGTGACTTGAGTTCAGTGTGTCTTACGCAAGGCATGGATTAGTAAAGCAAACTGTCTAGAATAGATTCGAGGTTTAGAATAAGGAATTGAGTTTCTCTGGGTATCTACAAGAAACTGAGAGTTCCCCTATTCTTCATCCTCAAAATGTGTGTCTCCTCTAATCCTAAACACCCAGGTCTTATCCTGTACTTATTTGAACACAAATGTAAATTTCTCATCATGAGGCCTAAAGTATGTATTAAGTGGGTCCAAAAGTAATTGTGGTTTTTGCCATTACTTTCAAGAAACTAAGAGTTCCCCTATTCTTCATTCTCCAAATGTGTGTCTCCTCTAAGCCTAGACACCTAGGGTGTATCCTGTACTTGTTTGAATATAAATGTAAATTTCTAATGATAAGGTCTAAAGTATGTATTAAGTTGGTGCAAA
The DNA here is from genome assembly GCF_028885655.2 of Pongo abelii. NCBI lineage: Eukaryota > Metazoa > Chordata > Mammalia > Primates > Hominidae > Pongo > Pongo abelii. The sequence goes on along the minus strand of NC_072004.2, from coordinate 11,726,474 downwards.
AGTAATTGCGGGTTTTGCCATTACTTTCAATGGCAAAACTGCAATTCTGTTTGCACCAACCTAATACTTATTAACCCTATCTTGATACAGAATGGCATATACAATAATATAGAAAGGGATTTATAGAAGGCTTTGTTGTATTTTTTTCCTCTGGCACTAAAAACATTTGATTTTAAAATTACTTACATTTTATTAATTTGTTGGGTATGTAATAGGTTTACATTTCTTTAATTGCATTTTCCCTATACTGATACGAAATTTTCAAAAACATTTCATTCGAGCACATTTTTTTCTTGAAATATTTTACATTGTATTCAAATTCAAAGGAGCAACCAAATGCTAAAATTCTCAAAATTATTTTGCAACCTGAACATAAGGGTAAATATACATTTGTACAACAGAACACTATGCAGCCATGAAAAATAGTGGTGTGAAAGGAAAATTATACAATGACACAAAGAAACATTAGTTAATGAAAGTAGGATACTAAACTATATAGAGTCTGATCCCAATTTTGAAAAAGAAATGCGCTACTGATGCAGTATTGGAAAAAAAAAATGCCAAATGGTTACACTGATTGTTCCTGGATGACAGGACTGGGGGCGGGGAGGAGCAGGGGCTCTGGGTTCAAACTCTAGCATTCTGCTGCTTACTAGTTGATTCACTAGCTAACCCTAGTAACTAGGGTTACTACCCTGAGCAATTTGCTGAATGCATCTGTTTCTTCACTAAACACTGGAGAAACTAGTACTATCCACCTCATAGGGCCTTTGAGAGAATTAAATGTAAAAGTAGATGTTTGTACTTACTATTCTGAAAAATTTGTTTATTTCCAAATTTCCTTCTATGGGTATGTGTTATGGACTAAATGTTGTGTGCCCCCAAAATGCAATGTGATGGTATTTGGAGATGGGCCTTTGGAAGGTCATTAGGTCATGAGGGTGGAGTGCTACCCAGAGAGCTAGCTCGTCCTCTTTCCTCCACGTGAGGATACAGCAAGAAGGTGGCCGCCTGTAACCTGGAGGAGAGCCCTCACCAGAGCCTGACCGTGCTGGCACCCTGCTTTTGAACTTTCAGTCTCTAGAACTGTGAGAAATAAATGTCTGCTGTTTAGGCTGCCCAGTCTGCAGTATTTTTATTATGGCACCCTGAACTGGCAAAGACAATTCCAGTCAGCAAAAAAATTCAGCAAGAAAAAAAGGTAAGAAAGAATTCTTATCTGGGTGATCACCTACTTCTATAATCATTTGTAACACAAGGCTTATTTAATAATTACTTTCTAGAAACAAATGGCCAACAATGCAGCATTCTGTAGCACCCATTTAGACAGCTTGTTGGCATTCCAGCAGCTCTTGCTTAACACAGGGACCTGGCTGAAGAAGCAGAAGCCCCCGTCACTCCAGCGACACAGGAATTTGCCACGACTGAGAGAGTGAAGCACTCAGGGAGCTGCCCAGTGATCTCCTACGCCTCTGGAAATCCAGTAAAGTGTTGACAGCCTCTCCGGACAGACAGCACTGTGTTTCTCAGTCCAAAAATGAGACAAAACAATTTTGTCATAGCACCCCCCAGTCTATCTCACTTAGGTAAAAGTTCAGTAACCAGAAAATCAGAAGCCATGAAGCATTCTTCAGTTTTCTCTTTGTTGGGCCAACTTTTCTTTTCTGGAAAAAGAATGCAGCCTCCAGCTCCTTCGACGAAATATATTTGTGTTTTCTTATCAAAATAAAGAAGATTTTAAATTATGGCAATGTCCACCGGTAGCAAGGGTGAAATAAAAGAGGTGCTCTCATGTGTCGCTACGAGGAGTGTAATTTGGAACTACTCTTTTTAGAAAGCAATTTGGCAATGTATATCAAGAGCCTTAAAAATGTTTCTACCCATTAACACAGTAATTCCACTTCTGGGAAGCAAGCCAAGGAAAATAATCATACATACAGAAAAAAAGATTTATACACAAAGATGTACATTACAGCATTATGCATAAATTTATTTTAAATGTTAGAAAGTCGTAATATTTAACCATAGGGGAGTAGTTAATTACATTGTAAACCATGCACTTGATAAAAAAGTATGCAGCCATGAAATGAGTTTTATCAAGAATATCTAATAGAAGAAAATATTTAGGATATGATTATGACAGATTATGAAATAAAAAAACAAAACAACACAAAACTATGTAGACCGCAAATGTAGGCTACCAACGTATGGATTTAAAATGTATATACAGAGAAGAACAGAACACAATTAAGCAAAAAGCAATTTTACTGCATTAAAGACATTAAAGACGGTTGTTAAAAATCTACTTTTCCAAATGTTCCAAATTTTCTTTAAAATATATGTCACACATTTTAAGTGGAAAAATGAAAGAAACTTCTCTTTTGGGGCTTTTGCATGGGGCAGAACTGACACTCACCTGAAGAGAGCCTTGAGGTTCTCCGGTAGCTCTGTGCGGCCAGCATAGCCCGGGTTCATGGTGATGAAGATACCGACAGAAGGATTCAGGCTGATCTCCTCTCCAAGGAAGCTGAACCACTGCTTCTTATCTCTGATCGCATCCTGAATGCTTTTTACCTGGTGAACCAATCAATCAGCGAGAAACTCCTCAATTGCCTTTTAGTGGAGGGATGATAACTAAAGCTGGAACCCCGTAGTCACACACAGCACGAAGAACTGTCCTGTGGACGCTTTCACTGAAAGACAGGCATGATGACCACACCCCAGACCCTTTACTGACAGGCCCTGGTTGCATGTCTAAAAGAAATCTGGCCACTGCTAGGCACAGTGTCTCATGCCTATAATCCCAGCGCTTTGGGAGGCCAAGGCGGGCAGATCACTCGAGGTCAAGAGTTCAAGACTAGCCTGGCCAACATGGTGAAACCCCGTCTCTACTAAAAATACAAAAATTAGCCGGGTGTGGTGGTGTGCATCTGTAATCCCAGTTACTCGGGAGGCTGAGGCAGGAGAATTGTTTGAATCAGGGAGGTGGAGGTTGCAGTGAGCCGAGATCATGCTACTGCACTCCAGCCTGGTTGACAGAGCGAGGCTACGTCTCAAAACAAAACAAAAAAATGAATCTGGCTGCCCACATCCACATTTATGACACTGTGGATAAGAGCATGGGAGGGAACAGCAAACAGGTGTTTAACTCCCTGAATGTGGGTTCTCTCTGTAGTAATGGCTAAAGTGTATTAGGGCTGACCACTGGCCGGACACAGTTCTGACCACTTCTCATGTATTAACTCATTTGAGCTTCACCATGCTTGGAGGGGGGCACTTCAATTACATCATCCCCATCTCTGATAAAACAGAAGCATGGTGAGATGGAAACATTTGTCCGAAGCCACACAGCTACTAATTGGGGCATCAGGATTTGAATCCAGGCAAATGGATCCTGGAGCCTGTGCTTTCAGGTATTGTGTGATGGTGAGGATGCCATAGTTACCTGCTGAGCTTGTTCTAAGTAAATGAAATAAAGTCTGTGAAGTACATAGCCTAAAGAAAAATGCTTAGAAAAACCAGCTGACGTGAGGGATATCCATGTGGCCATCCTCATCGCAACAGTGGTCCCTGTCTTGGTTTAACTCCTCATAGCCATCCCCCAGACTATACCTCCAGAACAGGTGACCCTTTACAGATGGAGCAAAGGTAGGCTGGGTCAGACCCAGAGGGCTGTTAGTGCTTTTTTCTTTAGAAAATCAGACTTTCTCTTAAACATAGACTGGAGTCAGAGGAGAATTTATCCTGAAGCTTGACCCAGTCAGATCTATGTTCTAGATTACTCTCTAGCAGTGGGAGGAGAGGCAGAAGTGAAATTCAACCATTTATTGTCACACCTGGTGCTTGGAAATGCATAAGCAAAAATGATCAGCAACAGAGAAAAGATGAAAGGGACACACTTTGAGGCTAGCCCACAGCCTTGTCCAGCCCGGCCCCAGAAGGTCTTTGGGAATTTCCAGCCTCTCAGGTTCTCGGAAGCAAAACCCAAAAGCTGGGGCCGGTGCAAGGTTTTGAATGAGCCTCAGCAGGTCGGCTAAGTCCAGGGTGCTAGAAGAGCAAAGGGTAGCCTAGTTCTGTGGAGATGGGGCTGTAGGGTTGTGTGTGTGAAACGGTGGGAAGTGTGGCGGGGGAGCAGCTGGACCATCTACCACTGGGCACGGCTGTCTCCAGAGTACACAGTTTGCCTGGATGCATGACAGTTCTACAATTAGGATTCAGCTCCCTTCCCAGAGTGAAGCGCTAATGACTGTATGCGTTTGAGCTCACAGCAATTAGTTTGAAACTGAGACTTCTTTTCTACGTGCAGAATATCAATGCCACCCTGGCAGAAGCAGGCTTCAGCAGCCAGGACGCTGGCCAAACAGATCAAGCTCTGCTGGTTTGCGTGGGGCTCACAGCCCAGCCCAGCTCTGCGGTGGAGCCTCTTGCAGCCTTCATCACCCTGCAAGTTACGTGACTGGCAAAGGCTAGTTCTCTTCTTTGTCGTCTTCTCGTCCATAAAATGCCCCAGTCTTCTCGTCCATAAAATGTACAGAGCACTCGCCTTATTAGGGAGTGGGAAAGCAAGTTTAATTAGCGTTTATAAGTTGCTCTGCTACCTTTGGGGGAAGACTAAGGCATGAGCCTGGGACCTTTTCTGCTGTTCATTCTGACTCAGCATTCTCTCTCGAAACACCGAAGCCCAGAAACCTCACGCTCAGCAAGAATTTATGATGCACTTTTGGATTGGAGGCATCTGTGCTTTTGTGTAAAATTCTGTAGAGGGGCTCTTGAGGGAGAGTGTTGAACAGACTCAAAGATGCAGTTAATGTTGGAGCATCGGTGCTCATAGAAATTTTGGTTAGGCTGGCTTGTACAGGACAGGCTTTAGCAGCAGCTGGGGTCCTCAGAGGAAATCACTGGAACATAACAATGATCAGGGTCCAAGAGGCCTTGATAACGTCCAGGTCCTGGGAAAGGCCAGAGGGTCTTTCAGGATGCTTGGAGGCAGGGAGGGGGAAGTGGAGAAGCAGGTGGACTAGGGATGTATGGATTAAATGCAAGCCCAGCCAGATGGAAGTACATACAGAGGTCGTTTGGCAACTGATAGCTAAGGCTGCCAGGCACATCTCACCCATTGGGATCTGTTTCTCTATTGAAAATGCATTGTTTTCTGAAGATCTTAAAGCCACAGTGAATAACAAAAAATAATAACAGAGATTTTTGAGCACTTAATATGTATGAGGGACAATTCTGAGTATTTTCTGTGAATTATCCCATCCAAAGCTTTTAACAGCTGTTTAAGATAGGTAGTCTCAGATCTTCACTTTACCAATGAAGAAACTGAGGCAGAAGGCAGTTAAGAAACTGTCCTATGTTTATGTAAGATGTTAGCATTAAGGGGAGGCTAAAAGTGAGATATGTAGAAATTCGATGCTATTTTTACAACTTTTCTATAAATCTAAAATTGGTTCAAAATAAAAAGTTGAAAGAAAAAAAAGAAACTTGCCCGAAACCCCACAGTTGGTAAGTGGAGCAGCTCGAGTTTAAAAGCCAGGCAATCTGGTGCCGAGGCACATACTTTTAGCTACTTCCCCCAAAGGCTCTTGTACCAGAAGGAGTGCTGTGCCAGCCATAGACCAGTTTCTCATCAAACATACACGTTTTCAGAGCAATTTGTTTTACTCTGAAAACTACCATGTTTGTTATAATTTAGAGGCATACTTTCCACAAAATAAGAAAAGATGGTTTTGCCACCCATTAAAAAGACAAATAATCATGCCTGTAATCCCAGCACTTTGGGAGGCCGAGGCGGGCGGATCACGAGGTCGGGAGATTGAGACCATCCTGGCTAACACGGTGAAATCCTGTCTCTACTAAAAATACAAAAAATTAGCCAGGCCTGGTGGCACATGCCTGTAATTCCAGCTACTTGGGAGGCTGAGGCAGGAGAATCGCTTGAACCTGGGAGGCAGAGGTGGCAGTCAGCTGAGATTGTGCCACTGCACTCCAGCCTGCATGACAGAGTGAGACACCATCTGAAAAAGGAAAACAAAAACAAAAACAAAAAACAGAACAAAACAAAAAAACAAAACAAAAAAATAAAAATGGAAAGCTATGTGGGAACCAGTGTTCTCAACTGGGGATGAGTTTGCAGTCCCTCTCTCCCAGGGGTCGTGTGGCAATGTCTGGAGACACTTTTGTTGTCACAGCAAGGAATGGGGGTTGCTGTCGGCATTCAGTGGGTAGAGGCCAGGGATGCTGCTCAACATCCACAATGCAGAGGATAGATCTTCACAAAATAGAACGATCAGCCCAAAGCATCAATAGTGCTTAGGTTGACAAGCCCTGATCTAGACCAAACGTTTTACCAGTGAGGACTCTGAGGCTGAGAAGATATAAGGTACTTAACCTCCATCCCACACCACGTGTCCTTGGGTCCAAACCAATTCCCATGCAAATTCTTAGCTCTACCTCCAAGATAAATCAAATCAGAAATTCTGGGAATGGGGTCCAATGAGGCGCGTCAGAACAGGCCCTCCAGGTGATTCTGATGCACGCTGAAATTTGAGAACCACTGCAGTCCAGTCAATTCTTACATTTCTACTCATCTCTACCTCTGCCCATATGGCCCCATTCACAGCTGCATACTGACCTCCCTCTCTCAGATGGGAGGGTGTTGAACAGACTCAAAGATGTAGATAATGTTGGAGCATCGGTGCTCATAGAAATTTTGGTTAGCCTGGTTTGTACTGGACAGGATCTAGCAGCAACTGAGGTCTGCAGAGCAAATCATTGGAACTTAACAATGATCGGGGTCCAGGAAGCCTTGACAAAGTCCGGGTCCTGGAAAAGGCCAGAGGTTCCCCTCTCTCCCTCTCTCAGATGAGCCTAGGTCCCCCACTTCCTTCTGCCCCATGGGGCCTGGAGAGGCTTTGCCCCTGCAGAGTACTGGCTGGGACAAACTGGGCTCAGTTTTGGGGGTCTTGATGTGAACCCAATCTCTACAGTCCTCAGCGGTGTTTTCCTCATTTTTCAGTCTCTCTCTCAGCTCTGGTTCTCAAAATTTGCTGAACGTGTGAACCATGTGGAAAGTTTTTAGAAAGTACCGATACACTGGTCCTATTCCTCAGGAACTAAATCAACATCTTTTCGGGGCAGACACTGTGCATTACTATTTTGTAGAATTACCCAGGCCATTCTAAAGTGCAACCAGGGTTGAGATGACTGTGCCAGAGCGGCACAGTCCCCGATTTTATTGTGCGTAGTAATCACTGGAGGGTGTGTTAACATGAAGATTCTGTTTCAGCAAGTCTGGGGTGGGGCCTGAGACTCCGCATTTCTAACAAGCTTCCAGGGGATGCTGGTGTTGTTGGCTCACAGTTTGAGTAGCGTGGGGCCAGATGACACCAGCCATGCCTGGCACCCTCCGCTGTCACTCTCAGGACACCTACCTGAAAGTCAATGAACTGTTCTTGCTACTGGGCCACGCTGCCCCATCCCAGTTTCATGGCCCACAATTGCCCCTCAGCCAGATGGTTTTACTGTCTCTTTCCAGCCTCTGTGGTCCTTAAAATTGCACGTCTTTCATGGAACTTATTTTCTGTCTTATCATTTGGATAATTTGCCTAGGTTTTACTTCTTTTTTTTTTTGAGACGGAGTCTCGCTCTGTTGCCCAGGCTGGAGTGTAGTGGCGCGATCTCGGCTCACTGCAAGCTCTGCCTCCTGGGTTCACACCATTCCCCTGCCTCAGCCTCCTGAGTAGCTGGGACTACAGGCACTCGCCACCACGCCCGGCTAATTTTTTGTATTTTTTAGTAGAGACGGGGTTTCACCATGTTGGCCAGGTTGGTCTCAATCTCCTGACCTCGTGATCTGCCCACCTCAGCCTCCCAAAGTGCTGGGATTACAGGCGTGAGCCACTGCACCCGGCCAGGGTTTACTTCTATATATTGCAAGCCAGCCCTGATGTCCAGTGGTCAACCTTGTTATCTGCACAAGCCTTGTGTGCCCGTCTGACCATAAGAGCTGCATTTCTTGCATGAGGATGACATCTTTCCCCTCATGACTAGAAGCTGCTGATCACAGAGGGTTCTGTCCCTGTATCCTCCCACTCAGGCTAGGGCCTTGCGTCTGACTCACTCAGTGAAGTATTAAGGCCATGCTGTCTCGGTGCAGGTGACATACTTTAAGGAGGTCATGGGCTAGCCCTATGCTACTGGGATCTTGGCTTTTTCTCGTCACCCCTCTACCTTGGCCCTTCTATTCTAGGAGAGTAGCTCATTTTGTGGTCCCCTGTGGTCATTCTCTTTTCAAGTCTTTGCCCCAAATGCCATGTGCTATTTAACATCCTCCCTGGCCCGCTCCACGCTTCCCACTGCAATGGCAGATTGAAGTCTGTTGCCTTCAGGAAGTGCAACCCACTCACCACTTTTTAAACATTTTAACATTTCTGATTTTTTTTTTCCCATTAGACTTTAAGCTTCTCTTTAAAGAGTGTTACATGGAAAGCTCCCTCGGCTCTGAGACTGGAGCATTTGTTTGGTGCTTGGAGTACTTGGAGCCCTGCTATGGTGGGCTCCCAAGTCTTTGCTGACTGATCTTCTGCTTCCACTTGCTTCCTGCCTCTGTCCAACCCATTTTCAGGGCCTGTAATGCAGGGAAGAGAAGAAAGTGCCAGGGAGGCCTGGCCAGAGGGCATGGAGGGGGACAGGGCATTGGGGTGTGTCCTCATGGCACATGTCCCCAGGAACAGATAACCCAAAGCATAGAGAGCTGATTGCAATACTAAAGAAGAGATTCCAGAAAAAAGTAAGTAATATCTTAGACATTTTTTAAATAGCAGAGTAATTTTTTTTGGAATTGCCACACTGATGTTTTTCCCAACTGGCTACGTGACTTTGCTTGACTAGTCTCATGGAGACATGAGAATGTCCACCGACAAAGACGCTGTGGACCAGCAGCATAATCACTTTTGTAGGAGTTACTGGGAAGAGGAGCACAGACGGACAAGGAGCAGAGAGGAGGAGAGGGGAGGGTGGCGGAGAACTGTCAGCAGCTGGTGTGGCTTCTGAACCAATATGCCAGCCTGGATTGCCGTGTGAATAATTAAGTGCAATTTTCTCCTTGGGTGGGTATTCGATTTCAAATGTTACCCGCTCAGATTTTGCCTGGGCTGTTGTCAGACCACTTTCTTGAGAAATGTCTCTGATGGGTATACTCCTAGATCAGAGTGTGACAGCATCAGGGACCCCTAGTTAAATTTATTTCATTTGATTCCAGAAACAAACAGGAACTAAGTGATCTTAGAGAATGCATTGCTGACCTTGTGTTGAGCAGCTTCAAAATAAAGCAAATTCAGTATCTATCTACTACCCAGGGGGAACAATGGCTGTTGGGCACTGCCTCATTGATTAGTACATTGTTAAACTTGATAAGATAGCCCGAGGTTGGTCCAGCTCAGAAGGAGTGAAGGGCATAGAGAAGACCTGTGAGAACTGTAAACTAGTTCAACCATTGTGGAAGTCAGTGTGGCGATTCCTCAGGGATCTAGAACTAGAAATACCATTTGACCCAGCCATCCCATTACTGGGTATATACCCAAAGGATTATAAATCATGCTGCTATAAAGACACACGCACACGTATGTTTATTGCGGCACTATTCACAATAGTAAAGACTTGGAACCAACCCAAATGTCCAACAATGATAGACTGGATTAAGAAAATGTGGCACATACACACCATGGAATACTATGCAGCCATAAAAAATGATGAGTTCATGTCCTTTGTAGGGACATGGATGAAGCTGGAAACCATCATTCTCAGCAAACTATCGCAAGGACAAAAAAGCAAACACCACATGTTCTCACTTATAGGTGGGAACTGAACAATGAGAACACATGGACACAGGAAGGGGACCATCATACACCGGGGCCTGTTGTGGGGTGGGGGGAGGGGGGAGGGATAGCATTAGGAGATATACCTAATGTAAATGACGAGTTAATGGGTGCAGCACACCAACATGGCACATGTATACATATGTAACAAACCTGCACATGTTGTGCACATGTGCCCTAAAACTTAAATTTAAAAAAAAAAAAAAGAGAAGACCTGTGAGACCAGGGTGTGAACCCTTTTTCCCTGTCCTGTGTATCACAGCCTCTACTTCTCTTCAACCCATTTCCTGCAGTGTTCAGATAATAATGATAGTAATCATCCTCATCACTATCACCACCATCATTATCACTATCATCACCACCATCCCCATCATTGCCACCACCACCCCCATCATTGTCACCATCATCACCACCACCATCATTAACATTATAATCACTGCCATCATCATCACTGTCATCATCAACGTCATCACTGCCACCACCACCATCATCATCACCATCACCCCCACCATCATCATCACTATCGTCACCATAATCATCACCACCATCACCATCATCATCACCACCATCACCATCATCGCCAACACCATCACCATCACCATCATCACCACCACCACCATCATTACCACCATCACCATCATCACTACCACCATCATCATCACCATCATTACCACCACCACCATCATCATTACCACCATCACCATTATCACCACCATCATCATTACCACCATCACCATTATCACCACCATCATCATCATCACCATCATCACCATGACCACCATCATTACCACCATCACCATTATCACCACCACCATCATCATCACCATCATCACCACCACCACCATCATTACCACCATCACCATTATCATCTCCATCATCATCATCACCATCATCACCACCACCACCACCATCATTACCACCATCACCATTATCACCACCACCATCATCATCACCATCATCACCACCACCATCACCATTATCATCTCCATCATCATTATCATCTCCATCATCATCATCACCATCATCACCACCACCACCATCATTACCACCATCACCATTATCACCACCACCATCAACATCACCATCACCACCATCATCATTACCACCATCACCATTATCACCACCATCATCATCACCATCATCACCACCACCATCATTACCACCATCACCATTATCACCACCACCATCATCATCACCATCATCGCCACCACCACCAACATCATTACCACCATCACCATTATCATATCCATCATCATCATCATTAGAATAATCATCACCACCACTACCACTGCCATCATCATCATCAGCAGCATCACCATCATTAGCATAATTATCACCATCACCGGTACCATCATCACCATTAACACCATCATCATCATCACTAAAATCACCACCACCATTATCATCTTCATCAAAGCATTTGTTGAGTGACTATTCTCTGCAGGGCTTTAAAAAACAGTGCTTTAGAGATATTAACTCATTTAAAAATTGTTACAACTGCCTCAAGGAGGTGCTATTATTAACTCCCTTTACAGATGTGGATCTTGAGACATGGATATGCTCAAGGTCACACAGCTAGTAAGAGGCTGAGACAGCATTGAACACTGGGATTATTCCTTATTCCAGGCTGTGAAGTGACCAGCCAAAGGTGAAAGCAGCCAGGAAACATATTTGATTTCTTATAAAAATCTGGATGTCCAGTCTCTCTTTAAAATGTAAAAGATCTGGCAACACTCAGCTTACATCCTTACAGGGCAGAGGTGTGCTGGTAAATTTTTAACAAACAGCTCTCCAGGAGAGCAACAATGCCCTTGATTCATAGAATTTGGCAGTTTTCATGATGGAAGGACTCTCATCATAGCCCATTTCAAGCTACATTCATGTAATGCCACTGCAATGCACACAACCAGCTCTTTCGAGCCAAGCTGGTCAAGGGTTTCAGTCCAAGAGTGTCCAGGCTAGCCATTTGTCTTCCTTCCTCTACTAACTGCTGCTGAACAGAACAAACTCAAAGAAAGGGAAAAACCATATTTCACCACTGGAAACCAGGGAGCCTCACGTTCTGTTCAGCTGCAAGAGCCTCACGTTCTGGCAACTTTCAGAGCTTCATCAAGGAACAGTTTGGACAAGAGTCAGTGGCCATCAAACAAGAGAGATGGAAAGACAGACCACCTCAGAGCAGTGGTGAGTGAAGGGACCCAGCAGAGTCCCTTGACTGCCTGTGGCTTTCGGGGCAGCTGGAGATGAAGGTGGCATGGATTTGCGGGTGGTGTGAGCCCTACTGCTGTTCAGCTTTGCGGTTGCTTCAGTGCCCTGCCCACAGCCCCAAGTCCAAGCCTACCTATGAAAAGGACAGTGTGTGGGATGAGAGGTGACCACATGTGGGACTTATGTGGATGGAAGCTGGCTCCTGCCAGGGCAGAGGGGGACAAGGATGACGCTGGCTAGTAATCTCTCCCCGCCAGGGACGACCTTTTGCATGATGTTTCCTCCCACCCCCCTTCTGCCACCCTCCCCTCAATCCCGCACTCTTGCCTTAGAAAAACGTCAGTCAAACTAAACGCTTTCCTTATTCCTTTGTCTGGACCTGAAAGGATTACAGAAACCTGTAGGGACCAAAGAGTCTCTCATAGCTACATTTTTCTTTTTCTGTACTGTGCGCACACTGCTTTGGAAATAAAAGCAAACACAAGCAAAATTAAACCATTTTTGATTGTATGGTGTGCAGCACACACTAGGAGCACCAGGCACGTCATTGTCCCAAGCACCTCGTCACAGCTTTGATCATCACATGGTGCCCTTGTGATTGCTTTGCTCTGTTGAGATAAGGGCAGGATGGGGGTTCTGAAACCAGCCGCCCCTAGCAGGAGATGGGGGTGCTCAGCCTACAGGAAGGCGTGTGGAATAGAGGCTGGCAAACAATGTGCTTTGTCTTGGAGATGGGGTTCCTGGGGGGAATGGAGCCTGTGCAGCTGCAGTAAGAATCCCCAGGAGAGACTCTTGACTTGCCCTCAGCCAACAGTTTTCCTACTGCTCAGCCTCTCCTTCATATTGCTGCCAAATAGAGAGGCAATCTCCCTCCCGGATGTCTCTGGGGGTTCTCTGACGCCTGCTGAGGAAGGCATTTCAGCCTGCTACTATTGGGTTCGAACTTGTCTCTCTGGCCTTATTTTCTCCTCTGGCATTTTACCCACTAGACACCAGATCAGTGCCCACATCTGCACCTGGACAGTGTTGGTGGGGGCACAGGGTACATATAACAACCTAACCACTTTCCAAAAGTCTACCCATGGACAAGATACAGTTCCCCTCTGATGTTCAGCTTTTCCACATATATAATGGGGAGAATAGTGGCTTGCAGGACCACGGTGGAAAGATGTGAAAGATCTTTCATGATGTGAAAGATGATGTATGAAAACTGCCTGGTACAGAATTTCAACAAAAGCTTATTCACATTCCCCTTCACCCTTCTACTGCTCCTCTTGTTCATGGGATACTGACCCAAATCCAAAATCCTCTCCATCTTTTCGATGTAATGCATTTGGAAGTCTCATGCTCAGTCAGAATTTAAGTCACCTCTAGAACACTGAAAGTACTCACGTCTATCTCAAGAGCTCAAGTTTTTTTTTTTTTTTTTTTTTTTTAAGTCAGAGATCACATTCTATTCAACTGGGAAACTTCACCTGTCTTTTGCATAACACTTACTATGTTGTAGGTGTTTAATAAATGCTTTCTGGATGACTTGAAAGACAGTGGCATGCTTACATAAAATCTCACCCCAGAAGTGACTTCATTCAAAAACCATTCATGCTGTATTCCTCACTTTATTAAGCTGAGCGTGGTGGAACAACTTGCCCAAAGATTCCAATAGGAAATAAAATAACTGAAATTTAAGCCTTGGTTTATAACCAAAGAACATGGCCTTTCCGAGGAGCTGAGCTCTGCCATCTTCATGTTTCTGCACCCAGATGAAGCAGGTAGGACAGATATTCTTTCTCTCCATTTTACAGAGAACGAAACAGAGTCCCAAAGCCAGTAAATGGTTCTACTTTGGTGGGTAACTGAAGGATACCCATTTTGGAGGACAGCTTCCCTGGAGCTGATTTTAGAGGATGGAGAAAGGGGCATGAAATGACAAGGGAAAAAGGGACATAGATGCTCAGGAGAGGTAGAAAACGAGGATGTAGACTTCCGCAGTAATCAATATGAAGACCACAAGGCTCCCACCAACTTCCGGCCCCTACCTGCACTGCCACCACTGACAAGACCTCCACGGAGATTCGATTAAACTCATCAAAGCAGCCCCAGGCGCCAGTCTGAGCGAGGCCTTTGTAGATGTTGCCACAAGACTGCAAGAAAATGCACAAAGATTAAATTACCAACGGGCCAGGCTTATCAATACATGTTGAAGCCATTCTCCATCCCCTTTATTATAGATACTTCTAGTCCCCCTAAAGACCACTGGTCAGAAACTTGTATTAAAATTTCAAGAACAATTAAATGTTTGATGGTTATGGGGTGTCAACAGAAGTCACAGGATTAAACAGAACCTTTTCAAGACACTTGGATGAAAATCCCTTTAAAATGTCATCAGGGTTGCATTATTATTGATTCTGTAGCTTTCAAAATCCCAGGAAATGAATAAAAGATGATTTTTCTTATGCTATACAGACAAAAAGCCTTCCACCCAGCCTTTGCCATGCACTGATGGAAAAATTTATGTCTGTATCTTTAAATCTATGCCCAACCACCCAGGTTTTCCAGAGTGGTGAGGGAGCTGGAGACAAAGATAGGGGGTCATAACATCTGTTAAAAAAACAAAAACAAGAACCAAAAACCAAAAACACACACACACAAAAACTAAAGGTAAATCTTCAAATCAGAGCAGGGAAAGAATTTACAAGGGAATAATGCATTTCTGTCCTAAAAGTAAAAACCATCCTGGGCATTCAATATGAACTGGTAAGTCATGGGGCAACCAAAAAGATAGGTTCCTGGGAGACACTCACAAGGTCATTGGCAAGGAGGCGTCATTAAAATGCCAGGGAAATGCAAATAATGGAAAAGTCCTATTCATTTATTCAGCGGGGTTTTTTTTTTTTTTTTTTTTGAGACGGAGTCTCGCTCTGTTGCCCAGACTGGAGTGCAGTGGTGCGATCTTGGCTCATTGCAAACTCCACCTCCCAGGTTCAAGCGATTCTCCTGCCTCAGCCTCCTGAGTAGCTGGGATTACAGGCATTCACCACCATGCCCGGCTAATTTTTATATTTTTAGTAGAGACGGGGTTTCACCATGTTGGTCAGGGCTGGTCTCAAACTCCTGACTTCGCAATCTACCTGCCTTGGCCTCCCAAAGTGCCCTGGGATGACAGGCATGAGCCACCATGCCCAGCCTTCAGTGGGCATTTTTTGACTATCAGCTCTGTGCACAGATCATGTGCTGGACACAGGGGAGCTCAGTCTAAGAACTTTTGGTCAGGTTGAGGAGGTAAGGTATATACATAAAAACAGGAAAATTATTGCATCAGTAGTGGTTCCATTGAATAATATAGACCACAAATGTCATATTCACAGAAGAGTGGGTCAGAGTGCTTCCGAGTGATCAGTTTTGCCAAAGAGGTGAAAGTCAGATAGCAGCACAACAGCACTTCACAAAGTTTATTCCACGGAATCACAGGCCTGAAAGATGCTCTTCGAAGAAAGGGCTTTTTGGTCAAGCAAATTTGGGAAACACATTCTTCAACCCATTTTGGCCAACTTACAATTTGTATTAGCATTTAAGGGCCCTGAGAAGTCCTGTAACAAAAACATTAGTTTCAGTGCATTACACGGTTGGATTATTTTTCCTTCATGTAACCCCTGATTTTCTCAGAATGCACTCTGGCAATTATTGGTATAGTGGAAAGATCACAAGATTAGAGTCAGAAGATATGGGGATCTCACAGAAAACTACATGCTTTAGGACACACGCAAGAAATGATGGCTTTATAGGATAGGAGTATCTGTGTAGACAGAATGGAAGGGGTAAGGCTTACCAGGAGGAGGAAGATTATGGAAGAAATACAAGCAGAATAATGATGTGTGCAGAGAAAAATGACAGAGCCATTTTGATCGGAAAGTTGAATTATTAAATAAAGTCATGGTTGTAAAAAGCCTTGAATTACTATGAGGGATCTTTGGAGGTTTGCAGCAGAGAACATGAGCAGAGAAATGTTATGAGAGGATTGATCTAACTGCCACACAGGCTAGGTTGGACGTTAGGGCAGACTTTAATTTTTTTTTTTGTTTTTTTTTTGAGATGGAGTCTTGCTCTGTCACCCAGGCTGGAGTGCAGTGGCGCAATCTCAGTTCACTGCAACCTCTGCCTCCCAGGTTCAAGCAATTCTCCTGCCTCAGCCTCCCAAGTAGCTGAGATTACAGGCGTGCACCACCACACCCAGCTAATTTTTGTATGTTTAGTGGAGATGGGGTTTCACCATGTTGGCCAGGCTGGTCTCGAACTCCTGGCCTCAAGTGATCCACCTGCCTTGGCCTCCCAAAGTGTTTGGGTTGCAGGCATGAGCCACTGTGTCCAGCTGTAGGGCAGACTTTGAAGGAGAAGGGAAAAATAAAACCCACCTTTCATTGAGCTTCTGGAATTAAGAGATTTCTTTTTTCATTCATTTCAACAAATATTTATTGAGCATATACTATGTGCCAGAGATTGTTCTAGGTCATGAAGAATCAGCCGTGAACAAGACAGATGATGCCTCTATTCTCATGGGTCTCATATTCCCATAAGGAAAACAGACAATGAGCAATAATAACAAATCAGACAGTGATAAAGTCCCACTGGAGTCTTAAAATGAGGGACATGGAGACTTCAGATTGAGCTGTCAGGGACATCCTGTCTGAGGAGGTGATGGAAGTTCCAGGCGTTGTGTTTTTGTGCCTTAAATCAGGGGTCCCCAGCCTCTGGGCGACTGTCCGTGGTCTGTTAAAGAACCAGGCCGCACAGCAGGAGGTAAGCAGCAGGTGAGTGAGCAAAGCTTCATCTGTATTGACAGCTGCTTCCCATCATCTGCATTATTGCCTGAGCTCCGTCTCCTGTCAGATCAGTGGCAGCACTGGATTCTCATGAAAGCATGAACCCTATTGTAAATTGCACATGTGAGGGAACTAGGCTGGGTGCTCCCTATGAGAATCTAATGCCTGATGATCTGTCACTGTCTCCCATCACCCTAGTTGGAACCAACTAGTTGAAGGAAGAGAAGACCAGGGCCCCCACTGATTCTACACGATGGTGAGTTGTATAATTATTTCATTGTATATTACAATGTAATAATAATAGAAATAAAGTGCACAATAAATGTAATGTGCTTGAATCATCCCGAGACCATCCCCTACTACCTAAGTCCATGGAAAAACAGTCTTCCATGAAACTGGTCCCTCATGCCAAAAAGGTTGGGGACCACTGCCTTACATTATTCCATTTCATTTGCAAAACAATCCAAGTGTCACAAATACTAAGTGGAAATTCAGAAATCAACATCCATGTTTAACTATTCACAATAGTTAAGATATGGAATCAACCTAAGTGTCCATCAATGGATGAACGCATAAAGAAAATGTAGTATATACACACAATGCAATATTGTTCAGCCATTGAAAAGAATGAAATCCTGTCATTTGCAGCAACAGGGATGGACCTGGAGGATATTATCTTAAGTGAAAGAAGCCAGGCACAGAAAGACAAATATCACATGCTCTCATTCATATGTGAGAGCTAAAAAAGTTGATCTCATGGAGGTAGACAGTAGAATGATGGTTACCAGAGGTTGGGAAGGGTAGGGGGAAGGAGAAGATGAAGAGAAGTTGGTTAATGGGTAAAAACATGCAGATAGACATAAGAAATAAGTTATAGTGTTCAACAGCACACAATGGGGACTATGGTTACTAATAATTTATTTTATATTTCAAAATAGCTAGAAGAGGAGATTTGGAATGTTCCCAAAACAAAGAAACAATAAATCTTTGGGATG
This sequence comes from Pongo abelii, assembly GCF_028885655.2. Lineage (NCBI taxonomy): Eukaryota > Metazoa > Chordata > Mammalia > Primates > Hominidae > Pongo > Pongo abelii. The sequence goes on along the minus strand of NC_072004.2, from coordinate 11,708,576 downwards.
ATGGTTATCCTAATTACCCTGATTCGATCATTATACTACAATGTATAATGATATTGATAATTATTATTGGTATTATTGATAAATATTATTGATAATATGTGTATCAAAATATAACATGTACCCCATTAATATGTACTATTATGATGTATCAATAAAAAAGATGTTTTAAAAATTCAATTTTTAACAAGCCGAGTGTGGTGGCTCACGCCTGTAATCCCAGCACTTTGGGAGGCCGAGGCGGGCTGATCACGAGGTCAGGAGATCGAGACCATCCTGGCTAACACAGTGAGACGCCGTCTCTACTAAAAGTACAAAAAAAGCAATTAGCCAGGCGTGGTGGCGGGTGCCTGTAGTCCCGGCTACTCAGGAGGCTGAGGCAGGAGAATGGCATGAACCCGGGAGGCGGCGCTTGCACTGAGCCGAGATCGCACCACTGCACTCCAGCCCAGGGGACAGAGCGAGACTCCGTCTCAAAAAAAAGAAAAAAAAAATTCAATCTTTAACAGTGATTTTGAAAGCTTTTCAAACTGCAGACCCTTTTTATAAAATGAAAACTCAAAATATAAAATAAAGGAAGTGGAGTTTCCATAGGTGGATGCTTGTCACCCCCACGTTTCTTCCCCCCACCCCAGGGACTGCGGCTGAACCCCAGGACCCTAAAGTAACCCATGTGTTTGGCTCACCACGTATCTCCTGGTCCTATCAGCGAGGCTGGGGCATTATCTTGCTGTGGGATGGTGAGCTTTGGGACTAGGAGAATAGCAAGAATAGGGCAAAGGCCTGGAAGTGAGAAGGGTGCTAAAGGCAGAATCAACATTGATGACCGATTAGAGGTAGGGAAGGAAGGACATGAAGTAACCAGGATGCCTGAAGCTTTCCACCAGGATCTCAGGGAAAATGAGATGATCCTTCCTGAGGGTGGGGAATCTGGCAGGAAGAAAGGAAGAGTGCTAACCACAATGTAAGAGAAGGGCATTCAAGAGACGTCCACTGCCCCGTTAGAGAGAGACGAGACTAGGACTCCAGTGAAGCTGGAGAACAGACATGGCTCCATAAAGGAGACATAGGTATACACATCACACTGGAAATTATAAGAGGATCAGCAAATGAGACTGAGAAGCCAGGAGAACAGAGACTCAGGAGGAGGATTGTGGAAGTATAGCATTTCCGAAGCGAAGGGAGTAGGGTCTCAAGAAAAAGTGTAGTATCCACAATACAGCTGCTACAGAGAGGGTTGGAAATAATTCCAAACACTTTCAGGTTTGGAACCACTTGATGTCCCTGCAATAGCATCTCCAAATTGAGGTCAAGAGGGGAAAGTATTACAGCTATAATATAAAGGATGTTTCAGCACTGAAACTGCAGTCATTTTCAGAGAAAGTGGCTGGTTTTATAGGTTTTCCATCCAGGATAAGAGAGTAAAGCAATAACTTTCCCTTTGCTTCAAGTCTGCGCTGTTCTCCTGTCCTCCCCAGCTCACTGCACACCCAGTCCTCATGAGCTAAGTGAGGTGATGCGGCTTATAGGATTTCTAAGGCAGAGGGGATAGCGAGGGTCCTTGACCACAGCCTAGACTCTCCTCTTCAACCTCTCTCTTTGCTTCACCACTGACTGCCTGCCCATGTTCCCAAGGTATCACTTACCTTGTTATATTTTAAGCCTCTTATGCTTTTCCATGTCTACTACTGCATCAGCTGGTTCCTCTTTCCCTTTGGTTTGAATGACTGAGATGCTCTCACCAAAACCTATTCCTGCTTCCAGTCTCTTCCTTTCTCACTTCATCTGACTGCCAATCTTTATGCTTTTGCTCCAGTTGTGAAGCCTGCAGGTTCTTTCTGCAGCCCCCACTTCAAGGTAAGATGCTTTCAGTGGCTTTCAGTCCTTCCCCTCCTTATCTCCTGTTTTTGATCTTCTCTAAGGTAGCTTAGCCCTTGTTCCACATTTATTTCTAGCTTTCACTATGGACAGACCTGAACAGAGTATATTGCTGTGAGTGTCATGAATGACACATCAAAATCTCCCCTGGATAAGTGCACAGCAGCTCTTTCTGACCTCGCACCCTTTTTCTCCTTCTCCCAGCCAGGTCATGTAAGGGGGGCTCACGGGGTGAAGTCAGAATGAGGGCTGGGGACAGATATTGGCCACACACAGAACTTGGTTATGGCTTTAAAGCTGACATTCTAATGGGTTAGAATGTGTGAAAATGCCACATGCTCTCTCTGTCACCAACCCCAAAACTGAGCCTTGGTTGGGTATCACGTCCTCCACATGTCTTTCCTGACCAGCCCGCTCTGTGGCTCTCCCCCTACTCTGGAATGTTCCAGGGCCTAAAGTTTGTAGGGCACATGAGCACCCAGGGTTATGCTATCTGAGTGTTAACTAGCTCTCCTGATGATATCATCTATCCTTTGTCCCTCCAAATAAAATTGGGTTATACTATCTCTCTCTCTCTCTCATCAATCATTCATCTATCATTTATCTACCTAAAATCCATCTACCATCTATCCTCCATCCATCTCTCTGTCTCTCTCTCTCTCTTCCCATATGATCTGTTTTTGGCATCCTGCATAATGCCCGGCACATGCTGAGCAATGGCAATACTCAATAAATTAATCGGATTGCGAGTGTTTTACCATAAAGAATAATTCTGAACAGCCAGAAAACAAAGGTAGAGGAAGTTTGCAAACAGCTTAGTGGGGCTGTTTAGTTACCTGGGCTATCTGGTGTCCAGGAAGGGAGCACCTCCCTTCTGGCATGTTTCACTGTGGCTATGCTTATTTATGATGTTCTAACCTGTGTCTAGCTTGTATTCCATGGAAGCTTAGCCTATAGTTGAAAAACAAAAAACAAAACAAAACAAAACAAAAACAAGGATAGACTCCCCCGTTCACCCTGTACTTTTAACAAAATTGGTGGGGTTAGGGTTCAGTGATTAGTTTTGATAGAATTGAGTAAAATGGCCATAGTGACCACTGGCCATGGAGCCAACTCATCATTTCCTGCTTGCTATTCTAGGTATGACTTTGAAGGAATCTGGCTGATTTTCTTCAATCAATACACCACGTCTTCTACATCCAAATGAGTGTATCTTTCAGAATGTTCCCTTTGGGAGACTCTACTTACTTTAGCAGTGCTGCTGCCATTGCTCAACTATAGAAAAATCTAGAAACATAAAATTATCCCTAAGGCTGAGGTCATTTCTATAAAGGGGGGAGAAAACTCCACCTTTCTGTTCCAGCCTGACTTAAAGAGAAACATTATCTTAATGTGTTCATCAATAAAAGCAACTGTGCTAAAATTTAGGGGATGAAGACCACGTGGAAGACAAGTTTTTTGGGTCTAGATCCTTGCTTTGTTTACTTAACACGAGAAAACATGGTGCCACAGGATGCTGCAACTCTACACAACAAAATTATGCTACAGAAACAATGACATTATAGAGGATGAATCTCATTTACAGAGTGCTATACGTGGTAACGGCAAGCATTATTTCTAAAATTATAACTACATTAAATTTATTTTACAGTCAATATAGCACATGACTTATATATATAACTGTTTAATCTATTTAATGCAACTTTTTTTCATTGCAAATTTATTTGCATGTCGTCCTGTTGACAAAAGGGACTTAAGGCAATTTACAAAAACACATACAATATAACAAAAATAACGAGAGAGGGAGATAATCTGTTACTACATTTTTGTTTCACCACGGCCTGTCGTGGGGTGGGGGAAGCGGGGAGGAGATACGGGGAGGGGGGAAGCGGGGAGGAAGCATCAGGAGATACAACTATTATAAATGACGAGTTAATGGGTGCGGCACACCAACATGGCACATGTATACATATGTAACAAACCTGCACGTTGTGCACATGTACCCTAGAACTTAACGTATAATAAAAAAAAGAAAAAAAAAAGAAAAATTGGAAAATAGTTCTCACAAAGAAAAAAAGCAGCTATATAAGGTTCAGTTGTGAACAGAATATTTCTAGCTAAAGAAGTGACCTCATGGGCCTTTTGTTTCTCTGGCTTTTCTCGGTGACTCAGAACCTGGAATACATTGGTTCTTAAAAAATGGTACATGCCTGAATGAATATTAGCTTTGCACTTGTCTTCTGTGGGCGTTTGTGCTCTGAGTCGGGGTTGATCAACCTGTTTTCAGAAATCATGCCTGCCCTTGCAGAATATTCTGCCCGTTGATATTCTGGGGAATGTCCACTTCTACAGAAGAGCACAAATACGTCGAGCTTTTATGTGAAGACAAGTGCCTTCATCTTGGCTACTTGTGAGCCTTTCTGTGTTTCTAGGTCAAATAGGGAAATTAGGACTTTGGATATATGTTCAGTTTCTTCCTTTTGCAGATAATAAAAGAAAGATCCAAAAAGATGAGGCCAGCCGTCTGTGGTCAGAGCTCATTGGTGGAATGAGAATACAAAGGGCTGTGCTTCCTCATCACATGAAAGCCTTATAGGGAGGCCAAAAAACTCCAGGGTTCAAACGTCCAACTTTACCATGAAGGAGCAAACAGAGACCTCCTGATCTGGGCTCCGAGACCTGGGGAAGCTGGGTCAGGGTGGCACGGATGCGTCTTAGCCTTGATTTAGTGCCCTGAGTTCTTATCCCTCACCTCCACCCCCACCCCCAGGAAGCTGGGTGGAACTGTACCTTGTAATCCATCTGCTCTGAGCAGTTGAACACATAGACCAGGATGCCCAGTGCGCGGCCCAGGTCCTTGGTGGTCTCAGTCTTGCCTGTGCCTGCAGGTCCTGCGGGAGCCCCACTCATGGTCAGGTGCAGGGACTGGGTGAGGGTGATGTAGCACCTGCCAAACACGGGAGGGCATAGGTCATCATTCTTGGGGGCCCAGTGAGATAGGACTAAGGCCCAAGACCATGTGAGATCTGGCATAGCTTCTGAAAAGAAAGCCAAGAGCCCTGCCCCTTTTTCCTGCTCCCCACAGCCCTGTGGGGAGGACTCTCTAGAGGGCAAGCTCATCACAGTGCTCCCTCCACACAGGGCATCAGAGGCTCCCTGACAGGTTCTTCTTCTGGGTCTGCTTGCTCCTCCAGCTCCATTTCTCACTGTTCCCCTCCTCTGAGCCGCAAACCTCTGCAGTCCAGCCATATAGAGCTCCGTTCATCTGCCAGACACACTAGGACTGAGCTTGTCCCTGATCCTCCCCCAATCATCCCCCAACTCTTTGAGTCAACCTGGATGATGTTCCTCTTTAATCTTTGCCTGGCTAATGGCCACTAATTCCTCAGGACTCACATTTGACTTTATCTACTAAGTGTTCCTGGATCCCCCAACACTGGGATGAGTGAGCAGAGGCTCCCTCAGCTGAGCTGGTACTCCACTTGAACTTCCCGTGACATATGTTGTATATATCTTCAGTATATATCTTCACAGGGTACATGAAGGTAGGGCTATATCTTATTCATTGTTTCATCTCCAGAACTTAGCACACTCTAGGCACATACAGGCCCTCAAAAACTATTTATAAAACATAAATGAATCTGTGAATGAATGGATCACATTCAATCCATTTAATCCTTTTGGGACTCTTTTTACCAGTAACAATAAAATAAACTCAGCTTTAAGCTTACTTCTGGTACTATTAAAAAGGACCTATATTTCTTAAAAAGTAATAAAGCATACCATGTGATTCAGCAACTCCCCTCCTAGGAATTTACACAGGATAAATAAGAATACATGTTTACACAAAGACTTGTGTGTAGCACAATATCTACCTGTTCATAGCCCTTGTTCATAGCAGCAGTATTCATAACAGCAAAAAACTGGAAACAACCCAAATATCTATCAACAGTGAATGGATAAGCAAAATATGGTAATTTGTAGAGTGTAATACTCTTCAGCAATATAAAGGAATGAAGTACTGAACATGCTTCAGAATGGACGAACCTCAAAAACATTACGCTAAGTGAAAGAAGCCAGATACGGGAGATTGTATGTTGTCAGGCCAGGTGTAGTGGCTCACGCCTGTAATCCCGGCACTTTGGGAGGCCAAGACAGATGGATAGCTTAAGCCCAGGAGTTTGAGACTAGCCTGGGCAACATAGCAAAACCCCATCTCTACCAAAAAAAAAAAAAAAAAGAAAATTAGATGGATGTGGTGTAGCGCGCCTGTAATTCCAGCTACTTGGTGGGTTGAGGGGGAATGATTGTTTGAGCCTGGGAGGAGGAGGTTGCAGTCAGCTGAGATCATGTCATTGCACTCCAGCCTGGGTGATACAGTGAAACCCTGTCTCAAAAAAGAGATTATATGTTGTTATTCCATTGATATGAAATGTCCAGAAAAGACAAATTGAGATAGCTAGCAGATCAGTGGCTGCCTGAGGTTTGGAGTGAGAAAAGGAAATTATTGCAAATAGGGTGAAGGAAATGTTCTACAGTTGGATGATGGTGATGGTTACACAACTCTATTTACTAAAAATCATCCAATTGTACATTGTACACCTGCAATGGGTGAACTTTAAGGCATGTAATTTATACCTCAATACCTCAATAAAGCTGATACAATTGTGCTACTGTTCTAACTTTTTAATATCTAGCAAATCAATACATAGACTCTCAACTTACAGGCGGGGCCGTGTGAGGGGGTGTCCAAATCTGATATCATGAGATGACCAGAGACTCTGAAGACACCATCTTTATGTCAGATGGTGGCTGGGTTTCTACTGACTTGACTAAACCTTGGACCAAAATGTTTTTTTTTTTTCCTTTTCCCTTTAAAAAATAGAGACGGGGTCTCACTATGTTGCTCAGGCTAGTCTAGAACTCCTGGGCTCAAGTGATCCGCCCACTTCAGCCTCCCAAAGTGCTGAGATTATAGGTGTGAGCCATTGTGCTCAGCTCCCAGATGGTTTTGAAAGTCTTTAAGTTCCCTTTTTCTCCTTTAATTAAGTGCAAAATTCCCTTATCTGTTTCAGCCTTTGAAAGGCTGAATGTTGCCCTTCGGACCTGCCACAAGGCATGATGAGGTGAGTCAGGGTTAGGGTGAAAAGTTGGGTCTTGTCTTGTCCTTCTTGGCCACTGTTACCATTTGGTAACATTTTTCTTCTCTCTCAAGCATTTCCAGCTAGATATTCACGGAGCCCTATGCACGGCCTCACCTGCACCTGCCCTCCTGGGCTCTTGAGTTTCTGGCTCCAGGTGGATCCCATGCCTGCTACCTCTCCCAGCCTCGGGCTTCCTCTACAACTGCTCAGGGCCTGCCACGGCCCCCTGCCTCCCAGGAGGACAAGCTGTCTGAACTAGCAGAGTCTTCAACCCCTGACAACTCACCTCCTCACCTTCCTTCCCTCTCATTGCCTTCCTGTACCACAGCTGTCCCCTCTGCTGGCTGAGGGCACATCACAGGCCTCTTTTCTCTGGAGCTGCAGGGCTCTCAGGGAATTTGGGAGTCCAGAAATGCCAGGTTTCACAAAAAGAGAAGTTGCATAGAAAAAGTTAAGAATTCCTGAAAATAAATATGTGGGACTGGGTCCATCTCTTTTTGAGCATCTGCTGAGCTTCTGATTATCTTTTGGGGGAAATGTCAAAATATCATTATCTTCCCCTCACAAGAATAGAACTCCAGAGATGGAAGGGATTTCCAATCTCCCTATCTTACACATGAGGAGACTGGGGTTCAGGGAGGGAAAGTGGACAGTCTGGTGAGTTTGAAGGCAGGGTCAGTGGGGCTTTCCCTCAGGCCATGAGAAAAAACACATAAAAAAGAAAGACAAGGCCGGGCACGGTGGCTCACACCTGTAATCCTAGCACTTTGGGAGGCCGAGGCGGGCAGATCACCTGAGGTCAGGAGTTCGAGACCAGCCTGGTCTACATGGTGAAACCGTCTTTACTAAAAATACAAAATTAGCTGGGCGTGGTGGCATGCACCTGTAATCCCAGGTACTTGGGTGGCTGAGGCCAGAGAATTGCTTAAACCTGGGAGGCAGAGGTTGCAGTGAGCTGAGATGGGGCCACTGCATTCCAGCCTGGGTGAAAAGGTAAGACTTCATCTCAAAAAAAAAAGAAAAAGAAAAAGAAAGAGGCAGTATTTCTGTTTGTCACAAGGGAGGCTGCCATGACACCTGGGCCACTGAGCCAGCAGCAAGTCCTTTGGGACATATCCCTGCTCTAGGATTCTCTCTGAGGTCCTGTTAGAGCGCTCATCTCTTTAAACACCCAAACCAGCTCCTTTGATGTGCTCCTGCTTGACAGTGCAGGCCAGTACACCATGTAGAGCTGTTTCAGGCACTGACTCTGGAGTGACAAAATGAGTTCAAATCTTGCCTCACTATGAAGTGTCTGTGAGACTCAGCCAAGTTATTTAAACTTCTTTGTACCTTAAAAACAAAAGCATCCTTAAGATCTATGACATTGCATTTTCTTTGTACAAAGAAACTTAGATAAATTTGCTGCTTCAAAAGCAGTGGCAATTGTGACAATGGCAAAAGATCCTTAAGGAAGAGAGATCCTGGCCGATGAGTCCCAACATGGATATGGATTGATTTAGTTTGGTTCCAGTGGGAACACAGGAACGTTAGCGTTGGAAGGGATTTTAAAGGTGAGACCGCTTGACTCTTTCACCATGTCAGGTGCTCCCCCTTTAAATCCTTCAAATATGATCATATAGCCTTTTCTTTCAGTGAGGCACAGTTTACTATTCTAGGAGGCAGCCCATTCCACAGTGGGCTGGTTCTAATTGTTAGAAAGGTCTTCTTAACATCGAACTAAAATTAGTCTTGCTTTCCTTGGGCAAATAACTTCTACAGGTTTTGTTCTTATCTGCCCCGCCAGGGTCTTACGAGGATACTATGAGAGAAGATATTTGAAAGTGTCTTGAAAAGTAGGAAACCAACAGACTTTGAAGGTATTATTTTTGAAGCAATAAATTCTTTTTTTGGTACAGATATTCAACTGGAAGATAAAGAAAATATCAAAGCTGCTATATCTTGATTTCAGCTATGAATAGCCCGTGCTTATCACAGAAAAGTGGTCCAGATAATCTTACAGTAGGTGGAGTCATAGTTGGCTTGTACTAATTTTCTATTGCTGTGTAACAAATTACCATGCACTCAGTGCCTTAAAAGAACATCCCTTGTTATCTCACACTTCTGTGGGCCAGAAGTCCAGGTGCGTTCTCTGCTGAGGGTCTCACAAGGCCAGAGTCAAGGTGTTGGCTGGGCTGGACTATTATCTGGAGGCTTTGGGGAAGAGTCTGCTTCCAAGCTCATCCAGGTTCTTGGCAGAATTCACTTCTGAGGTCCCTGTTGGCCAGGGGATCTCTCAGCTCCTAGAGGCTGTTCTGCCACCTTGCCGACGGCCCCTACCACCTTCAAAACCAGCTATGGCATGTCAAATTCTTCTCATTCCTCAAATCTGACTTCCTCTTCTGCTGGCTGGGGAGCCAGGAGAAAGCTCTGTTTTTAAGGGCTCATATAATTATATCGTCTACCTAAATAATTTTCCTTTGCCATATAACAAAACATGACCATGGGAATAATATCATCACAGTCACAGTTTTTACTCACACTCAGAAGGGAAGAGATTATAGAAGGGTGAGGGTCCTTAGAGATCATTTGTAGAGTTCTGTCTACCACATGGTTCAATAACCATAACTGAGGAATGACCATGAATGCAACAGTATCTACCTTCAGGGAGGCCCCGAGGCATACTCAGCTCACTGATGTTTAATGTCTTCACTCATAACTTGAATTAAGAAATAATTACTAGATAGATGATAGAACAAATTTCTAAATAATATTAAGAGTGAAAAAATGATGGGACAGACCCAACAAAATCCAATTTAAGAGGGTTGAATGTGAAGCAATCTTCCAACCACTTGGATACATGCAGACTGGAGGAGATGTGGGTAGATGAAAATCCACATGAAAAAGACCCAGAGCTTTCAATAGGTTTCAAGCTCAACGTGAGAAATCGCATTAATAGAAATTTCCTTTGCACTAACCTAAAACAAATCCGTTCCTTTGACAACGCTTTAATATTTAAACTTTGAAAATTTTTTGTTCTTAGCATAAATGCCCCCAATTCTAGGATCTGTTCCTTATACCAACTGGTTATGAGATTCTTCATCATCCAGTGCTCATCTTTTTCTTTGCCTATGCTAATTGGTAAACATCTTTCTCAAAATGTGACAGAACCGAGAGCAACGTTACCCATGTCATCTCTCTAGCAAAAATTATAGCATGCCTAGTAACTAAACTTGAGTAGTTATAATTACACTTCTCATTATTTGTCTGTCTCAAATATGATTAGAAATTCTAGGAGTGATTTAGAAAACCCAAGAAAATCAAGAGTAAAACTTTTAGAATTTGTAATACATGGTAGTAAATGAGTAGAATGGAAGATAAATATATTGTACAAAAATCATTTTTCTTCCTGTACACAAGTGAAAAGAAAGTTAAAGATAAAATGAAGTTAGGCAAAGATTTCTTAAATAAAACACCAAATGCATGGTCCACAAAATAAAAATTCATAAGTTGAACCTCATCAAAATTCAAAACGTTTGCACTTCAAAAGACACCATTAACCTGGTGAGGTTGAGGAGAAAAGGGAACACTTATACACTCTTGGTGGGAGTGTAAATTAGCTCAAATGTTGTGGAAAGCAGTATGATGATTCCCCAAAGAGCTAAAAGCAGGACTACCATTTGACCCAGCCATCCCATTACTGGGTATATACCCAGAGGAATATAAATCATTCTACCATAAAGACACATGCACACATATGTTCATTGCAGCACTACTCACAATAGCAAAGACATGGAATCGACCTAAATGCCCATTAATGACAGATTTGATAAAGAAAATATGGTACGTATACACCACCGAATACTATGCAGCCATGAAAAAGAAAGACATCATGTCTTTTGCAGGAACATGGATGGAGCTGGAGTCTATTATCCTTAGCAAACTAATGCAGGAACAGAAAACCAAATACCATATATTCACACTTATAAGTGGGAGCTAAATGATAAGAACTTATGAACACAAAGAAGGAAACAGACACTAGGGTCTACTTGGTGGGGAGGATGAGGGAGGGAGAGGAGCAGAAAAGATAACTATTGGGCACCAGGCTTAAAACCTGGGTGTTGAAATAATCTGTACCACGAACCCCCATGACATGAGTTTACCTATGTAACAAACATTTACAGGTACCCCAAAACCTAAAATAAAAGTTTGTTTTTTTTTAAATAACTCATTTTTTTTTTCTTAAAGCTTTTTAAGAAAAAAAAAAAAAGATGAGCAACAGACTGGTACAAAATATCTGCAAACACATTTGCAACATATCCAGAATATACAAAGAATTCTCAAACTCAATAATAAGAAGACAGACAGACCAAACAACAGGCAAAAGATATGGGCAATTATTACACCCAAGAAGATGCATGAATGGCTAATAAGTACGTGAAAAGTTGCTCAACATCATTAATCATTAGCAAAATGAGAATTAAAATCCAAATGTCATATTACTTAACAGCCACCAGAATGGCTATAAAGAAACAAAACGGACAATAATAAATATTGTCAAGGATGTGGAGAAATGGGAACCCTCATATGTTGTTGGTGTAAATGTAAAATGGGGCAGCCACTTTAGAAAACAGCTTATCAGTTTCTCAAGAAGTTAAACATAAAAGTACCATAACAATTTTCCTGTTAGTATTCACCGAAGAGCAATGAAAACATGTCCACACAAAGACTTGTACACAAACATTCAGAGCGGTATTGTTTATAACAGCCTCAACTGAAAATCATCTAAGTGTCCATCAGTTGAATGGATAAAGAGCATGTGGTATATCTATAAAATGGAATATTATTCATAAATTAAAAAATAACCAACTACAGACACATGCTCTGCCATGAGTGAACCTCAAAAATATGGGAGTTGAACAATGAGAACACACGGACACAGGGAAGGGAACATCACACACTGGGGCTTGTTGGTGGGTTGGGGGCTAGGGGAGGGATAGCATTAGGAGAAATACCTAATGTAGATGACGAGTTGATGGGTGCAGCAAACCACCAGGGCACGTGTATGCCTATGTAACAAACCTGCACGTTCTGCACATGTATCCCAGAACTTAAAGTATAATAATAAAAAAAATTATGTGAAGTGAAAAAAGCCTGGCACAAGCAACTATCTATTGTAAGATTCCGTTTATATGAAATGCCCAGAATAAGCAACGTTAAAGAGACAGAAAGTAGACTAGTGGCTTCTGGGGCTAGGGGTGGTTTCCTGGTGGATGAGAATTAACTATAAACGATCAAGAGGGATTTTATTGTGAGGGGATTGAAATGTTCTAAAGCTGATTTACAGTAATGGTTGCACAGAGTAAAGTCACTAAAAAATCATTGAACTCTACACTTAAGATGAGTAGTTTTTTGATATGTAAAATATACCTTAATAAAGTTGTTTTTATTTTATTTTTTAATTTTTCCATAAGTTATTGGGGTACAGGTGGTATTTGGTTACATGAGTAAGTTCTTTTGTGGTTATTTGTGAGATCCTGGTGCACCCATTACCTGAGCAGTATACACTGCACCATAGATGTTGTCTTTTATCCCTCATCCCCCTCCCACCCTTCCCCCAAAGTCCATTGTATCATTCTTAGACCTTTGTGTCCTCATAGCTTAGTTCCCACATATCAGTGAGAACATGCGATGTTTGGTTTTCCATTCCTGAGTTACTTCACTTAGAATAACAGTCTCCAGTCTCATCCAGGTCATTGCAAATGCTGTTAATTCATTCCTTTTTATGGCCAAGTAGTATTCCATCGTATATATATACAACAGTTTCTTTATCCACTCATCGATTGATGGGCATTTGGGTTGGTTTCACGATTTTGCAATTGTGAATTGTGCTGCTATAAACATGCATGCACAAGCATCTTTTTCGAATAATGACTTCTACTCCTCCGGGTAGATACCCAGTAGTGGGACTGCTGGATCGCATGGCAGTTCTACTTTTAGTTCTTTAAGGAATCTCCACACTGTTTTCAATAGCGGCTGTACTAGTTTACATTCCCACCAGCAGTGTTCCCTGTTCACTGCATCCATGCCAACATCTACTGTTTTTTGATTTTTTGATTATGGCCATTCTTGCAGGAGCAAGGTGGTATCGCATTGTGGACAGGAGATTTTGTTTTATTATATATATTTTTAAAAGAACAGGGAAATAAAGTTGTTTTAAAGATATACATATATATAATAAAAACAAAATCTTCTATAGCAACGACAACTTTAAAAAGACCCAGAGATCACATTAAGAAATAACCAAAATATAAAGATAAACTTTTCCAGAAAACATGATTGCACATATGAATAAACAGAAATATACCACATGTTATAAAGATGGCTGTTTCTTCCAAATGAAGTTGAAAGTATTAAGGCACACCAATCAAAAACCCCAGTGGTTTATATTTTTGAATTTGTCATTTGAAAGAAGAAACAGAAGTGCTAAAAAAGAGAAAGTGGAAATGAAGGTAGATGATGCAGAGCTTTACCCTACAAATATTACAACTCAGGATAAAGCAAACATCTTTAAATACTGTGGCACAGAGAGGGACTGATAGACTGATGGAACAGAATACATAGTTTTGAGGTAGACTGATGAACTTAGAACTTCAAATATGGTAGAGCAAACATCATAAATCATTAAGAAGAACTGGTTACTCACCAAAAAACGTTAAGCCCACTAGTCACTTTGAAAACAGAAGAAATAACATTATATACTCCCCACTGTCATTCCTGTGGGATTTCTTTGCCCAGAATATCACCCTTTGGAGAGCCATCTCTCCTCCACAGCTTGTATTCTGATGGGCTGTCAATCATACCTTTCCTATCCTTGGGGCTGGAGGACAAGGCTCAGGTTGGGCAAAATACTCAATCTCATTGGCTGCAGCGACTGGCTCAGAGATGGGCACATGATCCAAATAGGACCAATCGGAGACCTCCCTCAAGGAATTTGCTATACATGCCGGGCAAGAGAGGGTCTCTCTTCCTCCTGAGTCAGGAGTTATAAAGGCATAGGCATAGAGACCATCTTTCCAGACTGTGCAAACAAGAAGTCAACATTCAGAAGAAGTAAAGTCATGAAATATGAGAGAGTTTAAACCCTGATATCTCCTAGTTTAGGTCCCAGAGCTGGTTATACTGCGGCAAGCTGGACTCATTTTCCAGATGTGTGAGATAAGTCTTTTTTCGGTCACTTCTATCACTGGTAACTGAAAATGTTTTCACAAAAATGTTTTGACTCACTTTACTCAGTAATCAAAAGATTTCCTAAATAATTAAAACAGGTTAAAGGAAAAATTAAAATAAACTAGGCTAGAATGAAATATAGAGGAATATAAAATTGATCTTGAAAAAAATGGATTTTCTAACCATAGAAGTGATAAAAGAATATCCCAGAGAAAAATGGGCAATGACAGTAATAAATAATTAAGAGGAGAAGAAAATCTAATAGCTAATAAACACATAAAAATGTTCAACCTATGAGCAATTAATGACATCCAAATCTAAACTTGATACAATTTTGAATAATAAAAGTAATAAAGTAACAGTAATACTTAATGCTAGTCAGGGTGTTGTGCAATTAATACTTTAATAAAGTGAGAGTAGGAATAACATTTTTTCACGAACGATTTGAAAGTATGTATCATCTAATTATTCTGCTTCTTGGAATCTATCCTAAGGAAAAATATGAAATTTTTGCTTAAAATTGTACATATAAGTGAGTTCATACAGCTTTATTTTTAATAGTGAAAGCTTAGATGTAACTTAAATAACCCATAATATGGTATGCTACATAAATTATGGGATACTTATAAATAGACTATAATTCAGCCATTAGAGTGTTTTAGAAAAATATTTAGAGAACATGCATAATATAATGTTAAATAAAACAAGCAATCTATGATGTTTTATATATAGGATATGATCTCAGTTTCATTTTTCAACATTCTACATGTAGAATGAAACAAACTACATATTAACAATGGCTATCTATGGGTGACTTTTATTTTCTTTTGTATAGAATACTAAGCTTTCCAAATTTTCTCCAGCAAAAACATCAGAGAAAAACTTAAAGAGAAAGCATATGACTTTTGCTAGCTGTGTCCTTGCCCAGAAAATCACCTTGAAAGCCTCTTGCATCAATTATATTTCACCTACTTGCAGGAGTTCCTGAGAAATTAAGGGGTACTCAACATTGATAAGCAGTTGATTAAAACAGTACTTAACACAGCACAGGGCAGAAAGGGGCATTTGTGTGTGAAGGTGAAGGAAGGGGAGCAAAGCAGGAGGAGATCATCCAAAGGTCGAGAAACAACTTATGAGAATTGCTTTTGTTCAGCCTGAAAAAACATTTCCATTTAGTTCTTCAACTTAGTTTGGTGCCGAAGTCCTGTGACAAGGGCTGAACCATTGCACCTATTTATATATTCAAGTCCCATCCAGGCAGTGCGAAATTCCAAAGAAACAGGCATAATCATTTGGATGTACTGTAAAACGGGTGTGCTTTTAATGAATGTGCAAAGGTTGTATGGATCAATTGTCCATTTGATTAATTCTTCTGGCAGGAGAGAATTAAATATACTTAGGCTACACACCAGTAAAAGCTGAATGCTTTTTAAAATGTGATTTTCTATGTTGAGGCCAATTTTTTTCTGTGCAAAAAACATTTCTTGAGATAATAATGGAAGTCAATGAGAAAATGGAATTTGCCATATAAATATTCAGCTACATACTACTTTGTCAGAAAAGCAACTAATGTGCAAACAAGGTGAAGGTCTGTATAGTATTCACCATTATTTTAGCTAACCTTCCTTTCAAGTTCTTATTTGCATCATTTCACAATAGAGGCCATAAATCCCTATTTCAGAAATAACGCATTGTCAAAACTTTACCCTTTCCCTCTATAAGGTATTCAGCACCAGTGTACTAGAGACCTCTAAATCCAAAAGAGGTAATTATCTTCAATTCCTGGGCGAGTGCAAAGGCCCAGGGAAAAGACAAATCTTGTACTTTTTATCACTTGGAATGATAATGTCTGATATATCGGTGGAAAGGACGGAAATATTCTGAAGGCCTGGCACATATCTAGAGGCTCAGGAATCATTTCATTGCATTCACTCAAGGAGTATTTCTTGAGTGCCCATTGTGTGCTAGACACAGTGCTAGGTCCTGAGAGTAGAGAAGAAATGAAGGTCAATGTTATCTTGGAACATACAGTCTAGAGCGCGGGATAGATTTATCAAATTGCCCAAATACATAAGGGCTTCATTATTCTGTCCCAAGTGGTATAAACTCCCAGAAGGTCAATGTTATCTTGGAACATACAGTCTAGAGCACGGGATAGATTTATCAAATTGCCCAAATACATAAGGGCTTCATTATTCTGTCCCAAGTGGTATAAACTCCCAAACTATTAGCTCATATTCCAAGACAGGCAGAAAAATTCATTGCAGTAGGGAAGACTGACTATACAGGACCTCCTTCCTGCTAATGACTGAGAATGGCCCTAAAGACAGATACTAGAAGAGTCCAGTCTGAATGAAAAGGTGGGAACCACTTCTCCTTTAACCCAGACAGGATGAGCTCCTCCAACTAATCGGCCCAAGTAACACCTGTAAGACTCCACGCCCCCCACCCCCAATTCCAGTTGCTGCTTCCTTTACCATCTAGCTACAGAGAGATCGACATCTCCCTCTGGAGAGGTGCTATTTGCATTTGTCTTAAGCTGAGGTAGGGAGGAAGATGGATTCCAAGCTAAGAGCAAAACACAGAGTAGCTGTTTCTTCTTCACTGGGAGCCAAGACACAGACAGAGTCCTGGACAGACCTTGCCCCTAAGTCAACTTCCCTGCTTGATTCTGTCTAATCTTATGATCTGGGTCCTCAATATTTAAATGTCATTCATTCATTTGATGATTATTAATTCAACACTTACTAGGGGCTGGGGACATAACAGCAAACACGATAGACAAACGTTCTTGATTGCTAGAGGTTTACATTCCAAAGGGGAATGCCAACAAGAAGTAGGCAAGCCAGGTCATTTCAGAATGGGGGAAACGTTAAGATCAACAGAGGCTTTGTCAGGGTTACCTGCTCTATCTCTGTGTGTGTGTGTGTGTGTGTGTGTGTGTGTGTGTGTGTGTGGTGGGAGAGGCTGCCTTTTAGAAACAGTGGTCAGGGAAGGCCTCTGAGGACAGAGAGTAGAACAAAAGCATGAGAAGGTACCAGTGGAACAGACGGCCTTGAGAATGGCATTCTAGGAAGAGGGAAGCACATGTGTGCAGGTGCTGAGGTGGAATGAACTCCAGGTGATCAAGGAATAGAAAGGAGGCCATGTAGTTGGAGTATAGGGAGTGAGACATCAGGGTGATTGATGGGAACCACCAAGTCCCATGCAGAGTTCACATTTTGGTCCATGCAGAGTGGGGAGCCACTAGAGACAGTGATGTGCCCTCTAAGGGGTACCACAAAAAAGAGACATACAGAGTAAGAGGGAAGCAGTTCGAGTTGGACTCTCCTCTCCCCTTCCAGACTGGGGAGGAAAATGAATTAAAGAAGTGAAAAAACATAGGAGCAGACGAACCATCTTGACCATGATGCTTCAGCTATGAGGTGTTGAGCTATGAATCATGTTGGGATTTTCAGGTACTTACTTTGGATTTTCCATGTCCTATTCATTCCATGAACACAGTGACTGCAGTTTAACTGAACTGGAAATACTTATCAAATACTTGCAAGTATATCTGAGGATTTGACTAAAATACAAGTGATATCACTGAGAACAGGAGAAAAGTCCAAAAATAGCACAGATTCTATCTGGTCATTTTAACTGTAACTCACAATTTCTGACAATCTCTTCATTACCTACAAGTCATTCATCTCAGTGAACCAGTTATTCAGACATACAACTCCTTTTGGGGAAGAGGAGATTTAATGTTCGATGGAATTATAAGGAAAGGGTATGAACTCCCGGCAGAATTGACAGAAGTCTCAGCGGAATTAAAATACCATTTCTCCCATGCATCATGACTTATTGTTCTGCCCTCACTCTCCTTTACCTGTGTTGTGCTGTCAGATGAATCTTCATAAAGTACAGATTTCACACTCTGATGAAATTTCTCAATAGTTTATCACTACTTACTGGATAAAGAATATATTCTTCATACTCTATATTCTGACTGACTCCTTCATGGCTGACTACCTCCCCCAAAGTCTGAACTCCCTCTTCTAGGAACATATCTTGAGTTTTCCCACGTCTGTGACTTTGCCCACAATATGCCATTTTTCAGCAATATTTATCAATAACTCCTTAACTTTTGGGGATGCATAGCATTTTAACAATGAATGCTGTATATCCTCTTAATAGAAAAAGTTACTTGTGAACAGATTTCTATACAATTTCATGGACACCCCGACAGTAATCTCATAACCTATTGAAATCCTACTGGAATCCAATACATCCTTCAAGCTCCAGATCAAATACCATCTCTTCCCTGAAGCCTTTCCAGTTCTTTTCCTTCTACTGTGAGTGGGGCCCTCTGTGCTCAAAGGGCTTTCTGCTGAGTCACCTGCTTGGAAATTTTTTGCATATGGCCTCGTACCTTATTTTATACTATGGCCTTGTACTTTTCCCCTTGGTGATATTTAAATTTGTATCTACATATGTCTTATTTCCCTCATTAGAACTGGAGTTTAAGGGCAGAAAATGTTTTAGTCATCTTAGTATTCCCAGTGACTTGTTCGGTGTCTAGTGTGAATTCATTCATGTGTGAATTAATATTAAGTGATGGAAATGATGTCTTTCTAAAAAAAAAAAAAAAAAAAAGCAAGCTCCTGAATGGTTGGAACTACCTTGCTTATTTCTTTGCATTCCCAGAGTAAGAGGTACTGAATAAATGTGCCAGTTAGTTCATCAACTGATTGACAAGAAAATAATAATAGGGATCGATTACTGAGCACTTATATACTAACCTCCTTAGGAGTATTACTGTCTTTTTTATATGCTTGTTTTAATGAACCATATTTATTTTTAGAAATACACCTGGAAAGCAAAATACATTATTCACTTACTTAAGAGTTCTTCATTAAATTGCACCATGACATTTTCAAGAGAATAGTTTTAGAAAGTTATTATAATCTTTGTGCAGTAAACATTCTATAGTATATTTCTTAACTTTAATGAATATACAGAGAAATACCTCTTTGTGTTTTATAAATGGAGGTGAGGGGGTTACCAGTATGCTTTTTAAATTGATACATATTTGACATATTTATGGGGTATATGTGATATTTTATTACGTGCATAGAATGTAATGATCAAGTCAGGGTATTTGAGTTATCCATCATCTTGAGTATTTATCATTTTTGTGTATTAGGAATAACTGAAGTTCTCTCTTCTAGCTACTTTGTACAATACAGTGTTGCTAGCTATAGTCATGCTATTCTGCTGTTGAATGACAGAACTTATACTTTTATCTAATTGTATGTTTGTATCTGTTAACCTACCTCTCTTCATCTCCCTCCTACTCTCCCTCCCAACGTTACTGTCTTTAATCCTTACAATAATCATGGAAGTTATGAGTTACCACTTCCATTTCACAGATAAGAAAACCAAAACTTAGGTCAATTTTTTTCATAATCAAACAGCTGGTACGTGTTAGGGCTGGTGTTAGAACTTGGGTGTGTATGACCACTTAGTAATTCCTCAAAAAGTCACGGCTCATTGATTTGCTCTGGATTTGTTCCAAGAAAGGCTCTGCCCTACATCCTTTCAGTTTCACTTTAAACTGGCTCTGTTGAGTCAGGCCCTTTCCCTGTAGCTCTATGGACAAATAGCAAGTGACAGGGACTTTGACCCTAGATGCCCACTAGCTGGCCCGAAGCAGACAGCAGTAAGGCTGTCAGTGGTTGACACCAGTGCTCACCTGTCAGTCAAAGGTGTGATCACCAGGCGAGGTGTGTTTCCCAGGTACTCATAGGAATACAAAAACTGGGCATCACAGATGTTGGCAAAGCAGTGTTTGACCTCATCATCCCAACGATGGCGCAGCTGAGACAGCCAGAGGAAAGCCTGGGCATTGTCTACCTAAAGAGAGAGTGGTAGAGTAGGTGGGTGAATCGTAGGCAGCAGGTGGTCCCTTGGCCACAAGACACACAGGGGTCTGATGCCTTGGCTGTTGACTGCTGCTAAAGTGTGCAGCATGCTGTGGCCACCGCAGCATAGAAAGCACAAGCTGCTCTGATTACAGGGTTCTATCCCAGCACTTTGGGAGGCCAAGGCAGGCGGATCACCCGAGGTCAGGAGTTTGAGACCAGCCTGACCAACATGGAGAAACCCCGTCTCTACTAAAAATACAAAGTTAGCTGGGCGTGGTGGCACATGCCTGTAATCCCAGCTACTTGGGAGGCTGAGGCAGGAGAATCGCTTGAACCCGAGAGGCGGAGGTTGCGGTGAGCCAAGATCACACCATTGCACTCCAGCCTGGGCAACAAGAGCGAAACTCCGTGTCAAAAAAAAAAAGAAAAAAAGTAGGAGCAGCCACTGTGATCCTCCCCCAGCTGTCTGGTCAGTGCTGTACAGACCCTGGGGCCCCCATATTTTGGCTGTATGCGAGCTGTTCTCAGTGTAGCTGTACACAAAAGTGGGCACCCCTGGATGTTTGGGACCCACCTTCTGAGCAATCATCTTGGCTACCACATCCCGGGCATGCACATCGATGGTGCATATGGTCATAATCTTCTGCCGGTCTCCCTTGGAGAGCTGGCCAATCAGCATGGTGATGAGGGTTTTGAGCTGGGCCACTTGCTTCTTATTATAGTCCTTCATGGCACTCTCATAGCCTTCCTCCAGCCTGGCAAATGCCATGCCCACTTCTGTTGTCCACCAGATCTGAGTACAGGTCAGGGCCACCTGTGGCAGCAAGAGTTGCCTAGTAAAGCTGTTACCATGGCTGTTTCCAACCAACCCACTTATCACACAGCAAGGGCTCAGGATGTAATTGTGTGGGTGACATGAGCCCCATCCCTCCCTCTTCCACCAGCACTGATTAAGTGAACCATATGCTCTAAACCCTTGAAGGTGTGAAGTTGTTGCGGCACAGGTGGGAAAAGCACTTTCTGCTCCTGAAAAATGTATCATCCGGTTGAGAAGAACCCAAGATTGACTGATAAAGGCCGGTAGCTTCTAGAAATTGTGATGTGGATGATTCAGCCTTTTACTTCCCAGAGGTAGCAACTTTCCCAAGCTTGGGAGGATGACAATATGTTGCCCAAGCATCCCAGTGACACCCAGTCTTTGCTCTGCTCCTCTGTGGTCTGACAACCTAATTTAGTGAGCCACTGCTGATCACCTATGGCACACATTTGCTCTTCTATCATACTTTCACTACATTTTAAAGATATTTTAAAACCTTAAAGTGCCTATTTTTAAATGCCAAGATGGAAGATATTGAAATTCAATTGTGGTTAATAAGATTTGCATTTTCAGAGATTAAAAATAAATAAATAGAAAAAGCAATTGAAATACATATTTCTTCTATTTGCTGGAAAGCTTTGTATGGAACATGCATAACTTTGATTATTCATGGTGGGGAATTTAGATCCATTGCTCATCTGTAGTATCATTTGGTTTGAGGGACACCACTCTAGGTGACATTTACTGCAATAGAGGGAGGCAACACATTCTCTTGTCTCAAAATTCTGATGCAGGTAAACAAGGAAGCCTGATGGGAATTACTCCCTTTGTGAAATGGAGAATCTTGCTGTAGTAAATAGCACCATTTCTGTTCATCCACTTTTCCCTTTGAGTTTATGTCCCATTAGATTTTGTTAAAGAAGCTCCTCCTCATTGGCAGCCTTACTGGGATAACTTGAGAGAATGTTCCAACCCTACTGTTAATAAACACCTCTTCTTCTCTGCAGTGCAGACTCCTTTCTCTTCTCTTCTTCATAGCCAAATTTCTCCCTGCTATCCACGCACATTCACT
This sequence comes from Pongo abelii, assembly GCF_028885655.2. Taxonomy (NCBI): domain Eukaryota; kingdom Metazoa; phylum Chordata; class Mammalia; order Primates; family Hominidae; genus Pongo; species Pongo abelii. The sequence continues at coordinate 11,686,550 of NC_072004.2, read as the reverse complement.
GTGAATACTTTCTTTTTATATATTTATTTACTTTTTTTTGAGATGGAGTCTCGCTCTGTCGCCCAGGCTGGAGTGTAGTGCCACGATCTCAGCTCACTGCAAGCTCTGCCTCCTGGGTTCACGCCATTCTCCTGCCTCAGCATCCCAAGTAGCTGGGACTACAGGTGCCCGCCACCATGCCCAGCTAATTTTTTGTATTTTTTAGTAGAGATGGGGTTTCACTGTGTTAGCCAGGATGGTCTCGATCTCCTGACCTCATGATCTGCCCACCTCGGCCTCCCAAAGTGCTGGGATTACAGGCGTGAGCCATCACGCCCAGCCACTGTGAATACTTTCTACTTTTTCCCACTCCTCAATTTTCCCCTGCAATGTGGCCCCTTCCCTACCACTCCCCTGAAATGGCCTCACCAAGTTTATCCATGAACCTTCTTCATCCTCTTTATTTTGCTTGATCTCTTAGAAGTGTTTGACATTTCCTACCTCTTACCTGCTACCAACAGTTTCTTACTTGGTTTCCATGATTACTGTTTCCCAGTTTTCCTTCTGCCCCCAAAGATCATTTCTCATTCTGCTTTACTGGTTCCTCCTTCCTCCTCCCCAGGCTCTGAATGATGCTCAAGAATTTGTTCTGCACTCTCTTCTCACTCTACATACTTTCCAAGGGCAATCTTATCTACTCTATGGCTTTGATGACTACTAAATGTCTGCAACCCCCAAACAGAGCAACACTACTACTATACCTTAACTGAGGGAAGGAGGAGGGGCCTACTGTAGCCAGAGTTACTTTAAACATTTCTTGTTAGGTCTGGCTTCTCTCTTATTATGCTTCTAAGAAACCTATAAGGAATTCAGATCTATCTCAGAATCAAGTCACACTCTCTCACATGGTCTATAGGAACTGGCTTCCAGAATCCACCTGCAGCCTTTGCTCCTCCTCTGCTTACTCTGGCTCAGACATGCCTGCTCACCCTGGCTTCTGAGCCTCGGCTCTTCCTCCTACTTGGTTGCTCTTTGCTCCCATTTTTAGCTTGCTAACTCCTGCTTCACATCTCAGCTTTCATATCATATGCTCAGGGGCGTATCCCCAGACCTCATGAGCTATCTGTATGCTCCCAGAGTACCCTGAGCCTCCCCTATTAAAACACCTGTCATGGCCGGGCGCGAAGGCTCACGTCTGTAATCCCAGCACTTTGGGAGGCCGAGGCGGGCGGATCACTTGAGTTCAGGAGTTTGAGACCAGCCTGGCCAGCATGGTGAAACCCCATCTCTACCAAAAATACAAAAAAAATTAGCCAGGCCTGGTGGCGCATGCCTGTAGTCACAGCTACCTGGGAGGCTGAGGCAGGAGAGTGGCTTGAACTTGGGAGGTGGAGGTTACAGTGAGCCAACATCGTGCCACTGCACTTCAGCCTGGGCGACAGAGCAAGACTCCGTCTTAAAAAACAAAAAACAAAACAAAACAACAACAACAAAACACCAGTCATATGTGTCAGCAGTTCAGTTCCACATGAGTCTGTAAACTCCAGCAAGACAGGATTCATTGTCTTGTTCCCTGCTGGTGTGTCCTGTGCTCAGCACAGAGCTTGGCACATAGAAAGTAGGCTGGCTCAAAGAGTTGAACTGTTGACATTTTCTCCCTTCTGTAGCCAATGAGGGCAAAAAGAGATCACCCTTGATCTCCCAAGGTCAGGGTTGACTTAGGTCATGATTGTTAATCCCCCTGCTCCCACCTGCTGACCGCTCACAGTGGTCTGGGATTCAAGCCTTCCTGGCTGTGAAGCACGCAGCCAGCCTGATGTCTACCAGCTGCTGAAGGCTGGGGGAGGCTGCGGAGGAAGACAGCCCCATGGAGGATGGGGATCCCATTAGGAGAATACCTGAGCTGGGTAGTCAAAAAGCCACTGCTCCCTCGGCTTTTCTTCATAGGCAGTTACACCTTCTGTCATCTCATGCCTCACAGTGGCCTTCATGTGACCAAGGACATGGTTCAGCCATATTTCTACCTGAAAGAACAACTCGGGTTAGACGCTGGGTACCTAAGAAGTTTTGATTAGTCCTACATATTTTCTTCCACTCAGTCTGAGGGAGTGAAGGAAAGGGAGCCCAGACATTGTATATAGCCCCAAGTGGCTGCCAGAAGGTGCAGAGAGACGTGCTGTTTACGTAATCCGGGATGGTGGTAAGTGAGACCCAGACTTAATTAACAGCAGGCTGATGTGTGCATTTGGAATATGCAGGACAGAGTAGCAGGTTAAGGGGGTGGGGGCTGTCACCCAGAGCTCACACAAGGAAATAGAAATCTGGGTTGAGCTGGGTGTAAATAAATCAGTGGCTTCTTATGACCTTGTCCGCTCTGAGTATGAAGCGCAAACCAGGATTGTATTCCCCATCTAAATGCTTTCTGGGTCTACAGAAAGAACACATTGTGAATGAAACCCCAGGGCCACCCTCATATAACTGAGAAGCAATTATTTTCTGGCACTAGAATTGCTTTCTTAGATATAGGTGATAAGGGTGGAACCCTGTAAAATATCCTTATCCCAGCTGTTATTTGGCACTAGATGAGAATCCCCAGGGGCAATGCTTTGCTGGATCATTTCGGATGATAACCAAAGAAAGGCTTATACTTTAGCGGTGGTGCTAATGGATGGGAAGGAGGCTTAAGGGGTTAAATGGTCCCATGGTTTGCGTCCCTTGCATTGGACATGGAGATTTGGAGGAGGCAGTTCCTGGAGCATGGTGGTAGTTGGTTCTCCAAGGGGAAGGCTGTGGGAGGAAGTGATGCTGAGGCACATGCGTGCAGAGAGGGGACATCTCAGGAAAGCAGTTGGTTCCACGAAAGGACATTTTTCTCCCAGGGAGGGTGTCAGTGTCCCAGATTCCCCCGGAGGATGCTCCAGGGGTTGCCATGTTGACGTCTCCTGGTGCCGCTAATCATTTTTAAATCCTTTTCTCATTAACTTGGGTAGTTGTTTATGTGCATTTTATTCCCCTCTGCACAGGTCTTTGGTTAAGGAAAAGATATGAATGTTGACATGTGTCCTTCTCTGAAAGAAGAAAGCAGGGCGCCAGCTGCTGCTCCAACGTCAGTTCCAGTCAAAGAAGCTGGCTCTTGGAGGGCATGGACAGCAGCTCTGGACCAAGGCCAGAAAGGCCCTCCTACAGTTGATGCTGATCATATTTGAATGAAGGCATTTGAGAGAGAAAAGCAGAAGGAGGGGAAAGGGCTATTGTGTTACCTGCCCGCTGCAGTCACAGGGCTCACTGAAAGCCACATACTCTTCTTCTTTGCTGTACATGCCGAGGCTTGTCTTGGTTGGTTCCCCACTGGCATCTAGCTGGAATCGCATCTTGGCCATGTTGTGAAAGAGTTTGGAAAGGTGACGTTGAACCTATGAAGGGAAACCAGGCCAAAGGATCATAGAACGTGTTCGGGAAGCTGCTTATTAGAATTGTTTAGAGGCCTACCATGTGGCAATCATTGTGAAAGACAGAGTGGTGGATACCAAACATTTAGAAGGAAGTTTGTGGGAACAACGCTGATGTGAGGACAGGAATAAAATGAATCCGTAGACGTGGCCAAAGGAAGACTGAATAAAACTAATGAGAGTCGTGCACTAGCTATAAACCAACTAAGTCACAATGGTTTGACTAAATTTGGATTGGCCTACTACAGATAGGACTAGATTGGAGAAAAATATGATGGTCAAGTTGTAAACCTTCTTCCTAAGAAAACACTACCATGGTACAGGACATGAGCAAAGGACCATCTAGTAGAAGAATGCTAACATACACTGAATCTGGTGAGTCAACAGTGGTGGTGGCAGAGGCCTGTGGAAGAAGTCACCCAATTTTTTTTTTTTTTTTTTTTTGAGACGGAGTCTTGCTCTGTCGCCCACGCTGGAGTGCAATAGCGCAATCTCGGCTCACTGCAACCTCCACCTCCCAGGTTCAAGCAATTCTCCTGCCTCAGCCTCCTGAGTAGCTGAGATTACAGGCGTGTGCCACCATGCCTGGCTAATTTTTGTATTTTTAGTAGAGATGAGGTTTCACCATGTTAGTCAGGCTGGTCCTGAACTCCTGATCTTGTGATCCACCCACCTCGGCCTCCCAAAGTGCTGGGATTACAGGTGTGAGCCACCACACCCGGCCATAGCCACCCCATTCTTGAAACCTCTTCAGTTCAACAAACACACATCAGAAGGGTTCGAAGCAGCGCAGGCATGCTCATGGCAAGCATAAAGTCTGGCTGTGCCAGGCTGCTCCCAGCCATGGCATCTGAGGAGTAGAGGTCCTCTACAGTGATTGCCTAGGGCTGTAATGCTAGGAGGGATGCTGGACAGAGCTATGTTGTGGTCCTGAGGTGAAGAAAATGGCAGACTGAAGGAAAAAGAATAAACAGAACCTGCCCCCTGGTAGAGCTTCTTGAATAATTACAAAGGGCCCTCCAGCTGCTGGTATCCTGACTTTTAATGCTAAATTTAGAACAACCAGCTCTCCAGCTTATGAGATGAGAGGACAAATCTAAGAGTGTTTAGGTAAACTGTGAAGGTACCCATGGAAACACCACCCACACTGATTTGGGACAAATACCAAGATAGACCTTTCTTTATTGAAAAACAAATGTAAATTAAAAATAACAACAATATAGAACCTATGAAAATATCCCAAAATTTAAAAGGAGAAAACAGGACTCAAGAGGGCCAAGAAGAGCATATATATATAAAATATATAATGTATCTATGTTATTTTATATATAATATATAATTAGTATGTATAATATAGAATATTAATATAATATTAATATTTTTATCTAATCTAATATATAATTATTATTAACATATTATATATTATTAATTATTAATATATTAATATATAATATATACAATATATTATATTAATAATATATTAATATAATACTAATATATAATTATATATTATATATAGCTAAATTTTATATAGGTATATATACTATGTATGCTATAAAGTAACATTATATATATAATTTTATATATAAATTTTTTTAACCTTTATACATAATTATATATAACTTTACATAAAATTGTATATGAAATTTTTTAAACCTTTAATAATGGAAACAAATCAATTTGGAAACCATCACCTTGTTTTTCTTTCAATTACATTAAAGAAACATGAAGTCTATAAAACGTGGTGAAAGATGAGTTGGCAGAGGTAGAGAAATAAAGTAAGGAGACTAACAATAACAGAGTACAGTTTATAGCAGTATTAGCAACACTAAAGTGCAGAATTGACATAAAAAATTAAATATGGTGGAAGAGCTTGAGAAACTTACTGATAAATGCCAAGGAAGAGGACTAAGAGATAAAAATATGATGAAAGAGAAGGTAATGTATATAGCATGTATAAAGTGGAATCTCAGCTTATGGAAGTATGATAAACCTGAATGAAAAAATATACAGATACATGGAATAGATGTATTATGTAAAAACATGCTAGAAGAAGACTTTTTCAAGATCATAAAAGTGCTGGTTTTCAGATAGGACAAAATCTCATCATGTTTTAGGGATAAATTAACAAAATAAAGCAAGTAGATAAGCATACAAATTTTTAGAAATTAATTTAAATTTTATTCTCTATAGGGACCTAGATAGAAAGAAATTAGGCTACCTAGAAATTTTTTTTAAAGCAGGCAGGCCTCAGATGACTTCTTTGTAACAACAAACAGCAGAGTGATATCTGCATGGATTGAGAGGTGATCACTGTGACTCATGAATTCTAACCCTAACCATTCACTTGCTCACATGTGAAATGACAGAGTCATAGATACAGAAGGAATTAGGACGTATTCCACCATGCTTCACCTCTTAGGGTGTGGGGAATACTCAAAAATGTACTCAAATCAAATAAGAAATCAATCAAAATAAATATTTAAGAATGAGTCCTATTCTGGTGGCTCATGCCTATAATCCCGACACTGTGGGAGGCCAAGACGGGAGGATCACTTGAAGCCAGGGGTTCAAAACCAGCAAGACCCCGCCTCTACAAAGAATTTTAAAAAATTAGCTGGGTGTGGTGGCTCATGCCTGTAGTTCCAGCTACTCTGGAGACTGAGGTGGGAGGACCGCTTGAGCACAAGAGTTTGAGGCTGCAGTGAGCTATGATCATGCCACTGCACTCCAGCCTGGGTGACAGAGCAAGATTCAACCTTAAAAAAAAATTAATTAATTTTTTTAAAAAAATGAGATATAAAAAAATCTGGCAGTGATCTGAACATAGAATGAATAAAAATACAGTTATAATACAGAATGCTAATGCATTAATAATAAATATTTCAACATCACCACACCTGGACTACTTTGGAAATATTTTCATCTATAGGAAAAAAAGAAGCGCTATAACTTTCAGGGATAATCTCTCTTTAGTACTTGCTTCTGATCAACAAATCAAAACCTAATTTCACTAAGTTAGAAAGGGTAGGTCAAAGACAAAAAAACTTATGCATGTTTTCATCCTTTGGCTCTGTTTGAGAAGCTCTTGTCTGTTGCTTGTCATGAAGCAAAAGGGTGGAAACTTGGCAATATCTAACAAGACTACATATGTATCTACCCTTTGAGCCAGCAATCTCACTTTTAGGAGTTTACCTGGAAGACAGACGGCCAACAATACAAAGTCCAAGGTTATTCAATGCCACATTCTTTGTAATTACAAAATATAATAAATAACCTATGGCCAAACTGTGGTATATCAATCCATGGAGTATGATGCAAATATTAAAAAATGAGGGAGATATCTTTGACTTGATATGGAGTGATTTCCAAGCTATGTAGCTAAGTAGAAAAAAGCAAAGTGCAAACAGGTAGGCGTAGCATGCTACCTTTTGTGTACGAAAGAAGGGGAAATTAGAAGCTGTACATGCATGAATGTAAATATGCATTTGCTTATTTTTGTAAAGATAGACATAGGAAAGCTAACCCAGAAATTAATGAAATTGGTTACCTATAGGGGGTGGAGCAGAGGTGGTTATGGCATGAAAGGAACAGAGGAGGCAAGGATACATCTCTGAATATATACATATCTTTTTGCATAGTTTGACTTTTGGAATCCTATCAGTGTCATACATATTCAAACAATCAAATAAACAAGTATGGGAAAAACCCTAACACTGAAAGCAAAATGAAGCAAATGAGCCCAACTATTCTTTAAATGAATAACAAAATCACATGAGGAAAAAGAACTCATCCAAGCATTTTGAGACCCAGACAATGTTGAGAGCAGAAGTTCTCATAGTGTAGTCCCTAGACCAGCAGCATATTGGGAAAATTCTTAGAAATGCAAATTCTCCAGCTCTACCCAGACGTAGTGAATCAGAAACAGTGGGAGTGGGACCAAGGAATCTGTACTTCGACAAGCCTTCCAAGTGATTCTGATGCACTCCCAAATTTCAGAACCAATGTCTGTAGCTCCAAATACCAACACTGCTTCAATCAGTTACTTTAATACTCAAAAAACCTTCGAACACAGCAGGTTTCTTCTGTTTTACAGATAAGGAAAGATAGTTGCTAAGAAGTCACATGTCCAAGACTGTATGGCTAGTAACTGTCTAGAACCAGAAGCCAGAACCCCACATTTTGGGCTTCCCATATATGCTTTTGCCAATAAGCCTTACCTCCATATTCAGTTAACATAACTTCCAATCTTATCTCCCTATAGAAATTTTAGCTATCGAGTTTGGCCGGTATTTCCTGGATCTTTCTTCAGAATCAGATTGAAGGCATTCTCTGCCAAGCCTCAACCCCTTCCAAAACCTTTGCCATCCTCAAAGATTCTCAGTTCTTTGTTAGAGATTAGCCTCTGATGGGCCAGAGGGCATGCTGAGCAGCAATACTGATGGGGATTAAGAAAGCTCCGAGGTGGCCGGGCGCAGTGGCTCACAGTTGTAATCCCAGCACCTTGGGAGGCTGAGGTGGGCAGATCACGAGGTCAGGAGATCAAGACCACCCTGGCCAACATGGTGAAACCCTGTCTCTACTAAAATACAAAAAAAATCAGCCGGCATGGTGGCATACACCTGTGGTCCCAGCTACGCGGGAGGCTGAGGCAGGGGGATGGCTTGAACCCAGGAGACGGAGGTTGCAGTGAGCCGAGATCGTGCCACTGACTCCAGCCTGGGCTACAGAGCAAGAATCCATCTAAAAAAAAAAAAAGGAAAGAAAGAAAGCTCCGAGGTATGTGATGATGCTGGGGGCAACACAGACAGGTCTGAAGTACAGAATCTGCCAGAGATAAGAGGCATGATGGGGAGCCAGAAACTGCCTCCTGCTGGGTACCCCTCAGCCCTCCTAGACCTTTCTGCAGATGCTCCTCCAGCTTACCTGTTGTGGAGCTGTGCCGTTGGAAAGGATGTCTAACAGATCGGAGGAAGAAAGAAAGTAAAACCGCGGGAAGGCAAGCCTCTTGGTGTCGAGGTACTCTGCCAGGGCCTTCTCACACAGGCACAATCTGAGGGCACAGAATATAGAATTTCCCAATTAAGAATGTCTAGACCCATGGATACACATACATTACCTAAATGTACGTATATGCAATAGACGGAACATATGCAGAAATTAGCACAATAAACACTTAGAGATATTTGCAAAGATATACATGGATGTGTCTACCTTGGCGTCAACACCTCTAATAATGCCCCCATGCTACCCAAACACACAGGCAAAGAAAGGGACATGCAAGGCACACATACTCACTCCTGCCCACTGGTCTCAGAGACGATGGGGAAAAGGAAATGATGCCTTCTTATTAGAGAAGGGGTAACGGGTGGACCCTCACCTGCCCTGAATATCCTCCAGCTTTTCATACAGGCCTGGCTTGTTGGTGGTTTTCACTACATTTCGAGTTTTCTGGGCATCATAAGCTAGCTCTTTAAAGTCAATGTCGATGCCTTCAAACCTTTTAGAATCCTGCAAATAAAAATGTGGAAGCAATTAACCACCACTCCACTCAGTTCCTAGAAGCTCCCTCCATGGAGCCAGTTAGAAGCAGAAACTCGTTCCTGGGTTGTCAAATACAGAGAATAGACTCAAGGAAGGAAACACCCTTAGTTTAAGCTGCAGTTCTCCAACATTTTCAGCTTAGAACCCATTTACATTTTCAAAAATTATTTAGGAGTCCAAAGAGCTTTTGTTTATGTAGGTACTATCTATCATATCTTTCAATATTTTCTGTACCAGAAGCTAAAGCTTTTTTTAAAAGAAATTTCTAAAATATTCATTAATGCATTTAGACTGGGCGCTGTGGCTCACACCTGTAATCCCAGCACTTTCGGAGGCTGATGCAGGCTGATGGTTTGAGGCCAGGAGTTCGAGACCAGCCTGGCCAACATGGTGAAACCCTGTCTCAACTAAAAATACAAAAATTAGCTGGGCTGGGCTTGGTGGTGCACGCCTGTAATCTCAGCTACTACTCGGGAGGCTGAGGCATGACAGTCGCTTGAACCTGGAGGGTGGAGGTTGCAGCTGCAGAGAGCCAAGATCATGCCACTGTACTCCAGCCTGGGCGACAGAGGGAGACTTTGTCTCAAAAAAAAAAAAAAAAAAAAAAAAAGGGGCATTTAAAAAGTAGCAATAAATCTGGGTGCGGTGGCTCACACCTGTAATCCCAGCACTTTGGGAGGCAGAGGCGGGTGGATCACAAGGTCAGGAGTCTGAGACCAGCCTGACCAACATGGTGAAACTCCATCTCTACTAAAGACACACACACACACACACACACACACAAAAGCCAGTCATGGTGGCACGTGCCTGTAATCTCAGCTACTCAGGAGGCTGAGGCAGGAGAATCGCTCGAACCGGGAGGCGGAGGTTGTATTGAGCCGAGACCGTGCCACTGCACTCCAGCCTGGGTGACAGAGCGAGACTCCGTCTCAACAACAACAAAAAAAGTAACAATAATAAACCCGTTATGTTAGCATAAATAAAATACTTAAGTATATTTTCCAAAACCAAAAATAACAGTTGAAAATGGGGCATCATTTCACTTTTTGTCAAATCTCTACAATATCTGACTTAACAGAAAACTGCTTCTGTATCAATTTATTATGATATCACATGTCATCTGACCTCTGGAGAACCCCACTGTACACTCATGGAAGAATGGGAGAAAAAAAAAAGGCGGATAACATCTTAAGATGATTATTAAGATAATTTTGACCTTGAGGACTCCCTGAAGAGGTCTCAGAGACCCCAAGCCCCAGGCATACAATACTTGATTCCTAAGTCGATAGTGGATCTAACATTCTTTCTGGACCCATGCAAAAGTTTATATAACCAAAATGAATTTTCCCTCAGCAAATATACTCCTTTGATGTCAAAAGTAATCAGTTGTCATCATTTTTCCCCAGACATACACACTCACAGTATCATTGAAATGATTGACAGACTAGTATATGCAATGTGCTTCAGCCAAATACATGGCACCTGGTGAGGTGGTAGAGCTTGTGGTATTATTATTACATAACAACAATCATAATGGTATGTGCTATGTGCATTGTTTTAATGAAGACTCTGGAATAGATACTAGCATTAATCCCAATTTACACACAGGGAAACCAAGGCATTGAGAGGTTAAGTGTCCTGCCCAAGGTCCCACAGCTGCAAATGAGAGAATGAGGACTCAAGCCCAGGCCTGCCATTCCTTCCCTCTGTGATCCTGCCCCTTGCCCAAGAAGACCTAAAAACAAGAGGGTAGGCTGGGCACAGTGGCTCAAGCCTGTAATCCAAGCACTTTGGGAGGCTGAGGCGGGCAGATCACGAGGTCAGGAGTTCGAGACCAGCCTGGCCAACATGGTGAAACCTCGTCTCTACTAAAAATACAAAAATTAGCTGGGCGTGGTGGCACTCATCTGTAATCCCAGACACTCAGGAGGCTGAGGCAGGAGGATCACTCAAACCCAGGAGGCAGAGGTTGCAGTGAGCCGAGATCGCACCACTACACTCCAGCCTGGGCGACAGAGCAAGACTCCGTCTCAAAACAAAAACAAAAACAAACAAACAAAAAAACACAAGAGGGCAAAGTAAATTATGATTCCTCAATGAGATATTTTGCTCCAATTAAAAATAAAACAGTATCAAGGTTGCAGAAGTATCTGAAATATCTGGCATAAATGTTCAAATGAAAAAAGTTGAATAGAAAATTATAATTACACTGAGAGCAATTATGTAAAGATATGTATATACATGAACCAAAGTTGGGAGAAATTCATAATGAATGAAAATAGTTACCAGTTAGGGTGTTAGAGCCTGGCTGATTTTATTACGTTTTCAAATTGTTTCTGTTTCATTGTTATTACAGGGAAAGTAAATGTGTTTACATATTTTGTACACAAACCTGTGGCACTGTATAGAGGTTAATGATACTAACTCTTCAATATTTTTAATTAAAAGTTCTCAAACATCTCCCTTAAAGTTTCTGCAAGAATCTCTACCTCTGTCCCGGCCCCCTTTTAATTAAGCCTTGCCTGCTTCAATCACTGGCATTTGAGATAAATAAAACCTGGCTTATTCAATTTGACTTAATGACAACTGCCATACAGAATTGTTTTCTATTATTTTTCACTGCAAATATACAACCTTTATCTACAGTATTACACTAAATATGCTTTTTGGGATTAGCAGGAAAACTATGTTTGGGCAGAATGTGCTTTAATTTCTAACCAAAGCCTGGACAGCGTGTGACATTTTGGAATCAAGCTAATTTGTAAGCAAAGAACTTGCTGTACTGAAAGAATATAGAGAAAGCCTAAAGAAAAAATTTAAAAATGAATCAGAGTCCACTGAGAGAGGGGTAAGTTAATGGCACATTAATTAGGACTAATTAGAAGGGGCAATCAAACACAGGGAAGGTAATAATGAGAAGAACACATATTTTAGGAGAATCCATTGTTTGGTGTTTAGCTGACAGCTGGTAGATGGAGCGCTGGCATAGGTCAGCGGTTTATAGAATGGCGTGCTGCTGAGAAGGAACTTGAATTTGCCTGGAAACGAGACTTGCTTTCAGTGGACACTTGAATTTTAATGATCCAAGAAGCAACCCGTGAGGACCTCATTCCAAACTGCAGTAGCCAGTATTTTTTTTTTTAATCTTTCTTATATATACATTTTTTTTTTCTGAATGAGGTTCTCCTTTCTTTTTCCTACCCATTGAAGGACAAACTGATTGTTGTGCATTTCACTGTTGCTCTTTTCCTCTGCCTAACTTTTGGTGGCAGGTAAGGTGAGCATCTGTGGGAGGTGCCTTTAAGTAAAGTCAAAGCAAGGAGGCAGAAAAGGAAAGAGCCTAGGCAATGCAGGAACTGGGTGACCTTCCCTTCACCCTGGATCAGAGAACACAGAGATTCTAGATTTCCTTAGCAAGTACCTGGGGTAGCTGTGCCCGAATATCTTCAGATCCAATGAATATGCTTTCCAGGTGAGTCCATGTTCGCTGCACTTCAAACCAGATAGAAATGACAGCGTCCACTGTGGACAGCTTCTTCTGCCAGCTCGACACCTCCTCCAGGAAGAAAGCAACATACTTGGACATCACCAGGTTCTGAAGCTGAACTTGATTATCCTCCAGAACCTCTATGAGGTCCTCATCAGAGCGCAGGAGGGGGACACTGGTCCGTGGGTGGGGCTCATACTGGAATTCCATGCCAGCCCAGGTGGTCTGCAGCTCCTTTAAGGTTTTCTCCATACCCATCTCTTTTGCAGCTTTGTCCACAATGCCCCGGACCTCATCCTCATAGCGGTGCAGCTGGAGCTGCAGCAGGTGCGCTAGGGTGGTGTCCTGGTCCATAGTGAAGCTCACACCAGTGGCCTGCATCAGCTGCCTCCAGTGCCGCTCCCGGATGGCTGGATTCTGCAGCTCAGCTACTGCCCTCAGGGAGCTCAGAGTGTTCCACACAGTGCTTTCCAGGCCTGTGAATGCATCCCAGGCCCTGACCTCCTTGTGCAGGTTTCGGATATGCCGGGCAAACTGTTTGCACTCCAACTCCATGGCTTCCACGTTGATATCCCTCCAGGGTGTGGTCTCCCAGGCATGGATGCTGGAGGTCACCAATCCAATGGTGTCCCAGAGCTCCTTCAGCTGGCAGACTTCCTCCCTGCACTGCCTCAGCTGCTTGTAGTCAGGGACATTGACTTCAAATAAGCTGGCGGACTCAGAAATGGAGGCCATAGTGGATTCCATCTGCTGGATCTCGATGTGCCTGGCATCCAGCATTTGATGAGGGTGGATGCTATCAAACCTACAAAACACAGTGTGTTCCTTTGTAAGTACAGCATGCAGGGGCCCATCTCCTAGCATCTCTAAGGTAGCAACCAGCTGAAATATTTAAATGCTTGGTGTTTTAGGAAAGAGCAGTGGCTTTCACCAAAAACATTCTTTTCACCAAAGCAAAGCATGTCTTTTCTTCCCAGGATTTTCTTTTGGGAAAAAAAAAAGACACTTGGGATAGACTGGGGTGGAGTGGGCACTGGAAGAAGGGCAATTCAAGAACATTATGCTTGGATGTTCTCCACCCAGGTCTAGAAGGGAACACCTCCTTATCCAAGCCCCTTTAGACTCTGCCCTTCATCTAGCTGTTGGTTCTGAAGACCACTTGACACAAAAGAGCACTGTCATATTACAGCAGAAGCTGGAGAGCCAAGGACCCTGCCAGGGACCTAGTGATAGGCGATTTCTTAAATTTATTTTTTATTTTTTATTTTTTTTTGAGACAGAGTCTCGTTCTGTTGCCCAGGCTGGAGTGTAGTGGTGTGATCTCAGCTCACTGCAACCTCCGCCTCCCAGGTTCAAGCAATTCTCTGCCTCAGCCCAGTACTCGGGTACTGTACTTGGGTATTGTAATCCCAAGTACCTGGGATTACAGGCATTTGCCACCATGCCCGGCTAATTTTTGTATTTTTAGTAGAGATGGGGTTTCACCATGTCAGCCAGGCTGGTCTTGAACTGCTGACCTCATGATCCACCCACCCTGGCCTCCAAAAGTGCTGGGATTACAGGCGCAAGCCACCAAGCTTGGCTTGGTAGGTGATCTTTAAGTGGGAGAGCTGGGACTCAGGAGCCCAACCTTGACCCTCCCTCCATTGATCACTCTGGGGCAGTGGCTATCAGCCTCAGCTGCATGTCAGGATCTTCTGAAAGCTTTGTAAGATCCCCATGCCCAGACTGCTCTATAGACCAACTAAATCAGAACTACTGGGGGCGGGACCCAGACACACTCCACAGGTGATTTCCATTTGCTAGGATGGTGTTGTCATTCATGGTGAAGCTCACGCTGGTGCCTGCATCAGCTTCAGGCAACAGCACTCCACACTGGAGAAACACTGTGAGTGGCCATGAAGACTGGCTGCAAAGCCCTTGATAGATAATCGTGGTCATTTTCCTTCACCGTGTGCCTCAAATCTGGCTCCTCATCTTCATGAGTTCTCCTCCAAGCTGTCCCTGATCTTCCCGTTCTGTCTTTACCCTTCCCTGGGCCACTCCCTTCTGCATCCTGGGGCAGCCTCTGGGTTTGCACTCGACACCTATGAGCACCATTTCTAGCTTTTTAGTTCACATTTCCTCATCCTCTTCTCTCCAGTGTTTATGGCATGCCTGCACCTGAAACTGCTTCTAATCCTTGTAAGTGTGGACAGACTTTATGCTGCCATACAGCAAAGCATGCGTTCCTGCATAGTGTTTTCCCCAACATAAGACCCTGCATGCGAAGGAACCCATGTAGGCAGATGGCCCTTTTTTTTTTTTTTTTTTTTTTGTGAGACAGAGTTTTGCTCTGTCACAGGGCTGGAGTGCAGCAGTGCAATCTTGGCTTACTACAATCTCCGCCTCCCGGGTTCAAGTGATTCCCCTGCCTCAGCCTCCTGAGTAGCTAGGACTACAGGCACACACCACCACGACACGCTAATTTTTTGTATTTTAGTAGAGACGGGGTTTCACTATGTTCGCCAGGATGGTCTTCATCTCCTGACCTCATGATCCACCTGCCTCGGCCTCCCAAAGTGCTGGGACCATAGGCATGAGTCATCCCGCTCGGCTGCAGATGGCTTTTTTATGGTCAAGGGCACTCATAGCCCTAGCGTTCAAGGACCCTCTCATTTTCTCCTCCAGCCCCACTTTATTATACTCACTCTCATCCTCAAGCTCAGGTTTTCTTGCTTCTGTTTGCTTGGAGGGCTACATACTAGACACACCACAGCTTAAGGGAGAATGGTATGTTCTGCTAAAATCAACACACGTCATCATGGGGTTCACCATCAAAGGGAAGGTTGCGAGGAAATGACTAGAGAATCGGCTGTTTCCTCCCATCAACAGTGTGTGTGTGTTTCTGTATGTGCATGCATGTGTTTGTGTGTTGGCAGGCAGAAAATGAAAGGAGTGAAAAAGGAAGAAAATGACATACAAACTCCTGTTTCTCAACTGCCCTTTCTCTGTTGACTTTAGAAATATTTGACTTGACAGATGGATAGTAATCCTAATTGAAGTCATTTACCTGAATGCTTACCACTTAAGCCTAATTGCCATGCAACAGAATAACAGTTATGCATACTATTAAATTAGTGTCAGATTAACTTCGACGCTCATTATGTTTGAATCCTGCTTGTTCAATCTAAATCGTTTTTGGCTCAGGTGCTATGGTTGTAGATTTACATCTTAAGAGAATGGGACTGACTATCATTTGCATACCTTCTCTATTATTTAGCTCCCACATATTTCAGCACAGAAGGTCAGAGTGCTCAGAGTTGAAAAGGGCCCTGTCTCTCTACATATATATAGAGAGAGGAGCTTTCTCCCTTATGAGGAAGAACGAACTAGGAGGAAAGAAATGGAAGGTGCTCATGGCAAAGGGCCCAGCAAAAAAGATCACCAAGGGTGAGGAGTTCTTGTGTTTATTCTTCATTTCCAAAGACTAATCATTGATGTGTGTAGATTCCACCTTTTATCTTGACTAGAGTGAATTTAGAATGTGAACTGAACCTCTTGATGTTAGTTAAAATTCAAACAAATTCTAAAAGCCCACATGCTGTTTAATTTGTTAGTGGAACACCATTCAGGAATAACTTTTTAGGTAAGATAGGAGCTATTTGGGGTGCACATGGAAGATTAGAAATTATCTTGCTAACCATTCTTCCTTTGGCACCCATAAGCATTCTTAAATCAATGTTGGTTCCTCAATTATTTATAAGAGGTGAACATTTATCAAACTTTTTCCAAACTTCATCCACCCTGCGGCATAATTTTTGTTTATAGTTTAGATTTGTGGGTGATCATTTTCTGTAGCTAACCACACATAAAAACCAACTTGGCCTAAGTTGTGAAGGGAACCCATAGATGTGTAGCCTTCTTATGATTTCAAAACTTTAGAGCAAATTGTCAGGATATTCATAGATCTGGTCCACTTGCCTAAAAAGCTGGAAGCCATCCTCTAAACCCTGGGGAAATGATACAGTATAAGAACAAGAAAACAATAGGAGGGAAAAGGGTGGGTTGAGTCTTTGAAGTTGAAATAATAAGGCAAAATGTATTTTACTCTAAAAGAGAAATGCCTGGAAAGCTTGGATGAATAAAACTATAATTAAAATAAATGAAAATACGGTGCTCATGCATTTGATCATGGAAAAATGACTGATTCAGGCCTGACCCAGATGTGAGCCTAGAGAGAGAGAGGAATAAGTGAGTTAAATTGATTCCTGGGAAATTGGCTGTTGGTAAACGTGAACCTCAGTACCATCCGTATCTGTGTATACCATGAACGGTGTCACACCTATCCTTGATACCCACCAGGTAGCATAAAACTCAACGTGTCTCACACCTGTAATCCCAGCACTTTTGGAGGCCGAGGCGGGTGGATCACGAGGTCAGGAAATCGAGACCATCCTGGCTAACAAGGTGAAACCCCGTCTCTACTAAAAATACAAAAAATTAGCCAGGCATGGTGGCATGCACCTATAGTCCCAGCTACTCGGGAGGCTGAGGCAGGAGAATCGCTTGAACCTGGGAGGTGGAGGTTGCAGTGAGCTGAGATCCCGTCACTGCACTCCAGCCTGGGTGACAGAGTGAGACTCTGTCTCAAAAAAAAAAAAAAAAAAAAAAAAATTAATTAATGTGTCCAACCCTGACTTTGTGAGGTGCAATCCTTCCAATTCTGTGCCCGTCTCGGTGAACAGTGGGACAAAAGCTCTTCCGACCAATTGTCCAAGCTAGAAGATGAAAAATCCCCTTACACTCTCCTTCTCCCCCATCTCCCACATTCAATCAATCCTGCAGATATTCTCCTAAATCTCTCTGCAATCTATTTTCCCCTCTCCCTCATCTCTGCCGCTGCTTCTGATCAGGCCTCACCACTTCTCATCTGGGCTGTTGGAACCACTCTCCCATTGAGCACCTGGTCTTGAGCCTATCTTGCCCCATTCTGTTCTCCACGGCCATGAGAAGGTGGTCTTTACATTATGTTTTTGTCATACTTAGACTCCTCAGTGGCTGAGATTATGGTCAAAACATGGCCCCCTCCATTCTCCTCTCCTGCTTCCTGCATCCCAGCCATACACACATGCAGTTTTCCAGCTGTTTCTTACATTTTCATCCTTCTGCATCTTCATATGTGCTATTTCCTTTGCCCAGAATATCTTCATTTTGTAACTCTTTTTTTTTTTCCCCCCTGAAACAGCTCTTACTTGCCACTGGCTCTGGCTCACCATGATAAGCACCATGTTCTACGGGAGGTGTGAACTGCCTCCTCAGGTGGGGTTAAAGCTGGTCCCCAAGGTGCATGCCTTATTGCTCATTTTTGAAATTGTCCCTGAGGCTACAAGTCCTTGAGGTCAGGAAAGGTGTATTATCTCAACATCCTAACAGCTACATCATTTTTTGCCAGCCCTACTGCTGAGACCATAACCTCATCTACCCCATGAAAGCCTAAATCATGTGAATAAGGTCAGATTAACTGGAAGAACAGGATCAAGCTGAATGACATATCTTAGGAAACCAATATGTCTCTGGGAGGTTTAATGACAAATATTGCCCTTTTCTGCAGTTATGGAAGAGACAACAGACACTGTGCAAGAAGGACAAAAGCCCTTCTTTCCTCATGACTGCTGCCTTGGGCTATTTGGAAAGCTGTTTTCTCTAGTTGTCATGTAGGACAGCACCCCATGGAAGACATCTTCAAGAAAGCCCTCCCAGCCATTCATAGAATCTGGTTGCCTGCTGAAAACACGAATGGTCTTCATTGAGCTGGAGCTAAGAGAGGTAGATTATTTTGGCTCAGTAATCCCTCGATTACCTTGGTCTTGGTATGGGCAAGAAGACTATATGTCATGGTGCCATTTCTTAAGGTCAAGAGGACCATGCTCAAGGTCAGGAAAACCAAACAGTGAAACGCCACTAGAGCATGGGGGCATTCCTTTCATTCAAGAGGGAGAACTGGTCACCAGCTTTAAGAGTTGCACAAAGCCCTTGAATCTGAGTAGGATGATTTAGCCAATTACTGCGGTGAGAGCTTGGCTCTCACCGAAATATGGTGTTATAATTTAGAGTTAAGAACTAAAAGAGGAGCTGAAATTTGACTTGGACATGAAGAACCTCAACCTATGCAACCTGACTTCACACAGCACCTGTCAGACTGCAAGGGCTTAATAAGACACTCAGGTTTTTTTTTTCTCTCCTCAAACATGAGAACATTCAAAACTGAGCTTAACCTGTGTAACCTAATCAGGAGCAGAAACTTGCATTCACAGAGAAATGTATGAGGGTCTGCACTTTAGAAATTCATAAATGATCTAAAAGTGAAGAAACCAGAATTAAACTCAAACTTGAATTCACAGAAAAATGTACCAGGGCCTGCAACTTAGAAATTCATAAATAACTTAACAGTGGAGAAACCAGATTTAAACTCACATGCCACACACAATACCTACAAATTTTGAACACTCACACACACCAAACTAAGAAAGAAAACAAAACACATAAGTTGACATCCACTAAGATTCGCTTTAGCGATAAATCTACAATTCCATTTTAGCTCTGATGTTTTTCTTGACAAGAAGAGAAATACATCAAAATTGCAGAAATGTTTGGTTTCCCAGCAGTTCTTTTCAAAGCATCCTCTTCCAGGGATTCATCTGCATGTCAAATTAGCAGATGTGAATTTGGAACACCCAGCTAAGAGTAGCAGTATCCTCACAGCCAGCAGATACAAGTGCAAAGAAAGAAAAACGAACACAACTATCAAATAAAAATAAAATGAAAAAACAAACAGGAGTTGATCAATACACAAAATATACCCATGAAGGAGGAATACCGAATTTTGAACAGACACAAAAGCACACCAATGTTGTTTCCCTTTCAAGCAGTCTTAGAAGTCTCTTCGAGAGGATATATCCCAACATCTTTGAATTTTTTTCTTTTTTGAAATTATTTTAAGAGACTGTTGGGCCGGGCGCGGTGGTTCACACCTGTAATCCCAGCACTTTGGGAGGCCAAGGTGGGAGGATCACGAGGTCAGGAGTTCGGGACCAGTCTGACCAACATGGTGAAACCCTGCCTCTAGTAAAAATACAAAAATTAGCCAGGCATGCTGGTGGGCACCTGTAACCCCAGCTACTCAGGAGGCTGAGGCAGAAGAATCACTTGAACCCAGGAGGCGGAGGTTGCAGTGAGCCGAGATCGTGCCATTGCACTCCAGCCTGGGTGACAGAGTGAGACTCTGTCTCAAAAAAAAAAAAAAAAAAAAAAAAAAGAGACTGTTGGTGCAAAAATATTAGTGTCTTTATTTTTATGGCTGTTGCCTTTGGTGTGGCTGTTGTTAACACTAAGCAGTATTACCTAGCTGGAGAACTTACCTCCTTCAGCAGTTTTGGCTCTGAATTGGTGTTCAATTTCAAAAATTCAATTGCATGCCCAAAAAAGAGTCAAAAGAATAAGCCTCAGACTCTGAAAGACAGTCCCCAAAGGAGTCTACAAGGGTTTTGAGCAACAGATGATTCTTTGGAACAAGGGCATGGCTCCTAAGGCAACTATTCTAAAGAGATACAGACTTAGGAGTTACATTCCTCCACATGATTGCTTGAAAGGAAACCAATTACTTACCTTTAGGGTGGTGGTTTCCAAACTTGGCTGCACATTGGAATTCCTGGAGCTTACAAAATACTGATTCACAGGTCTCGCCTCCAGAAAGTCTAACTTCATTAGTATATAGGACAGACTGGGCATATTGAGAGTTTTAAAATCTCTCCAGGTGATTCCAAATGTACAGCCCAACTGGCAGCACATTGCTTTAGAGTCACATGTTTTATATATTTATATCTTATGTCTGTTTTACACACTTGTCCTTCCCTGCCTCCTAACCTACTCATCTTATTCTCTGTTACCCCAAGTATAATGCTTGGGAGATAGCAGCTGCTTAATACATGTTTGAAGAATGAATGATAAAAATAGGCATGCCAGGTTGGGTGAGCAAACATCCAGTTCGCCCAGAACACAGGTGCTTCCTAAAACATGAGCATGCTTGTAGTCCCAGCTATTCAGGAGGCTGAGGTGAGAGGATTGCTTGAACCCAAGGAGTTCAAGGCTGCAGTTGGCTATGATTATGATGCTGCACTCCAGCCTGGGTGACATAGCAAGACGCTATCTTGAAAATTCTGCTATCTCCCAAGCATTATGCTTGGAGTTACAGAGAGTAAGATGAGTATGTTAAGAGACAGGGAAGGACAAGTGTGTAAAGCAGACATAAGATACAAATATATAAAACCTATGACTCTAAAGCAATGTGCAGCCATTTGGGCTGCACATTTAGAATCACCTGGAGAGATTTTAAAACTCCCAGACAACAACCAGAACAGTCCTGGGCAAATCAGTATGGTTTTTCACCACAGTACCAGGCACAATGCTACACACTTTCAAGAATGGTCTCTTTAATTCAACCCACAACTATATGTGGTGGACACTACTATCATCTACATTTTATAGATGAGGAATCTGGAGCACAAAGGTATTAAGTAACTTTGTCATAACATAAGAAGTAAGTAGAAGACCTGAAATTAGACCCCAGGCCACCTGAATCTAGCATCTATGCACTTAATTTTTATTGGACTTCGTTCCAATGAAGTTGTATTTTTTTTTGTTTGGTTTGTTGCTTTAATATTTCTGTGGGCAAATAACCTTTGAAAATGAAAACATTCCTCACTGTGAGCATCGAGAATTTTCCAGTTTGGAGATTTCGAAGTCTGTCTACCCAACAATATAGAGGAGACCCAGCAAGAAATGAAGCTCAAGGAAACAGGAAACAAATCACAGAGCTGGAGCATTAGGGCAAAGGGCACCCAATCTAGCTGGCACATCAGCAGATGTAGGACCATTCAGCGCCAGCTTGGCCTCCTGGTTGGAGCTGTTGATGCTGAGCAGTGGACCAGAAGAAGACCGCTTCACCACGGGAGGAAATCCCTGAGAAAGGAGCCCAAGTATGTGCAGTGTGGGCATGGATGAATGGCGTTGCCGATCCTAGAGTTGCTTTGTTTATGTAAAGACCTGTCATAACAAGCAGGGAGGTGTCGGAACCAAGCAGAGAGAAACCCCCTGAAGAAAACCTTCACCTGAATCCTTCTTTATGCTGCCAAAATGAAATGCTCTGTAAAATTTTAAAAATTCAATCAGCCACTTTTTAAAACCAAAAGAACAGTCTGTGAGAACTTAGAATGCTAAAGGTTTAGTAAAATCCTAGTAATTATACCACCCATCATCCTTTTATAAACTTGGAGGCACAAAGATGCTTCTAGATATATATGCATTTTCTTAAGGCAAGATGTTTCTACAATCCTTGGCTATTTCATACAGGTCATGATAGGATTCGGTCCACATTAGCACCGCCTTTCAACCAAAGGTCCTCAATGGGAAGGAAGATTATTAACTGGTCTGCAGCTGCTGGAAGGATATACATACTCAACAAAAAGATTATCCATGACTCAAAGACTGCAGTGTTCAGATAAAGAGAGGCAGCAGTGTTAGGCTCATACCTGAACGGGGCTTCTTTGTGGAATCGCTCCCAGAATTGCTGCTGTTCTGCATCGAAGGCTGTGCACCTCTGGCGGAGGAGTGTCACTTCATTTGCCTGCAGTGAGGCCACCTGCTGCTTCACAGTAATGGCCACCTTTTTTATGTTGTTCCATTTCTCAGGCAGCTCCTGCAAAGGAAACCTCAGTGTGGTCAGATTCCCAAGGTGCTCTTTCCTCTCCCATAGTCCTGAGCTGGACAGAGCCCAGATGCTTCCATCTGTGCTACAAGATGGTACAATGATGTGGTGGTGTCATCTTCCCATTCCCTACAATCTGCCCTCCACCCACTCTTCCTCGAGTTCCTTCTGCAGCTGCTCTCAACTATTACCTACTGCTCACTCAACACTAACCTTCTTGCTCTCAATCTCTGGCCCTCTAAGCACTCTAAATTTGTGACAACTTGGAATGCTAAAGAGACTTTTAGATTTATCTTAAAGGAAGATGTTTCTACAATCTTCGGTTTCTATTGCTTCTACTGTATTTCTACTGAAACTACATTAATACCTTCCCTTTTCTATATGCTTCAGGATTGCTTGGTTATTTTCTTTTACGTCCCACATTTCCTCTTGGACCATTTTAACATGTTTCAGATCTGCTTTTTTTTTCTCAACCAAAACATTGGTTCATTTCTATGGAAAAAAATTATCCATCTTAATTCTCCCATATATCTCCAGCATTGCCTTCTCCCACATGTATTGAGTTTCTAGAATTTGCTAGACATTACAAATACGCTACACATTATAGTTCCAAAACATGGATCTTGCAGCTCCAAGCTCTGTTTTTCATTTGCTGTACCCCACTTTACCCCATTCTGAAATCCTAAAATGTTTCCTCTATTTCTTTTATAAGGAAGACATAAAGGCACTGACCTCCAGCTGCTTAAACACTGTTTCTGGCAATTCTTGTTCATAGGTCTTCAGCAACTCAATAGTCTGCTTTAAGGGCTCAAACATCTCATCAGTGTTACTCTGCCATTCTTTAACAGCCATAAGGTGTCCCATGATCTCAACCAAGCCTTGGAAATCCCCTTTTTCAACTTTCTGAAGTAAGCCGCTCTCACTCTTCTTTATAAATGCTTCAAGGTTGGCCAAGCTAATCAACACAAACAGAACATGAGGAGCCATTCTCATTCTACTCCTCGAAAGGAAAATGTATTGATTTCTCCAACAAAAATATCTATCATTATAAAAATCCTACCACATGCCGAACACTTTGCTAGGCACTCTGCATAGACTATGCTCTGATGTTAAGAATATGGCCTCTTGCACAAGGTGTCAAGGTTATGAATGGCAAAGACTGAGGCCTATCCTGTGATGGAGGAGACTCAGGAGGAGACATGACATCTAAATATAACGTGTGATTTGGATAGAATCAAGAATGGAGGCAATTTCAGAGGTTCTCCGAGCACACTCAAAATCTGTGATAGTATGTAGACCTTTGTATTGAATGCTGGATTCAGAGAAGTGGCAAAATTTATGAAGTGGATAACATGAGAATTATGGCTTGTGATAGCATTGCTTTGTGAAAAGAAGCATAGAAAAAGCTTCTAAGAGGTGTTTGTTGGCAATGCAAAAATGATCATATGGTGATGGACAACTCCAGGAGAAAGAAGCTAATAATTTTCAGTAGGCCTTTATATCACTTTACTAGATGGCAGGAAGAAACAAACATTTTTAAGTTGACAAATCAAAAACTGTCTTAAGATTATACTCTAATAAACATATTCTAAAACTTAAATAATAAAAGAGAAGGCTTAAAATGTGAAAAATAACAAAGAATAAAAACAAGCAAGCAAAATTATAAAATAACTGAGTGGAAGATCTAAAAATGGAAAATATAATTATAATTTAAATTTCAACAAAGCTGAAAGGGGATTAGACTGCTGTATGATATACGTGGAGAAGTTTCTAAACTGTAGGGCAGAAAGAGAAAAAAGGAAAAATATGCAAGTTATTAAAAGACAGGAGATAATGAAAACATCACACATAAGTATAACAAAAGTGCCAGAAGAACGAAATAGAACAAACAAGAAGCAATATTTGAGAAGAGTCTGGCTAAACATTTTCTAGAATTGCTGAAAGACACGCAATGTAAATCAATAAAGCCCAACAAATCCCAAGCAGAATAAATATAAAGGAACCCTCATATAAACACTTCACTATGAAACTACAGATTACCAAAAGAAAAAAAAAATCTGAAAATTAGCTTCAGAGCAAAGACAAGTTTCTTAAAACAACGACAGCACACATACAACAGAAACAAAACTAGACTGATAACTGACTACTCGGCTACACGAATGGAAGCCAGGACACAGCAGAATAATATTTTCAATAATCAAAGAGAATTTATGTTATTCTTGAATTCTCCCCTCCACAAAACTATTTTTAAAGAACAAGGGCAAAATGAATACATTTCAGACAAAGAAAGAATGAGAACACTTATCAATAGACCTTTACTAAAGGAACTTCTAATGGGATATACCTCAGTCGGATGTCTGGACTATAGAGCAATAATGGTAAGTATGTTGGTAAATCTAAATAGGAGACCGAGGCGGGCAGATCACAAGGTCAGGAGTTCAAGACCAGCCTGGTCAACATGACGAAACCCTGTCTCTACTAAGATACAAAAACTAGCTAGGCATGGTGGTGTGTGCCTGTAGTCCCAGCTACTCGGGATGCTGAGGCAGAAGAATCGCTTGAATCTGGGAGGCAGAGGTTGCAGTGAGCTGGAATCACACCACTGCACTCCAGCCCGGGCGACAGAATGAGACTCCATCTCAAAAAAAATAAATAAAAAAATAAAAAAATAATAAATAAACATTCGGTATATATATACATAGTTCCTGGGGTTAAATAAATAATAGAGAACAGTCTAAATTACTAGGAATTATAGAATATAATTTGATGGATGAACAGGAGACATCAAACTATTCTAAAGTCTTTTAATCATTGTGAAGAGACTAAAAATAATAATACATTTATTTATTTTAAGGATGCTTATTAAAATAGCAGTGGTAACCATTAGAACAGTAGAACTACATGGCATGACATTCAAAGTAGCAGAGGAAAAAATGGAATAAGGAAAATAAAAGAAAATATGAAAAATTATACCCCAAAGCAGACAAAAAAGGAAGTCAATGAAAAAGAAAAAGAATAGCAAACTAAAAGAACATAATAAAATGGTAGATTTAAATTAAAATGTACCATGATCAATGTTAACGAACAAAACCCTCCAGTTAAAAAATATATATTGCTAAAGTGGATTTAAAAAATCAGTTCTATGCTGATTATAAAAATGTCTTCTAATGTAAGGGCACAGCAAGGTTGAAAGCCGAAGGATAAAAAGAGATGCACCAAGCAAATATCACCAAAGAAAAATTGTTTTAGCTACATTAATAGAAGACAAAACATACTTTAGTACAAGAAACATTGCTAGTGATAAAGAAGATGTTTAATGTTTGGTGAAAAGGCTCAATGTTCCAAGAAGATATAAAAAGTCAAAATCTGTATGCCTATAACATAACCTCAAAATATATGAAGGAAAAATTTACAGAACTACAAGGAGAAATTGACAATATATCACTAAAAATGGAAGATTTTTAATACAATTATCTTAGTAAGTGATGATAGATTAAGTAGATTAAAAAAAGGCAGTGAGGATACAGTAGATTTGAATAGAATAATTAACAAACTTGAACAATAGACATACAGAGAACATTCCACTCAGTACTTATAGAATATACATTATTTTCAAATATGCCCAGAAATGTATAAGAACTGAATATACTAGATTGAATAAGGCAAACTTCAACAAATTTCAGAAGCTTGTTATTAGACACATCATTTTTAAACCACAGCACAATTAAGTTGGAAATTAATTAAAAAAACTATAACTAGAGAAGTCCCACATTTGAAAAATTAAAAAATCTAAACCCATTATAATTAATATTAAAAGTATTTAGAACTAAATTGTAATGAGACTATTACATACTACAACGCAAGATGGAGGTAAAACTGTATTTAGAAGAGAATGTATAACTTTCAATGTTAGCATTCAAACAGACAAAAGACTCAAAATTAACAAGCAAACGTTAGCCAAAGAACAGAAAATAAATCCAAAGTAGTAAAGGAAATAATAAAATAAAATAATAAATTATTGAAATAAAAATAAAACTATAATAAATAAGATCAATGAGTTCATTAGATAGTTTCTTGTGTCTGGCAAGACTAAGAAAGGAAACCAGAAAGCACAAATAAAAATGAATAGAAGGCCAGGCACGGTGGCTCACGCCTGTAATCCCAGCACTTTGGGAGGCCAAGGTGGGAGAATCACCTGGGGTCGGGAGTTCGAGACCAGCCTGACCAGTAGAGAAACCCTGTCTCTACTAAAAAATACAAAATTAGCCAGGCATGGTGGTGCATGCCTGTAATCCCAGCTACTTGGGAGGCTGAGGCAGGAGAATCACTTGAACCCGGGAGGTGGAGGTTGCGGTGAGCCGAGATCATGCCATTGCACTGCAGCCTGGGCAATAAGAGTGAAACTCCATCTCAAAAAAAAAAAAAAAAAAGAATAGAAATGAAAAGAGGGAGACACCATAGGCTTTGCAGAGATTAAACAGTTGAGAGGATCTTATCCATTTTATAATAATAATTTGAAGATTTACATGAGATGGATACATTCCTAGAAAATATGACTTACTAAAACTGACTTACTAAGGAATAGAAAACTTCAATACTTTACAATCATTAAAGAAATTATAGGCTAAAATCTTCTTACAAAGAAAATCCCAATCCCAGATGGCTCAATAAGAAATTTAAGTCAAACTCTCACAGGTCAGAAAATTTCAAGATTACATCAACTCTTCTGGAGAATAAATAAGAAGGATTACTTCTTGTTTTATGAAGCTAGCAAAATTACAAAACCAAAAATCAGATACAGACAGGGAAAAAAAAAAGAAAACTGAAGGCCAAATTCAATCACAAACAGGTGCAGTAATGCTAAACAAAATATCTGCAAACACAATAAGCCAGAGAGTATACTGAAAAAGATAATACTTTATGTTGGGTATATCTCAGATGCTAGGTTGTTTTAACATTAGAAGCCAAATAATATATTCATCACACTAACAGCTTGAGGGAAAAACCAGAATTATCTTAATGGACATAGATAAAACACTTGATACAATTTTACATCCATTTATGTTAAATACTCCTAACAAATTAGAAATAGAAGGGAAGTTCTCAAATCAGATAAAGCAAATCCACAGAAAACTCACAGCAAATATTATACTCAGCAGTGAAATGTTAAAAGCACTCCTTTTAAGATCAGAGACAAGACAAAGATGTCTGTTATTCCCACTTTCATTCAACATTCTACTGGAAGTCCTAGCCAGAGTGGTAAGATAACAGATAGAGATATAAAGCATAAAGACCGAGAAGGAAGAAGAAATAAAACTATCATAAATTTGTAGATGATGACCATGTACATAGCAAACACCAAAGAATGTACAGATGAATTATCAAAATTATTAAGTTAATTTAGCAGGATTGCGTGATACAAAATCAATGTATAAAATCAATTCCATTTCTACAGAAAATATAATTTTAAAATATTATTTATACTAGGAACTGAAAAACAAAATACTGAGGAATATATTTGAACAAAAATATGCAAATTTTTAAAAGACAGTGATTACAAAATTTCACTGAAAGACATAAACAGGATGTAAATAAGTAAAGAGACAACATGTTCTTGGACAAGAATACTCAGTATCATCAATTCTACTCCAATTGATCTATAGTCACTACAAATATAATTAAAATCCCAACAGATTTTTTTCTTCTACAAACTGAAAATTAAAATTCATATGAAATGGTAAGGACCAAGAACTGTCAAGATATTCTTGATGAAAATGATCCAGGTGGAGACCTGCCCTGCCAGATATCGAGATTTGTTACTAAGCTACAGTAATTAGGATTTCTTCATATTCATCAGTGCTAGATAAGGGACTATTTAATGTGAAAGATAAAATTTTAAAACTTTTAGAAGAGAATACAGGAGGGTATCATTAGGATATCAGGGCAAAAAAAGGATTTATTTAACAAGACAAAAGAAGAACGACATAAGGGAAAAGTTGGACACATTTGGCCACACAAAATGAAGAGTTTGTTTATCAGAATACATCATAAGTGGAGTGAAAAGACAGGTCACAAAATGGTAGACTCCATTTGCAAGACATACAATAGCAAAGGACTAGATATAGAATATGTAAGTAATTCCTAATCATAATTTCAAAAAGGAAAAAAAACAAAGTCCAGTAGAAAAATGAGCCACAGATACGAATAGGCAGAGAAAAGGAAACATAATGACTCACCAAAAACATAAAAAGATGAGGACCTTTTTATACTCAGAGTAGTGCAAAATATTTACCACAGTGAGATACCACTACACTCCCACAAGAGTGGCCAGGATTAAACAATTTATCAATACTAAGAGGTGGGGAGGATGCTAGGCTGTAAGAGCTTTCACCCATGGCTGTCTCTACCTTGGAAGGAGCTTGGCATTATATGCATACTCTTTGACTTAGCAATTCTGCTCTTAAGTATACACCCTAGAGGAATGCTTGCCCACTCCGTGATCACATATAAGAGTACTTACAGCAACATTGTTAAAAGGGAAGCAGTGTCCTTAGGGGAGAACAAAACCACTGGAAACAACCCAAATGTTCAACAACTATGGAATGGACAGATACACTGTGGTACATTCATCTAAGGGAATACTCTACGACAGTGAAAATGAACTACTGTTATACTGTCAACCTGGATAAATCTCAAACATAATGCTGAGTGAAAGAAATAGAACATAGAAAAATATATGGCGTACAATAATATCATTTCATTTTTATGAAGTTTTAATGCAAGTCTCCATATAGGTACGTGTGTATGCATATACATATGTAGATATCCATATGCACACACATGTGTATATATCCATATACATATACACATACACTCACACACACAAAGCGATGAAGAAAAGCATGGGAAGGATTATGTCACATTTAGGACACTAGTAACATCTTGCAAGGAGGGAGAAGGATTTAAACTTTAAAATATGGCCAATGTTCTGTTTCTTAGCTGGATGATGCAAATTCACATATTCTCTTTAATATTGTTCTCTAAATTGTATGTATGTTATATTTCATCATAAAACTTTTTGTAGAGAGAGAATGGGGGGTGAAGAACCAAAAAAAAACCCAAATATAAACACATCTTTTGAGAAATTTTGCTGTAAAGGAGTGCATACAAAAAATTGTGTTGTAGCTGGAAGGACTTGTGGGGTCATACTCCTTTCTCTTTTTCAATGTGGCAAATATGACAATATGCTCACATGCTACTAAGAATATGTAAAGGAAAGAACTGATAATGTTGGAGATAGGGAATATTTAAGAAGGTAAGTCCTAAGGTGAGAGGAAAGAGGCTGGACTTAGAAAAGCAAGGACAGCTTATCCATAGTCACGGGAGAGGTGGTTGAATATCCGGCTTCAAATGCAGGCATGTTGGTAGATTTGTTGGTGAAAAGGTGAATTAGTTCTCTCGTGATTGATACTAATTTTTCAGTGAAATGAGAGGCAGAGTCTTAAAGGCAGAGAAGATATTTGAAGGAAACAGGAGTCTGAGAGAATTGGGAAGTGTCTAGGAAAATGTGAAGGGCCTACCTGAATTTTATGTTCACAAATGAAATGTAGGACTGGTCAGAAGACTGGTTTGATTTTGCTTCATCAGGGATGAATTGCTCAGGAGCAGGTGTGGAGCACTGAGTTTAAACAGTCAGGGTTTTACAAGGTGGGAATGGGAGGGAATAGGGACCAAGGATGATAGACTCTGAGAAAGCAGGGGAGTCAATGAATTGGAAATCCTGATGGGTTTGAAGAATTCTGTGCAGCAGTGTTGCCAAGTAAGTGAGGTGGAAAGATAACAGGTGGAGGCCAGGGAGTGGAATGCTTCAACCTGAGCTTCTGAAGGCAGAGCAATTACTTCCCCATCATTCTCTGAGCCCCACTGAGAACGCAGAAGAGATGTAGGTAGCAGAGGTATGGCAGAGTGAAGGGCGTTGGAGAAAGGAGGTCAACAACGTAAGAGCCAGTGTGATGGAAATTCTGTGGATGCTGGGTCATGGTGGGTGACTATCAGCAGAAAGTGGGAAGGGTGGGAAGGGAAACCTCTGAGCCAGACACTAAGATCTGCAATGGTGAGGAAGAGGGACTAATGGCTTGGTGGGTGACGGCAGCAACAAGAGTGCAGTTGGTATTATCTGAGAATTCACGTCAGCAGAGCTGGCAATTTTGAGGGAAGATGGTGGTGAAATGGTCTGGAAGCAGCACTGAAGAGCAACCATACCTCACCCACCTGCAGGCCTATTGGTAAGAGGGATACAGGAGAAAAGTCAGCCTCCACTTGGGAGGGCTGGAGGGAAAGCAGTGTCCTCAGAAGGGAGCCAGGTTTCAGTTGGAGCAAAACGGTGATGAGACAAGATGAAAGGGACAGTGGGCATTTGCTGCTGTAAGATCCTGAGGTCTGGTGCAAGGGCATGGGAAAGCTTTGCAAGTGCAGGGGTAGGGGTTGAGTCAGATTATTTCAGGAAGAGCTGGATGAGATGAGAATTTACGTAATAAAAGGGGGTTGGACTTCTGGCAGTGAATGAAGTATCTAAAATGCAACGTAAGGTGGGATTCATCCCGACCTATTAAGGAAAGGTGGAAATCACATAATTACATGGTACAGAGGAGACAATAATAATTTTTTTATTATTTCTGTTTTATCTAATCCTCCAGAATACAATAAAATCTTCTCCTAAAGTGTAACACAATAGCCAGTTTCTAGAATCACCAACTGTTAAAGCTAGAAGACAGAAGACACCTTAGAAGAATCCAGTTGGGCTGTCTTCTTCAGAGGTGAGGAAACAGGGATCCAAGGACACAAAAGTCAGGCCTCCTAGCTGCTCTACTCTGTGTTCATCCTGTTAAACCAACCCCATTAGATCTTCAAAGCCTACCTGGTTGATGCCTATGGCAGCTGCTGTTACCATGTCCTATATCAACCATGTGTTTTTGATCCTTTCACATTGGGGTCTTAGAAACTCTGGAGAGACTTCCCTGCACAGGGCTGAGCAATTCCTTGAGACAGCAGTGGCTGGCCCGTGAGCGCACTTTCTATATGCAAACCAACTATTCCAGAGTGCAACCACCTCCTCTATGGGGCTCTCATGCTCTGGGCCATTATTCCCCTGTCCTAATCAGCCCAAGGCCAGGTCCCAGACAATTTGGAATAACCTGTATGCCCTAGAGCTACTGAAATGTTCAAACTCACCAATCCTGAGCCTGCTTGCCATGCCTTGTCTATTCCTTCCCACGGAAATCACAACAAAGGCTCCTGCCTGTATTCTCCGCCCCCCTCTGCCTCCTGATGGACCCTGGAGCTCCCCACTGTGGCCCTGTGTGGCATGCCATACACCGTCCTCCTGGGAACTGTGAGTAATAATCTGTCTGCTGTACACTGTCCTCCTGGGAACTGTGAGTAATAAGCTACCTTTTTATGGGAGTCATCTGCTGCTCTGTAGCCTTGCTGTGCCTGAATAATAAAACACGCATTTTGAAACATGCTGCTTATCCTTGAATTACCAGACCTAGCAATGAAGAGGGACCACAAAGCAGCTGTCCCCTCCAACAGTGCTCCATCCTGGGGCATCTGTCACAGTCCTACCACCCATCAGCATTTCCTCTTCTTGCCTCTGAGTTCCTCAGGGAAGAAAAGCTTTCATGAATGTGGAAGAATACACAGGAAGCCCTATTTAAAACATCCCCAGTCAGGCGTGGTGGCTCACACCTGTAATCCCAGCACTTTGGGAGGTCAAGGCAGCCGGATCACCTGAGGTCAGGAGTTCGAGACCAGCCTGACCAACATGGAGAAACCCTGTCTCTACTAAAAGTACAAAATTACCCAGGTGTGGTGGCGCATGCCTGTAATCCCAGCTACTCAGGACACTGAGGTAGGAGAATCGCTTGAACCCAGGAGGCAGAGGTTGCGGTGAGCAGAGATCATGCCATTGCACTCCAGCCTAGGCAAAAAGAGCAAAACTGCGTCTCAAAAAAAAAAAAAAAAAATCCCCACAAAGCATTCTTGGGGTTTCCTAGGGTGATTGAACATTACCCTTGGAAAATCTCTCAAAGTTTATTTGTAGATAGATAAAATTCTCGATGTTACCATTTTCTTTCTGCCTATGGCTCCAGATCATGGAGCAAGGCAGTGGCAGCATTAAGCAAAACCAGCACTAAACTGAGGAGGGGGTCAGGTTGGCCTCCCTGCAGTGTCGTCCAGAACTTCAAAGGGCGATCACTGTGCAGAGGGACTGATGGTCCCCAATGGGATTCTGAGTTGGGGATCGAGATTCTAATTGTGGTGGGTCTCTGGAGACCAGGCCAAGGTGAAGTGACTGGGGGACTGTTGACTACATGGATTATTCATTCAGAGGATGATGTTCTGGCTTAGAGAGCCTAGTGCTGGGCTGGGTGGTCTATTTCACAGTAGGGCAGACAGAATTTCATATCCAGCCTGTTGCACGGTGAGAATGG
The DNA here is from genome assembly GCF_028885655.2 of Pongo abelii. Taxonomy (NCBI): domain Eukaryota; kingdom Metazoa; phylum Chordata; class Mammalia; order Primates; family Hominidae; genus Pongo; species Pongo abelii. Next base: position 11,653,853 of record NC_072004.2, on the reverse strand, counting down.
CACAGACAGGCAGTCAGGAGCACAGGGTTTTAGTGACGTCCACATTCCCCAACTGGATAATCTGAGACAAGGAATAAGAGGTAGAAGTAAAACAAAGAGGCCCATTAGACCCTCTCTGCTTCCCAAGCTTAAAGAGATTGCATGGAGCTGTGAAGGGAGCTTGGATCTGCTATTATTGTCTCTAATATTCCTTACCACTTAACCACGTGCCTTTCACACACTGGACATCAAACAGAAAACAAAACAAAGAGGCCTTATCTGGTGAACAAAGAAAAGGGCAGGACTTAAGTTACCATGGTATCCAAAAGCCTAGAACCTCTAACCAGCTGTCTTAATTTTTAATTTAACCAACATACCCATGGGGAAAAAATATAAAAAAGGTTTAAAAACATGGTGTTCCTCGCAGCCTAGCATGCTGGAAGAAAGTGAAAACAACTATTGTACCTGTGAGTGACGTGGTCCACAAGATGCTGTTTGAACAGGAGGCTCCACCTCTTAATAATATTCAGCAGAGATGCCTTAAAGGGTCGAATATCAATTTTCATCCAGCTGTCAAACACCTTGACGGGCTCCAGCCTGCACACCTCTTCATAGAGCGTTTCATAGGAGTCGATTTGCACTTTAAACTGAGAAAGGAGGGGAGGGTTCTCTGGGATGCCATCTTCCACATGGTCTTCAATTTCTTCTGGAGTGAGAATGTGCCCGTACAGCAGAAACTGACCCAGAACCTCCTTCCGGTCCTCCACATAGAGGTATGAATACTGGCTGAAGGTGCTCCGATAGCCACAGCAGAGGCCCATCATTCTCTGGACTCTCTCCATGAGTGTGCGCCGCATGTTTGCCAAATCTGGCATGCCGTCCAGGTCGACCTGGGGAAGCGAGACAACGGCAGGCAGGTTACACCAGTGCGTGGCAGGAAGTTCGAGATTCAGCTGGAGGGACATAGTTGGAGGGCAGGATGGCTGCAGCTCCAGTACCTGATAGTGAGGAGAGCCGTTTTGTGGGGAAAGCCGTGGCACCAGAGATGATATCCTAAAAATGCTGGTGACGAGACCCTCAACAATGTCATAGAAACCCCCCTTCACTCCAGACTCCAGAGACGGATAGAAAACTAGCTCTGGGATGGCTAGACTCAGTTGTGCTTCAAATATTGGGGTAAGTCCTGCCTTACACTCTGAAAAACACGGAAAACAAGCAAACAAAACAAAGAGTGGATAAAATGGACAAAGTAGAGGACTGTTTTAAAAGTACCCAGAGCAATGCTTTTCTTTAGATAAGCTGCTAGACTGTAGGGAAATGGAAATGTAAAATTTTGTTTACATCCCATACAATGTGAGGGTGATAGTCTTGCAGTGTTTCTCAATGGGGGAACCACTGACATTTGAATAGGCCCATTCTGCTGCAGGGCTCTTCTGGGTACTGCAGGATATTTACTTTCCTTGTCTTCATGGAGCACATCCTAGTGACTGATCAGCCCAAGCCACTCCCCTTCCACATTCTCAAATGCCTCTTAGGAGACAGTCCAGCCTCTGGTTGAGAAGAGATTGATTTTTTTTTTTTTTTTTTTTTTTGAGATGCAGTCTGACTTTGTCACCCAGGCTGGAGTGCAGTGGCACAATCTTGGCTCACTGCATCCTCCACCTCCCGGGTTTAAGCGACTCTTCTGCCACAGCTTTCCGAGTAGCTGGGACTACAGGCGCGCGCCACCACGCCCGGCTAATTTTTGTATTTTTAGTAGAGATGGGGTGTCACCATATTGGCCAGGCTGGTCTCAAACTCCTGACCTCGTGATTCACCTGCCTCAGCCTCCCAAAGTGCTGGGATTACAGGCATGAGCCACCACGCCCACCCAACAAGAGGCTGATTTTTCAAAGCCCATTTCTTGGAAGCAGCTGATTTCTTCCTAGGCACAAGCTATGCAATTCCACTTATCACTCTAGGTGAACGGGGGCAGGCTTGTCAACGATGTACAGACATGAACCACAAAGAGAAATTACAATTCTGCCTATTCTGCTCCTTATCCTTTTCTAAGAAATAACTTAATTTATTGCTGTGGTGCTGTAGTGATAAAAATTTTAAAAACAGTATAAATAATTAACAAATCCCTGATTACTTACTAGGTCAACTTGCCTTGCTAAATTTAAATCAAAATACAACACAGAGCAAGATGTTCCAGGTACAAGATATATGCTTAAAGTTTTTATCAATAACCACTTATTTTTATATGACTTTTCAATTGTAGTTATATTTAAGAGCCTGTTATGGGCTGAATACTGTGGGTGGCAGAGACTGTTCACTGAAATCCATTGTTGTCTTCTTCCCTTGAAATAGAGTAATAACTGGGATTTGACCAGATTTCCCAGCCCTGCTTGCAGACAGGTGTGGCAATGAAATTTCCTCACCAGTGGATGTAGGACAACATGATGGTGCCACTTGTGGGCTGGGACTCTTGAGACTGCAGGTGATCCTTCCCTGTACTCAGTCTCTTTCTCCTCTACCAGACTAGAGCCTGGACATGGCAGTGAGTCAGTTCAACCCCAGAAATGAGGACAAGGCCCTGAAGAATGGTGGAACCACAGGACAGAAGGAACCTGCCCACCAAACTGGAACACTCACCTTCGACTCTTGCTTTCAAGGGTAGACTTCTCTGTCCTTCAAACCATATTGTTGATGGAGTTTTTTGTTACCACAGCTTAGCCAATCACCCTAAGTAAAATACTGCAGTATACTCAAAATACGTAAGAATAGGGCCTTGCCTTCAGAACTGGAGGGATGACAAATTTGCATTATTGGACTCAGGACAGTCCCAATATTTAACTTAAGGGAACACAAGATTGGACTCAAGAGAGTCCCAATATTTGACTTAAGGGAACCCAAGTTTACCAATAACAAACTAATTATACTACTACAAGTTTATAAGATGGTATAGTTTATAAAAACTACTATAAGTTTATGAAATAGTATAGCTTATAAAATCACTTATAATTTGCTTTATATGTGTACTCATGACATATTCTGCATTAATATACATATTATATACTTATAAATTAATAGGTAAAGTTGCATATAGTTTACAGAATTCAAAAGACTTGACAGAATGTTTTGACTGTATGAGATTTTTGTCCCATATGTTGACATGGGACTGTAATCTCTACATTGGATGTAACGCCAATGTAATTATCATCCAAAGCGGATCGTCCTGGTTCCACAATCTTGGTGCACGTAAATCATTTTACTAGGTAAGAGGAGGGACATTTCTCTATGGAGTGGGAAGCGTACAACCTATGCAGGGTTTGGGTTGAGAGATGACAGGGAAACCAACCCAAGCCTTGGGAATGCCCTCAACAACGTCATAGAAGCCCCTGCTCTGCTCTAGACTCCAAAGGTCAAAGTGGTCTACTCCCCTCCAGGTTAACAGTCCAAGGTGAGTGTTCCAGTTTGATGGACAGGTTCCTTCCATCCTGTGGTCCTACCATTTTCCGGGGCCTTATCCTCATTTATTGTGGGTTTGACCAGACAAAATGGTAAGGTGGACCTAGGATGAAAAAGCCACCCAGCTGAACCACTGCAAGGGGTCACCATGATTTTCTTCTCAGAGGCCCCTTTAGGCTCCTTTACTTCCCCTTAGATAACCAGTGTCTTTTAAATTTTATCTATAGTGCTTCAGATCAGGCAGCTGATAAATTCAGCTCCTGCCCCTTTGAAGGAGAATTTGAAGGGCCTCTATATTGTGAAGAAAATGTGTTCCCCTGTCCTCCTATTTCCACAAAGCGAAGGAAACTTTGGTAATCTTGGAGAAAGACTGCCATCTCTTCTCTCCATCCCCTGGTCCCACTCTGTCCTTCCCACAAGTGGACACATGGCACATCAGATAGCCCAGATCAGGAGAACCAGAGAGCCACTGGTCAAGGATGAAGTCATTTAGGCACCATTTCTAGTGCACTGCCTGCACCCAAGTGTGGCTGGGGTGTCTTCCTAGATTCTCTAGGGAGGGCTTAGTGATGAAGCCCCCTGAACCTTCAGCATTAGAGGAGGCTTGGTCAGTTCACTAAGCTGAACACCACCAGTGCTGGTCCGTAAGAGCCAGTTGTCCAGACTTGGTGCCCGTGTTCCATGCCCCATTGGCTTGTTGCTCCCAGGCTCCAGAAGATGATCTCTTACCTTGCTAACTATGCTGGATTTCCTGAGTCCTGTTGTTGATTTCCTTAGTTTGGAGCACCCCTGTATCCTGCAAGCAAAGACCATGCCTCACACTTCAGCCATTCTACCTACCAAGACCATGGGGATGGCCACTGGGGCTACACTCAGTGCTGGGCCTTGCTTCCCTCTGGATTCTCAACCTAGGTGTCTGCATGTAGTCTCTTTTATGGGCTGGATATCTGGACACTGGCCTTGGACTATTTATTTTACATCAGTATTTCATTTCGATCCTTGAGTTCTTAAAAACTCTCATCTAACTTCCATCCTCTAGCTTCAAACTATTTACCTCTGCCTTTCCATTTTGACAAATCCTTCTACAGTTTCTTTGCTAAGCAACTCAGAATCTGCCAGAATGTGAAGGTTTAATTCAACTTTTAGTCCTGAATTTTTCTGCCCTGTCCATCTCATCATTTACTAGCCAAGGTTAGCTCTTTCTGTATCTTTCACTCTGTGTACCTTACCCCAGTTTATCCACTATAAATTCAAAGCCTTTAACTATTTTTTAAAAGCTTCAAAGAATGTCCATTGTGTTCTACACATTTCTTTTTCTTTTGAAAATTACCTCCTCCCCTACTTCTTGTGTGACTCTTTCACCAGAAAAACTTCTGTTTCTTCCATTTTACCTGGCAGACACAATCTCCTTGTGTTCTCAAAAGGCTACAGAGATAAAGCACATGAAGCTTGAAGGCACAGAATGTCCCCACCCATTGCCATAAGTCAAGCTTGGATGAAGCCTTCTGCCTTCATTACTAAGAGTGCTTCCTGCTTCTTAACTTGGTCACTCCTCTTTACTGAAGCTTGATTTAGAGTGAATTCGCTTTTATGCTTTTGCTATGTGCGTCACTACCTTACAGCCTGGTTTATTATCTAATTTTAAGTGTCAGAAATCTTTTGTCTTTGAACAATTTAGAAATTCGATACCTTTTTTATTTTCCTGTGCATCATTCACAAAAGGTCTACAACGTTTCAGGAAAAGTCACAGAGCACTCAGCTGCTCTTCAATATAATTCAACAAATGTTACTGTCATTATCTTTCCAATAATAACCCACATCCATAAGCCAGTAAGTACCAGTATTTTCCAGAAGATACTTGAGGGAGCACTCAATGGCAAGAAAGAATCCATTCAGCAACATATTGTCAATAGAGTTAACATAAGTTTTCCAGATATTGGAGGTTGGGTCTGCTGAAAATAGACACAGGTTTTCCTATAAAAGGAAGAAGAAAGGATATAAAGCTTGTTTAATGGCATGAAAGAACTGGCATAATCAACAGCCAAAATAAAAACAACACATGGAGAAAAAAACTGTCTTGTGGAGAATTTGCTATTACATGTGTATCGAATCCACTCTGCCTAACGAGTATTACCACTGATTGAAAGGAAGGCAAAGTTAGTCCATGATGGTAATATAGGGGCCAACCTGTCCCTGAAGGAGGATGGGGTTGGCCCAGCTTCTCAGAAGCAATGCTGATGCATGCAAAATGTGTGCTTCCTAAGTGCTGGTTGATATACTGTGGAGGAAGTTGCATCAGGGCAGAAGTGAGGGTAGGCAGAGGAAGGAATTCTAAGGGTAGACAGTATTAAGATTCAAGGTTTAATAAAAATTTCAGCTTCAAAGAAGCAAAGCATCTTCTGATTAATTCTTAGAAATGAGCTGAAATGTTTTGCAGTTGGCATTCAATCCTACTGAGTGATTTAGAAAATGCACACGAATAAATCAAAAATGTTTCTCTCTCTCTCTCTCTCTCTCTCTCTCTCTCTCTCTCTCCCCTCCTTCCTTCCCGCCTTCTCTTTTACATGATACACTCTTGACCTATTGGAGTCCAAGCATCACCATGGTAACAAGGTTTGGGCTTCAAGGAAAGGAAGCCTAAATGCTCAGCAATGCCAAGTACAGACATCCCATTTACTCTTTGTCATTTGCAGTATTAACACTTTTTACAGCAACTTTCCAGTTATCTAATATCTTCAGAAAAAGCAGGAACTAACTTGCAGAAGTAACTTTTCTAGATGACTCATATTTACCTCTTCAAGATGTATTGCCATGTTATAAATCTCCCTGGATTTAAACAATCTCATGATCCTGCTTTTAGGTAACACAACTCTACAATTTCTAAGATGCAATACCTACACCTTTCTTTCCTAAGTAGACTTAAGATGTTCTTTGTGACTTAAAGTCCATCATCATGCAAATCACAACACAGTGACAAGACAGAGTTGCTCTCAGGTATTAAGATGCGTATGCTTGTTTGCTTCCACATTAAATCACTTCTAGTGTTTATGACTGCTTTGTATAATTGTTCTGTCTTCTCTTACTGTCAAGCTATCAATATAATATCTATATCTTTCACCTTTGTTTACTGCCTTAAATCTATTGTGGTCTAAGAAACAAACGTGTTGGAATTTTCTATGAAGTAGGAAGAAATAGTTCAGGTTTCTGATTTTAACCACAACAGCAGAGAGTGAGATTGTACTTGCTCTTCTTCTGCAAACAAACAAAGAACTGATTATAATAAAAGAATTAATTGGTTTGGGTAACTGGATAACAGACAGAACAAGAATGTGATCCTTGAAAGAAGGGACATACTCAAGGTGAGCCTCACAACCACCTGGCTTTCTACCCAAAGGCCCTTTTCAAACTATGGCATAGGTTAGTGGAGCTTAGTTACAGCATCCCTGCTGATAGGCAGAGAAGACAGAATTTGGAGTTTGGTGCTGCTGTGGTGGCTGGGTCCTCTTGAGTCTGACTGAGGAATCAGCTATATATGTTTAGAGCAAGCCTCTGGTAAAGAATAGTTGCAGAGGGCTCTAAGCTGAATGGAAATTATGTAGGCCATATAGTGTTGGAAGATGTTAGGGTTCTATTAGAAATAATGAAGCAATCTTGCAGATAACCCAGGAATTCAGTTGAGACCCTGGAAACACCATAAGTTAGAGCTGCTCGATTACAGAGTAAGTCCTCTTTAGACCCTTAAAAAGTGAGCCTCAACAGGATCAAGATGATCCATCAGCAAATTAGTGGCCTGCCAAAACAAAAATCAAACTCTTTAAAGGAAAAAAACCCGGATTCTCAAGTGGCATTCAAGTGGCCTCCAACATGTCTAGCACATAATAAAAAAATTACTAGACATACAAAGTAGCAGAAAAATGTGCCATTTAACCAGGAGAGAAAACAGTCACTAAAAACAGATTCAGAAAATAATCTGGGTAGGTCTCTGATTTCATAGTTGTCATACTAACCCTAGAAAGCCTACTCATTAAACCTATTTTATGTGAGAGAAAAGTAAACTTCTGTCTCGTTAAAAAAGAGAAAAGAAATAGACTCAGAAGATAACACAGATATTGAAATTAGCAGATAAGAACATCATAATTTCACAAAATTTAGTGAAAAAGAGTTTCAAGAAACTTACAAACTCCAAGCATGAAGAACACAATGAAAACCAACTTAGGAATATTATCCCTGTGCTGAAAAAATATCAAAGATTAAAAAAGAATCTAGTAAAATCAGCCTGAGATAAATAATACATTACATATAGAGAAACAAAGATTCAAATTATGACTGACTTCTTATAAGAAACATTGGAGGGTAGGAGATAATGAAATAACTTCCAAAAGAAAAGCAAAACTATAAACACAATTGTGTATCGAATGAAACTGTCCTTTAAAAACAAAGATGAAATAAGGACATTTTTAGATAAACAAAGACTGAGAAAATATGTCATAAGCAGACCTGAACTTGAAGAAGTAGTAAATAAATTCTTCAGGCTGAAGAGAAATAATCCCAGATGGTAATTTATGTCTATAAAAGGGAATAACAAGCCTGAAGATGATGAATATGTGAGTAAATATAAAACACTGTAAATATTTTTTCTTAAATTTTAAAAGTAAAAACTATAACACTGCATTGTGGGGCTCAATATGCATATTAATAGATACCATATATTTTACTATTAATATATATTATGTGTGTGTTCCTATATATAAATATCTTACACAACAGCAGTACAAAAAATAGGTGAGAGGTTAAATTACACCACACTTTTGCAAGGTTTCTGTAGGAAAAGTCTAGGTAGATTGTGATAAGCTGAAGATGCATACTGAAACCTAGAACAACCACTAGAATTTCAATGCAACAAGGTAAAGCTGAAATGCCAATTGAGAAATTAAAATAGAATACTAAAAAATATACAATTACCCAACAAACAAGTGAGAATGGAAGAGCAGAGGAACAAGAACGCAATGAAGCAAATAGAAAACAAAAAGCAAAATTTAGTACAGCTAAATTCAACCATACAAATACTTACATTAAATGTAAACAGTCTATGCATTCCAATTAATAGGCAGAGTTGTTAGACTTAAAAAAGTAAATTTGTATTATATGCTGACTAAAAAGACAAGAAATTTCAATCCAAGAAACAAAAGGTTGAATGTAAAACGGTAGGAAAAGATGCAAAATACAAAAAGTAAGAATAATGAATCAGAAAGGAAAGGCTACATTATTATCAGAAAAAAATAGACTTCAAAACAAGAGGGTATTATCAGAAATAAAAGGGGAATTTCATAATGATAAAATGGTCAATTAATCAGGAAATTGTAATAATTATAAATGTGATAAAATGTTACACATTTATAATAATTATAAAGTGATAAAATATTACACATTTATAATAATTATAAATGTGTAAAATGTTACATTTATAATTATAAATGTGATAAAATGTTACACATTTATAATTATAAATGTGATAAAATGTTACATTTATAATAATTATAAATGTGAAATTTATAGTTATTATAACAGAACTTAACAGAACTTCAAACAAATGACAAAAAAATTTAAGAGAACTAAAATTGAAATAGACAAATCCAAAATTGTAAGTGGAGATTTTAACACTCTACCTTTAATAATTGATAGAACAAATAGCCTGCAAAAGATCACAACAATGCTATCAATTGCTTTGAATTAATTCATATTTATAGAACACTACCCCCAACAAAAGAAGAATAAACATTATTGTCAAGTCTCCAAGGAACACTCAGTAAGATAGAACATATTCTGGGTCATGAAACAAGTCTCAGCAAATTCCCAAAGACTGAAAGCTTACAGAGTGTCTTCTCTGAGCACAATAGAATTAAATTAGGTATCAAGTTTTAAAGATATCCAGAGAAGCTCTGAATATATGGAGATTAAACAACAAACCTCAAAGTGACCACTGAGTAAAAGAAGTTATAATAAGAGCTGGGCATGGTAGCTCACACCTGTAATCCCAGCACTTTGGGAGGTCGAGGCGGGTGGATCATTTGAGGCCAGGAGTTCCAGACCAGCCTGGCCAACAGGGCAAAACCTCATCTCTACCAAAAATTCAAAAATTAGCTGGGTGTGGTGGCATATCCCTATAATCCCAGCCATTTGGGAGGCTGAAGCACAAGAATCGCTTGAACTTGGGAAGCGGAGGTTGCAGTAAGTCGAGACAGTACCTCTGCACTCCAGCCTAGGGGACAGAGCAAGACTCTCTCAAAAAAAAGAAACATTTAAAACTGAATAATAATGCAAATGAGGTAGATCAAATTTGTAGAATGAAACTAAAGTACTAAAAGGGTAACTAGTATCACCATCAGCCCATATTCGAGAGAAAGGCTTAAAAATCAAGACCCTAAGTTTATACCCTAAGAGGCTAAAAACAGATAAGCAACTAACCCTAAAATAACTTGAATGAAATAATAAAAAACATAAATTAATAAACTAGAAAATAGATGAATAGAGAAAATTAGCAAAATCAAAATTTGGTTCTTTGAAAGGATTTATAAAATTAAGAAAAAGAAAAAATCTCTAGCAAAACTGACCAAGAAAAACAAGTCACAGATTGCCAATATTAGGAATGAAAAAGGAAGCAGCACTACAGATCCCATAGACACATAATGTTGAGGTGATCAGACCCAACACCAGGTCGTGGGGGCTACGAAGTCCAGTGGAGTCAAAGGAATGAGATAAGACAAGTTAAGAGTACATAGAGTGGCTCCAGGGGGCCAACGCCAGTTTGGAGGCTGTGAAGGCCCTGAGCTCTGGGAGCCCACACTATTTATTGGTAATCGAACAAAGAAGCAGGTGGTGAGGACGTGCTGATGTAGGAGTAGACAGATGAGGATGTGAGGATAGAAAGGTAGCGGTGCATCAAGCGTAGCTGTGACGGTTTAGCAAATGCTCTGCTACTTGAGATAAGGGAAAACAGGTTCTTCTAATTCAAGATACAATGAATTTATGATCTTGAGAGAGCAAGGAGCAAGGGGCCAGTGAGTCTGGACACATTCCAGAGGCTATAAGGGGTTTTATGCCCTGAAGCCTGGGTTCTCTCCCAGCCACAAGGGGCTTTATGCCCTGGGCTTAGATTGTAGTGCGGCAGGGCAGCCTTCCACCCTTTGGCACAGAGCTTGGTGTTCCATAGGCCGCAAGGGGTTTTAGACCCCGGACACAGGACATGTTCCAAGACTCTTTTACATTATGTCAGACAAGCAAGCCCTGCCTCAGCTCTTCTGCCAACACAAAATGATAAAAGAAATAATTATGAACAATTTTTTTGCCAGTAAGTTTTATAACTTAGATAAAATGAAAACGTTTGTAGAAAAAAACAACTTGCAAAAACTAATAAAGGTGTTAGGCAAAAAATCTAAATAGTCTTTCATCTATCTAAGAAATAATTATCAAACACTTTCCCCAAAAGAAACATCCATGTCCAGAAGTACTCCCTGGTGAATTCTATCACACGTTTAAGGTTGAGTTAAGACCAACCTTCCACAAACTTTTTCAGAAAATAAAAGAGGAAATACTTCCCAACTCATTTTATAAGGCTAGCATACTCTTAACACCGAAACAAGAACATCAAAAGAAAATAAAAGTAGAAGATAAATGTCATTCTTAAACACATGTACAAAAATCTTTTAAAATTATCAAAGCAAATTCTATAATACACGAAAAGATTAATATGACATGACCGAGTGCACTTATCTCAGAAATGCAAATTTGGGTTTAACATTGAAAAAAAAAAAAAAGGACAATGTGCCCATTAACAGAAAAAAGGAGTAAAATTATATAACTACCTCAGGAGATGTAGAGAAATCATGTGATAAAATTTGATGTTAAATCACGATGAAACTCTTTTAGCCAACTAGGAATAAAAGGGGTCTTCCTGTGTCTGATAAAGAACATCCACAAAACCCTACAGCTAAAAATTTAATGGTGAATTACCAAATGTGTCTCCATATAATTGGAAATGAGGCGAGCATTTCTACTCTCACCACTTCAACATTATACTGAAGGTTGTAGCCAGAGCAATAAGGCCAAAAAGAAAAAAAAAGACAAAAAAAAATTGGAAATAAAGAGGTAATATTGTCTCTATTTGCAAATGACTTATTTACATAGATCATCATCCTAAATTTACAAAGCAATTACTACATCTAATAAATTTAGAAAGATCACAGAATATAATATCAAAATGTAAAAATCAATGATGCTTTTATACACTACCTGATAGTAATTGGCAAATAAAATTAATAAAACAATTCCATTTATTATAGAACTGCAAACACAAAAAACTTAGTGCTAGATTTAATGGAAAATGTGTGAGACTTCTACACTAAAACTACAAAGTATTGCAGAGAAAAATTAGAGACTTAACTAAGGGAAGAGATATGCCGTGTTCATGAATTGCTAAATTCAATATTGTTAAGGTCTTTATTTTCCACAAATTAATCTACAGATTTAATGTAATCTCAATCAAAATCACATCTAGCTTTTTTCCCCCTAGAAATTGGCAGGCTGAATCTAAAATTTATGTGGATATGTAAAGAACTTATACTAGTCAAAGTGACCTTGAAAAGGAAAAACGAAATTGCAGGACATATAGAACCTGATTTTCAGACTTACTAATAATCAATTTTCTCTTGATCAATAATCAAGAACAAGTGGCATTGATATTTTCTACCATATATATTTTATATTAATATTTTATACAATTAATCAATTTTCAACAAAGGTGCCAAACAATTCAAAAAGGAAAGTTATTTTGTAATAGTATGGAAACAATCAGATGTTAATATGGAAAACAATGGACTCAACTCCTGTAACCTCCTAAACAAAAATTAATTCAAGATAGATAATACTCCTGAATAAAAAAGTTAAAACTGTAAAGCTTCTAAAAGAAAAAATACAAAAGAATATCTTTGCAATCTTTGGAGTAGATAGTTTCCTTAGGACCCAAAAGTACTAACCACAAGAGGAAAAAAGGGAAATCACACTACATGAAAATTTAAAACTATTTCTTATCAAAATATATCAATAAGAAAATAAGGAAACCAACAATTTGGAGAAGATATTCACAATACACATATCTGTCAAAAGATGTGTAACCAGAAGCTGTAAAGGATTCCTAGAACTACAAACAATCCAATTTAAAATGAGAAAAACACTTAGACACTTTATAGAAGAATTCATATAATTGGCCAATCAGCATATGAAAAAATATTCAGAAGTATAAATCTTCAGGGAAAGACAAATTAAAATTTCAGTGAGATACCAAAACACACTAACTAAAATGGTAAAAATTTAAAAGACCCACAACATAAACCCACAATTTGGTGAAGAGGTAGGGCAACTGAACTTTATTACACTGCCACTGGGAGTATAAATTACACAATCACTTTTGAAAACTGCTGGGCTATTACTTACAAACATTAAACATATGCCTACTGATGACCCTGCAATTCCCAAGAGAAATGAAAACATATGTCCATGGAATAACTTATATCAGACTGTACATACAAGCTTTATTTATAATAGAAACTAGAAATAACTCAAAGACCATCATTAGGGGACTGGATGAACGAATTCTGTTATATTCATACGATGGAATTCTAGCAATAAAAAGAATTAGACTCGAAATAAATGCAACAATATGGATAAATCTCAATAACACTAGGTTAAGTTTTAAAAAAGGCAGACACAAAAGAGAACATGCTATGTAATTCCATTTACAGGAAAAGACAAATTTACTCTATATTGACAGAAAACTGATCAGTGATTGAGGCTGGCAGGAGAATGGGGATGTATTGACTGGAAAGAGTGACAGGTGAACTTTCTAGGGTGATAGCAAATGTTTTGTATTGTGTAGTTACCTGAGTGTATACATTTGTAAAAATTCACTGAGCTCTATGTATACTTTTTGTCTGTACATTGTACTGCATGTATATTATACTACAACTTTAATAAGTGAATAACCAACTGCACCCAAATATGCAACAGTGGGATGAGTTAGTCAAATCCTGGTGCATCCACACAATTAAACATTACACATGATATCATAGAAGAATAATTAGTGACAGACAGTTATTGGGTTACACTGTTTTAAAAATCAAGTTATAGCAAATCAGCAAGAAAAGAACAAACAATTCCATCAAAAAGTGTGCTAAAGATGCGAATAGACAATTCTCAAAAGAAGATAAACAAATGGCCAACAAATATATGAAAAAATCCTCAACATCACTAATGATCAGGGAAATGCAAATCAAAACCACAATGCAATACCACCTTACTCCTGCATGAATGGCCATAACCAAACAAATAAAAAAAAACAGATGGTGGTGTAGATGTGATGAAAAGGGAACACTTTTACACTGCTGATGGGAATGTAAACTAGCACAACCACTATGAAAAACAGTGTGGAGATTCCTGAAAGAACTAAAAGTAGAACTACCATTTGACCCAGCGATCCCACTACTGGGTATCTACCCGGAGGAAAAGAAGTCATTATATGAAAAAGATACTTGGCACAGGCCTGTTTATAGCAGTACAATTTGCAATTGCAAAAATATGGAACCAGCCCAAATGCCCATCAATCAACGAGTGGATAAAGAAATTGTGATACGTATATGTGTGTGTGTGTGTGTGTGTCTATGTGTGTGTGTGTGTATATATATATATATCTCCCACCCTTTCCTCTGAGTCCCCAAAATCCATTGTATCATTCTTATGCCTTTGCCTCCTCATAGTTTAGCTCCCACTTATGAGTGAGAACATACAATGTTTGGTTTTCCATTCCTGAGTTACTTCACTTAGAATAATGGTCTCCAATTCCATCCAGGTTGCTGCAAATGCCATTATTTCATTCCTTTTCCTGGCTGAGTAGCATTCCATGGTGTGTGTGTGTGTGTGTGTGTGTGTGTGTGTGTATACATATATGACTGTAGCTCTGCATTTATCCAATATATTACACAACCTCCAGGGCAGTCATAAAGGTCCCTTAGGTCAAATACAAAACTTAGTAATTAGGCCTTAAATAATGTTTGCCTTTTGATAATTTAAATATTTTTAGGCAAAAACCATGGAACAGAAGCTCCATGAACAGAAGAAATTTTTATCTTTTTCTCTAAATTTTTATCCTTTATCTAATTCTGTATACACACACATACATACACACACACACACACACACACACACACACACACACACACACCATGGAATGCTAGTCAGCCACGAAAAGGAATGAAATAATGGCATTTGCAGCAACCTGGGTGGAATTGGAGACCATTATTCTAAGTGAAGTAACTCAGGAATGGAAAACCAAACATTGTATGTTCTCACTCATAAGTGGGAGCCAAACTATGAGGAGGCAAAGGCATAAGAAGGATAGATACAATGGACTTTGGAAAGGGTGGGAGGGGGGTGAGGGTAAAAGACTACACATTGTGTACAGTGTACACTGCTCGGGTGATGGGTGCCTATGTACCAATTAGCAGAAAAAGATAAAAATTTCTTCTGTTCGTGGAGTTTCTGTTCAGTGGTTTTTGTCTAAAAATATTTAAATTATCAAAAGGTAAACATTACTTAAGGCCTAATTACTAAGTTTTGTATTTGACCTAAGGGACCTTTATGACTACCCTGGAGGTCGTGTAATGTATTGGATAAATGCAGAGCTACAGTCAGACAGCTCTGCCTCCTATTAACTGGGCAGCTATAGACAATTAATTTAGCCTCTCTGTGCCTTCGTTTTCTTATCAATAAAATGATAATGAAAGTATCTGATTTTCATGAGAATTACGCGAAATGGACAGTGCTTAGGACAGTGCCTGGCACTGTATGGTAGTGTATGGTAGACACTAGCTAAATATCAACTACTATTATTATGTTATAATAAGAATTATTATTAAAGTGTCTGAACTTTTAGAGACTTTTGTGATAAGTATTTTGGCTTGTGGCCATTTTTGGTTATTTCCTGGTTGACCCCTGGATAATTAAAACGTTACAATAGGTACTTTTTTCTAGGTCACTGTGCTTGTTTCACTGATTTTGAGATTTAACTCTCTGAATTTTTTCTCATTCTGACTTTCAAGAGCATGGATTTGAGCATTTTTCATCACATAGATAGGTGATAGATCAATAGATAGATACATAGATGATAGATGGATGATAGATAGATTTTAAACTTTTAAAATCTTAAGTAATTTCTTTTTTTGCTTGATGGTTTTCTTCTACCTCAAAGCGAAGACTATATCTTACGTTTTCTTGGTATTCGATATAGTGCCCCAGGACAGCTATGGAAATACAGCTGATGCATGGATGGGTGAATGAGTGGATGAACGAACAGTTGGATGAAAGAAAGATGAATGAAAAGCGGATGCCTGGGTTCTACAACAGCTACTGATTTACTGGATGTGGGGACAGAAGGGGTTAAAAATTAAATCAACTTGAGGGACTCTTCAACTTGAGGGGCTCTTTACTCTCAAAGACAAAATTGGGATAATTATCTTAATTCTGGTAATCATTAGTGCCTAAGGCTCAACATTTTTATTGTGCTTCAAACCACAGAAAATCCACAGATAACAACTGTGATTCACTTGTGACTTTCCACAGGAGTCAACTTGTCAGACATGGCCCTATGGCTACTTGCGTAGGGCTGGAACTGGTGGCCATTTATAATCCTTTCCCATTGTTCACAAGGAAGCTTTAGTCTTTGATGATGGGACATGAAGTTTCCCTGACCACTAATGCAGGGCAGAGCTTTACAGCATGAAGTGTAGCACTCTGCATTTTTTCCTCTTATCACACACAGTTAGGGACACCATGGTAGTCTTTCATTTCTTTAGGCTCTACGGAGCTGGGTTATAGGGATGATGCTGGAGGACCACAGTATGTTGTGTGGGCAAGCTGGGATGGGGGTGGTTAGTGCAGTGGATAATTTGGGATTCTGCCCTCGTCATCTTCTTCTGTTCCCTTGGGGGTAGGTGTGAGACCGAAGTCATGTGACAATTAAGTGTTGTCACCACGAAGGTAGTAAGAATTTCAACACATTGTTACCAAAATGCAACTTTTCATTTGCCCAATCTATTAGCTTTAGTCTTTTGCTATCAGCCTAAACTTCTATCCTTGACTTCAGAAGACACTGCACTTATTGACTGTCCTAATCACATATTGCATCCAAACACACTTTTTGATGCTTTCCCTAAACTCGTAGTATGTGCGCCTGAGTGGCTGGGTTATTACCTGAACAAGGGCGTGGATCTTAAGGCCAGATTCCTTGATGAGATTGTAATATTTTTCCATTCGATCATGCTGATCATCCAGAGAAAGGAGAGATTCCCTTTTTCCATCTTTTCTCTTAAATATTGGAGCCACCCATGTTTTCATGATGTTTTGGATCTCTTCCACATTGTCTTTAGTTTTCTGAATTCTTTGTTCAAGATCATGAATACTGCTGGTGATTTGAGTGACATAATCGCAAATGCCTGTTCCCCAAAAGAAACATAATTAATTGAAATAGCCTGCAGTGGCATAGCTAAAGGGCTAGTTGCTATGAAAGATAGGGATTTAATACTTGTGAGTGTTATAAGACTTTTCTACACAAGTAACTTCATTATCATCAGAATATTCTCCCTCCTAGTTGTATTAAAAAGCCAACCCTGGCCGGGCGCGGTGGCTCACGCCTGTAATCCCAGCACTTTGGGAGGCCGAGGCAGGCGGACCACGAGGTCAGATCGAGACCATCCTGGCTAACACGGTGAAACCCCGTCTCTACTAAAAATACAAAAAATTAGCCGGGCGCAGTGGCAGGCGCCTGTAGTCCCAGCTACTCAGGAGGCTGAGGCAGGAGAATGGCGTGAACACTGGAGGCAGAGCTTGCAGTGAGCCGAGATTGTGCCACTGCACTCCAGCCTGGGCGACAGAGTGAGAATCTGTCTCAAAAAAAAAAAAAAAAAAAAAAAAAGCCAACCCTTACCATGATCCTGATTATGGAGGAAGAGAAAGAGGTAATGCTTACTTACGAAGCACACAAAAGTTGGTACAGCTGCTAGGGGATACAATTTTATATCCAAATACCAGTGAGACTTGATGACCTTATTTGAGTTAATCTTTCCTTTAATGTTTTAAGCACTTTCATCTTGTTAAATTTTGAAAATGTCTTTTCCTCTTGTAAATGAAATAAAGTAGTAACTTGTTTAATATGGCATTCTAAGACTTTCATGAGTCAACTGTAATCTTTTTTTTTCAAACTTTAACCCTTCTGAGGACCCTAATTTGAATTAATCTCCCTCTCCTGATTCCGTCCTGTGATTCCGTCCTCTGAATCCCTCTCCTGTTATTCATCATAGTTTATTTTTAACTCTATGACGGCTTTTCATATGGCTCCATATAACTTATGTTGTATATCTGTCTGTTGTCCCCACTAAATGTGAGCTCTTTGAGGGTAGAGACCATGTCCCACACACCTCAAATCTAATTTGTCACACAGTACCCTGCACATATTAATCAGCCAATGAAAGTGTATTGAATTGAGAGATACGAGAGAAGTCAATGCATACTGCTTTAAGATGCTTACAATCTACTTAAGAAAATTAAATAACAAAGATAATATAGTAAGAGGTCTCACTCATGGAGCACCCAATATATGCTGGAGACTGTAGGAGATCTTACGCAACCTCTGAGCCTCCCAACGTGCATGGCAGCAAGGTTTTCTAAATTTATTAGCTATATCCATAGAGAAGGAAAAAAAGGAATACCAACACTTCTTGCCTTCTCTGCTCGGATATGTGTCAAAGGAGAATACAGGCTTATGTTTCAACCCCAAATAAGATTACCAGGGAATAATTGGAGGTTCTATGAACTTTATTAGATCCTTGAATCTCCATGTTTTTGTCAGATTTCAGATGGTGCCCTGTTACCTTCTGTTTTCCAGTTCAAAGTCTCCTCTGCTGCTCTGAGGCGGAGATCAATATTTTGCAGCTCTTCCTCCACTAATGGAAATTCCACCTCCAGCGGAGTTTTCATAACCTTGTTGTACCAATTTGCCATCAACTCTAAATTAGCCACAAGCTGCCGATAGAAATCCCTGGAGGAGAACATGGCTGCTGCTGTCTCAGGGATGTGTTTCATCTCTCTGGGTTCAAGATAGCTCATTTCTTTCAGCACTGAAATCAGCTGGAGAAAAGAAGCAACATAAGTGTCTGTCGTTCAATGATAATGAATAATCTGCAGCATCGGTCAAGGACTGGACAGTCCCAGGAGGCCCCAAAGATCTTCTGGGTCTCTTCTTAAGTTCTGCTCCTATCAGTTTCTTAAATCTAGTCTCAGAAAAGGAAAATCAAGTATCAGGCGAAGGAAGATGTCTCACAAAAAAACAAGGCTCCTAAATCTGTAAATCATAAAGAGGAAAACCTGAGAACAGAGACAAGAGCGGTAGCAGGGGAGGGCTCTGCCTTCTGTGCTTTGGACAATGTGGCTGCAGAAATGATGGGCTCCTGCTGGCCCAGCCAGTTCCCATCCAAGGGTGGTGGTCTAAAGGAGGAGAATCATCTGGCCTGGGCTACCAACATTCATGAGAAGCCTCAAGTTCAGACTGGCATTCTCTCCAAATGAAACAGTCATAGCGAGACACTGGCAGGATTGAGAAGAGGTGCCCATAATAAAACTTTAGTTATTCAATGTAATCATTTGGAATATCCCACAACTTCTGTAACTCTCTGCTGGCATTTCCTTGTGTCTTAACATGCTAGGGGTTCAGGAAATGGAACTCATCCAGGCTGCGTTGAACTTCTGTGGGGTCCCAAATTCAGCAGCAACTGAAGAAGTGAGAAGCCAAGCAGAAAGATTTGTCCAATGAAACAACAGGGTTTCCAGGCACTCTCTTCTTCATCCTTCCTTATTTATTGATGTTTCTGTCTGAACCCATGAGGACTGATGGGCATAGGTACAAGTGATGAACAGACGGCCCCAGGTTCTCCCTATCTCCCCTCATATAAAGACACCTGGCTCCTAGCTCTCCTTCCAGTACTCTGGGTCAATTCTTTATTGCTAGTGGGCAAACCCTACTCAGTATTCAGACAAATGCTAACCATTTTGTGGGGAAATGGACTCAGTCTTCTAGTTTTAGCTCAAGATAGATATTAATAATTTAACTGTAAAAAGTGAAAAGAAAATAATTAAAAGAAAAGATGTGGGGCTATTAATATAATAGGGAAGTAGAGAAAGTCATTCCAAACATAAAACCACAAAATAAAACATAAGAACTTTTGCACATAAAATATCAACATAAAATGGCCAACATATTTGGCCATTTAAACTGGCAAAATTTTTGGAGCAGATTTCTTAGTATCTGTCACATATTTCCTAACTATCCTAACAAATTCACAGGAAGAGAGGGTACTTCCACTAGCAAATGGGCAAAGGACATGAACAAGCAATTCAAAGAATAAATATACATGAGTAATGAATATGTGATAAAAATTCACATTTACTAGTAATCAAATAAATGCAAATTGAACAACATTGAGATTTTTTTCTTTTAGTTCAAGAGTCTGGAAACTATTTGAAGAAATGAACAGTATCTTGTTGGCAGGAAAATGACTGAGTTCCATCTTTCTAAAGAACAAGTTGATAATATACATGAAAAGTCTCAAAATGTGAATGCCCGTTAGCCCAGAAATTCAATTTCTGGACTTTTACCCTAAAGAAATAATCAGGAATGCATACAATAAAAACTAGGGATATTTGTTGTAGCATTATTTATACCATGCTTTATCCAATTTAAGATGTCATCAATTGTAAGATTCACTATTATTTTATATGCAACCAAAGAAAAAAGAAAAACATGCAGTCTATTAAACTACAAACATGCGAATTTCAGAGATATAAATATGTAAAAAGATGCCTCCTAGAATCAATGAAATATAGACTGATGAAACTGTAAAATGATGTAAATGCCCAACAATAAGACATTTAAAATAATTTAAATGATTTACATAAATTTGAAAAAATTAACCTATACGATTCTTATCCTGTCCCCAGAGGGGCAAATTTCTGATCATGTGCCTCTAGACTAATAAGATAAGTGTGTTACTGTTCATTCTTTTTTTTTTTTTTGAGATGGAGTTTCACTCTTGTTGCCTAGGCTGGAGAGCAATGGTGCAATCTCGGCTCACTGCAACCTCCACCTCCTAGGTTCAAGCAGTTCTCCTGCCTCAGCCTCCTGAGTAGCTGGGATTACAGGCATGTGCCACCACACCTGGCTAATTTTTTGTATTTTTAGTAGAGATGGGGTTTCTCCATGTCGGTCAGGCTCGTCTTGAACTCCTGACCTCAGGTGATCCGCTCGCCTCAGCCTCCCAAAGTCCTGGGATTATAGATGTGAGCCACCACGCCCAGCCCTGTTCATTCTTAATAGCCCAGCTTTGGCCACATTGCTTGAAGTTGTATGTCAAGGGGTGATCGTGTTCTTCTTTGACTTGTTAAGCTTGTAGTTGTCCCCCATCAACTCACATTATAGTTTAGGTATTAATATTTATCCCTACCCCCTTTTTTCTTCTCTCCTCCCTCCTTTCCCTTCTATGGCCTGCAAACATCTATAAAGTATGCCCTATGTGTTACACATTAAGGCAGATAAGGTCCTTGTCCTTGGAGTATACAGAGGCTGGTCCATCTTCAATACATGACCAAGTATGGTTATATACCAAGGACTTAATTACTATATAGTAAC
This sequence comes from Pongo abelii, assembly GCF_028885655.2. Taxonomy (NCBI): domain Eukaryota; kingdom Metazoa; phylum Chordata; class Mammalia; order Primates; family Hominidae; genus Pongo; species Pongo abelii. Next base: position 11,632,636 of record NC_072004.2, on the reverse strand, counting down.
ATATCTTATACCGAGGACTTATCTCAAGGGCTTAATTATTATATTACAACATGGAGACAGCAGCCTACTTGGTAATCCAGATATTCATCTCTTTAGGCATTTAATATTCAATATTGCTCACAGTGAATGCCAATGAAATTGATCCAAGGAGTTCAGTAAGTTAAACAGACTCATGTCTTGCCAAAGTGAAGACATGAATTCTCTAAATTCCTTGTTGACTTTGATTGCAGAGGAGGAAGCGATGTTCTACTTAAATTGCAATTTTCTTGAAAGACACCAATATGCCATCAGCTTGGTTTTCAGCTCAATCTATAGCGCATTCCTCGAGCATACACCATCAAAGCAGCTGTAGGTGACTGCTTTTAGCTTAGTGTGACCAATACAGTTTTTTTCAACCTGAGTAATATTATTTTTGATACAAACTAACCTTTAGTTATCATTTTTCTCCAGCATTAAACTTTCTGGGGCTCCTATGGTCCCCACTGGTCTTCCACTCTTCTGATCACCTAAAAGTTTCTCAACCTCAGCACTATTGACATGTCTGGACAAGTAACTCTGTGGTGGTATACAGTCCTGTGCATTGCAGGAAGTTTAGCAGCGTCCCCGATATCTATCTACTGAATGCCACTGGCACTCCCGCCTAGTTTGACAAACAAAAATGTTTCCAGGAGGACAAAATCACCACCAGTTGAGAACCACTAATTTGAGTCTTATTTCCAAAGCCACTTCTCTGGAATTTACCATATGCCATCTAGTGAAGATAAAATTTTGCATGTTAAGGTTGTGACCTCCAACTAGACCGTGGGTTCTTTGAGGGCAGGAGCCAAGTCTTATACGCTCTCGGTTGGCCCTCCAGCATCTAGTCAATGGCCTTCAGACACAGTAAGTATTCAAGGTAGGCCCATTGGGCTATGTTTGTTACTAAATGATTGGTGATCTTTTGTAGTATTTCCTGTTGTGCAAAATCAAAGCAAATATATTGAGCAACCGTAGTGAAAAATGTGAACATGGACAACTTAATAAAACACTATGCCCCAGGATTCATCCCAAAAAAGAAATCCAGGGTACGAATTATTTTGAGCATCTTTTGCATGTTCTTATAAAAAGTCTTTATGCTGGGAGGCTGAGGCAGAAGAATCACTTGAACCCAGGAGGCAGGGGTTGTAGTGAGCTCAGATTGTGCCACTGCACTCTAGCCTGGGCGACAAGAGTAAAACTCCGTCTCAAAAAAAAAAAAAAAAAAAAAGTCTTTACGCCTTTGAAATCAGCAGAGTTCAAAGAAACTCTTCAGGCACCCTAAAGAGAGCTACTGTCAGCCGACTGACCTGTGGGTTAAAGTTGACAGTGATCTCCTTCGTCTCTGGGTCACGTTTCAGAAGTGGTTGGGAAAGATTGTACTGTGACTTCTCCGATACCGTCTGGCACCAATCCTCATAAAGTCTTGTCTCATACCTGCAAGGGTCAGAGACAACAGCCACCTCATAAGCCTACTCCCAGCTCCCCAGTGCCTGGTCATGATCTGTAACATAAATTGAAGATACTACTAGTCATTGACCCAGCCAGGCTGGGTCAGCTTCTGCGAGTAACACAAATTTCTTTCTTTCTTTCTTTCCTTTCTTTCTTTTCTTTCTCTCTCTCTTTTCCTTTCTTTCTCTCTATCTCCTCTCTTTCTTTCTTTTTGAAACAGAGTGTCGCTCTTGTTGCCCATGCTGAAGTGCAATGGTGCAATCTCAGCTCACTGCAACCTTTGCCTCCCGGGTTCAAGCGATTCTCCTGCCTCAGCCTCCCGAGTAGCTGGGATTACAGGCATGCGCCACTGTGCCCGGCTAATTTTGTATTTTTAATAGAAATGGGGTTTCTCCATGTTGTTCAGGCTGGTCTTGAACTCCCGACCTCAGGTGATCTGCCCGCCTCGGCCTCCTAAAGTGCTGGGATTACACGCCTGAGCCACTGTGCCTGGCCGTAACCACAGATTTCTAAAGGTAGCATCGCTTAAATCAGAGAAGAGGAGAAAGACCCCATGAGATCTTTTGAGGGGATAAGGAAGTTGTGATTAGTCTCAGTAAATGTTGGAAGAAGTTACTGGAGAAGATTTGCTCTCACGCTAATCTTTACATAGCTCATGGACGTTCATCATTCAGTCATGACACACTGACCAAGCACCTACCATGTGCTGGACTTCGGGGATACAAATGATGAATGAGTACCTGACAGTAAAGGCAGTTAATGGTGGGGATCACAGGCAAGCAGATCACCCTGACACAATGCAGCAACTGCAGTCCTAAAGAAATGTACAGCTGTAATCCCAGCACTTTAGGAGGCCAAGGAAAGTGGATCACCTGAGGTCGGGAGTTCGAGACCAGCCTGACCAACATGGAGAAACCCCGTCTCTACTCAAAATACAAAAAAAAATTAGCCAGGCGCGGTGGCTCACACCTGTAATCTCAGCACTTTGGGAGGCCGAGGCAGGCGGATCATGAGGTCAGGAGATCGGGACAATCCTGGCTAACACGGTAAAACCCTGTCTCTACGAAAAATACAAAAAACTAGCCGGGCGTGGTGGTGGGCGCCTGTAGTCCCAGCTACTCGGGAGGCTGAGGCAGAAGAATGGCTCGAACCCAGGAGGCGGAGCTTGCAGTGAGCAGAGATTGCGCCACTGCACTCCAACCTGGGCGACAGAGCAAGACTCCATCTCAAAAAAAAAAAAAAAAAAAAAAAGAGAGAAATGTACAGGACATCAGGCACCTAATAGCAGAGGTGGAGGGCTGGGGATGGTAAGGAGAATGCCAGGGAAGGTTTCTTAGGAGAGGTGATGAAGGGATGCTTGCTTGGGTCTCAGAGGATGGCCAGAGGTTGGGTGGCAAAGGGAGAGTGAGCATTCCTGGCGTAGCCAAAGGGTAGAGGTGAGAAACAGCATGCTCGAAACTGTATGCTTGAAACAAGCACTACAGAGCATGGCAGAGGCTGGAGGTGGTGACGAGGAGGCAAGAACCACCTCAGGGAAGACTTTTCATGTCATGTTAAGGAGGCTGTGAGAACCACCGCAAGGCCTCCCAGCTGGTGGTGGCTGTGGTGACATTATTGGATTTGGTAACAATGTGGGTACTGAGGGGAACAGATCTGGAGGCAGCAAGGACTGTTAGGAAGTCACTGCAGCAGTTCAGCCTGGAGAAGTTTCAGTCTCTTGTGAAGACGCTGGTGGTGGAGACAAAGAGGAGTGGATGGACTTGAAGTTATTTTGGAGGTAAAAGGGGTGGAATGTGTGTTACGTGGCAGGTAGAGGTGCTGTTAATTAATCTGTCTGGAACCATGCTAAGCATAATCACAATCGTAATCTCAACAGCCACCATTCTTCCCTCCTGAACCAGGAGAAAGAACAAACGGCAGAAGGAGAAGTCAAGACAATGGCTGTTTCTAGACCCTGAGCCCTTGAAAGACTTATTCAGCTTTAAAGCAGTTACAACTTTGAAGTCATATAAAATTTTCACTCTTATGCTTTCTCCATAAAACGATGCAGGACGTACTTTTTAAAACTTATTGAATCTTTGTGCAGCATGCACTGTTGCTTTCTGCTGAGTAAGCAGTTGTTGCAATTTTCCGTGACTCCGTCTTGGAGTTCCATGAGTAGCACCCCACTCCTAGCTCTAGTTCACAGTCCCAGCAAAACTACACTGCAAAAGGATTTATTTCCAGAATGGAGCTGAATTCCCCGGAGACCCTGTGTGTGTGTGCAACCCGGAAATACTGTACTCACAAATATCGTGGTTATAACATAAAACAGAGTAATACTTCGGAGCCACTAAGGAATCTGCACAAACTCGGAGCTGCAAAAGGCAGCGTGGAGGCTATGCAATTTGCAGACCCACACAATCCCAGAAGTTGCTTACTTTTCTAGCAATGAGAGCATATCTTCATATTTTTGTTTCATTCGCTTTCCTTCTGCAGATTCCATGCAACTACTCGTACAAAAGAGAAAAAGTGACACAGAATTAGAAGAAGTTAAAATAATAATCCGAGGAACAAACTGCAGTTTCCAAAGAAGAGCGTGAATAGCTCCTTGGCTCGTTTCCAAACAGCCCTGAAAGAGCCCTTCCTCTTCCCGACCATCTTACTCTGGCCACTAGAGGGCATCTGCACTTCCTGAAACGCAGGCAGCTCCGCAAGCGTCAGAGCTCTCATAACCTTTCCTGCCCGCAGCTCCACCAACATCCTCACCTAGCTGAGCCACTCACGCACAAGGTATGTGAGGTCCTTCAAAAATCTGAATAAAAGGGAAATTGAGATATGAAAAAATTCTAGGTGCTATAACTTTCTGTATTTAAGACCATCAATGTTATATACAGTCATGCGCCACATAATGGCATTTTGGTCAACATATATTACGCATATATGACAGCGGTCCCGTAAGATTTTAATGACGCTGAAAAATTCCTATTGCCTATTGACATGGTGCAAGGCATTACTGCCATGCCTGTGGTGATGCTGGTGTAAACAAACCTACTGTGCTGCCAATCATATAAAAGTGTACAGTAACGTCCTAGGCCTTCGCATTCACTCACCACCCACTCGCTGACTCACCTATAGCAACTTCCAGTCCTGCGAGCTCCATTCATGGTAAGTGTCCTACACAAGTGTACCATTTTTTATATTTTATACCTTATTTTTTGCTGTACTTTTTCTATGTTCAGATATGTTTAGATACACAAACACTTACCATAGTGCTACAATTGCCTGCAATACTCAGGACAGTCACTCGCTGCACAGGTTTGTAGCCTGGGAGGAATACACTAGACCATAGAGTGTACTGATCATAGAGCGTATTGATCATAGAGCGTATTGCTCCTAGGCTAAGCTAGACCATAGCGCATTTGTAGCCTAGGAACAATACGCTAGACCATAGACATGGGTTTGTGTAAATACACTCTATGATGTTCGCATAACGACGAAATTGCCTAAGGACATATTTCTCAGAATGTAACCCCATTGTGAAGTGATACATGATTGTCTATAACACTATATGCCAGGTAAATATCTATGTAGGTACCTGTGTATTAAAATTTGTTTATATACTTAAATATATATGTTTCCCCTTTTCTGAAATCCATCTAGAACACGTGATCCGAAACACTACCAGTTCTTCACGTTTTTACATGAGGGTCCCTCCCAGCTCTTACCTGAAACATGTGCACATGTAATACACATACATGAAAGTACAAGGGCACGTACGTATAACGTGTAAACGCAAGTGCATGCGCACACACACACACACACACACACACACACACACAAATGGAGGCTTCTGCAGGAATGCTAAGGACCACGGAAGAGAGTGTGGCTCGAGGTACTGTTACCCACAACTGGTTTTGACACTTCCTGCAACACTAATGAAAGTCCAGCTCCTGGAAGAAATTGGTGAGGTATCTTTAATTCTTCAAAATCTTCACACTAACTATGTGGAGGTTTGTTTCTATTTGTCCTGCTGGCAAAACGAGGCAGCTTACTGCAGAGATTCCTTAAAATCCATTTGCTCTTTAAACCAACATAGGATTTCTTCACCAGATCCCTCGAGCTTTCCACCTAGCACCTGCAGAGAAAGCAATGAATTTGCTGGCATTTTCCCCCCGCCACCACCTCTGATTACTCAGTTCACGTTCGTGATGAAAGAGCAGATGCATCTGCCAGGCACCAAGGAGAAGTGGAATATGCTCCAACACGAATGGGCGCTTTCCCCTCCCAAGCTGTGTGATTTCCACAAGCCCCATAGGCCCCAACCCCAGGTCTCAGTTTTGTATCTAGAAAAGAATGAGGCCAGAGCAGAGTGAAGCTTCTCCCATGGGCGTGTGGCCGAGTGGGTCTGGGAAGTCACAGGAATAAGCATGGTGAAATTCCTGCAGTTTCCATGTCACTTCATGGTGAGGAATCGAAAACATTTTCAATAACCAATCAATACCTATTATAGAGCAGAATACATTTTTTTTTTTTTTTTTTTTGAGACGGAGTTTCGCTCTTGTTGCCCAGGCTAGATAGAGTGCAATGGCGCTATCTTGGCTCACTGCAACCTCTGCCTCCCAGGTTCAAGCGATTCTCCTGCCTCAGCCACCTGAGTAGCTGGGATTACAGGCGCCCCCCACCACGCCTGGCTAATTTTTTGTATTTTTAGTAGAGATGGGTTTCACCATGCTGGCCAGGATGGTCGCAAACTCCTGACCTCAGGTGATCCACCCGCCTCAGCCTCCCAAAGTGCTGGGATTACAGGTGTGAGCCACAATGCCCGGCCCATAATACACATTTGAATTCATTTTTAAAACAAGGGGGAGTTTTCACGGGAATTATAGAGGTCTCTACTGTGTGCCTTCCAGATTCCCTCTTGGGACCAGGCCCTGGTACACCTCCAAACCTTCCTGCTTCAACCGCTGCCTCACCCTGTCCCCTCCAGCCAGGAGTGTTGGCTGCTGCAGAAGCACCGCTGCCTCCCTCTTTGGGAACAGCCTTGGCCAAAGAGAGCTGCCTCACCCAAAGGTCATGCCCCTCCCCAGGAAAGCCCACATCCAACCAGCTGATGTAGGGGTACAGAGGCAGAACAGCTCTGAAGGGCCCAAACTCCCTGGAGGACCGGCTAAGGCCCCCATTGCAAGTTTCTTGCAGCTCAGCAGCTCAACTTCTTTTTCTGCCCAATCCGTTTCCCCTCCCTTCCTCACGGGTGCTGTTCCTGAAAGGATCTCTATAAATTCCTGCACACACATCATAGGTCTGCCTCCTGGGAACCAGACCTGTGACAGCTGCGGCAGTCCACATTCTAGGGGCAGCCCTGGCACCCCTCCCCACCCCATTCACCTATCTTCTCCCTTCTGCTGTGTGATTGAGATGCATGAGGGCTCAGATCTACTCCCCGCCAAACTTCCAGGGCTGGGGGTCCCCGGGAAGCATTCTGGATTAGGAGCCTGGAGAATCAAGCATTTCTTCCAGTTCTTTCTTTGGCTGTCTCTAGGACCTTGGGCAAGTCACCTCCCTTCTCTCTTCATTTCCTCCATTTCTTTATCTGAAAATAAAGATCTCGTCCACACCCAAGCAGATGCTGCAAATGGGTCACCCACTGGGCAGACCTGCCTCACAGGCATGCTTTGTTAGATCTGCACAGAGTTTGAGAAAAAATGGAATCCTTGATCGTTGGAAAACTGGATGTCCAACTCTAAAATCCAGTTTCCGGCTTATCTCCAACAGTCAGGAGATTGCTCACCTGGGTCTGCTTTTCTGCTTGGCAATGCTGGAGTGGGGTGCCGGTGGCCCCCTGCAGACCCCATCCTGGCCATCCATTTGTCTGGCCTCTGATGGTGTTGAGTCTTCCCACTTGGGCCAGACCAGAGGGCCTCTAAAGCTCTTCCTAACTCCAAAAAGCCTGTGAGTCCAACGGCCAGAGTTTGATTCCTTTCCTTCTGTTGTGTTTTCCAAAACCTGTGTGCTGTCAGCAAGATTAAGTCTTTTAGAAAGAGGTATCAGAGAAAGACTGCCTTTCCTCAGCCAGCGTCTTAAACACAACATCACAATTAGCAGCTGAGATGCTTCTATCTCAGCTTCTAACCTCAGCTATGAAGCAAGCTGAGGGTTTCCAAACCTGGTCACTGTCAGAATCACAGGAGGAGCTTGCTGAAGGGGCAGATTCACAGCCCACACCAGATTCAGATTCAGCCAGTGACAGGTGAGGCCCTGGAATGTGCATCTTTAACAGGTTTCCCAGAGTTATCCCGATGGACAGAGACCTCATACTGCACTTGAGGAAACACTGGGCTTCATTATTTTCCAGTGGCCTCAGCAGCAAGGAGACATGATGTCAAAGGGAGATGTGTGGAAGAACTCCACAGAGCTTAAAATCCCTGGCTCACTGTCCTCCAGAAATGAATCCCCCGGAGCAAAATGAGTCAGCCAGTTACACCACTTAACACCAAGGGCCCTGCCCATCAGTCCAAATGCATCAATATCATGACTGCTTTGCCAATAGGTGTCTAATCCCTTGCTGGAAATGGAAAGAAAGGAAGATGATTTTCTGGCCTTCGTTAAGCAGGTTGCATTTCTACAACACTCAGATTCTAGAGCAGGAACAGCAGCCCAAGACAAGCCTCTCTTTCAGGAACACAATACTCACGGGTGTGTGATGCGTCCAAAGTTGCTGAAAGGACCCTGGATGCGCTGCCTCAGCTCCTGTGCCCAGCGGAGGCCGCCAGCCACGGTGGGCATGTTCTTGTGCACCGGGGAGAACCCTGGAGACATGGCACAGACAGACTGAAATGAGTCTAGAGCACCTCAGTCCTCTCCGCTCAGCAAACGCCTCCCGCCAAGTACTCCACTTTTGCCTCATTATCTCCAGATTAAAGTCACCTGGGAGCACACTGGAGTTCCTGGGGGGTTCTGTTAAAGAGGAAGAAAGAGTAACCCTCAGACGAACACTCCCAGCCTCAGGGGATCTGGGTCCCCTGCCCAAGCTATTCTGATTTCATTGCTCTGGGAGGGGCCCAGCCATGAGTGTTTCAAGGAGTCTAACTCTTGTCGCCCAGGCTGGAGTGCAGTGGCGCAATCGTGGCTCACTACAACCTCTGCCTCCCAGGTTCAGGTGATTCTCCTGTCTCAGCCTCCTGAGTAGCTGGGATTACAGGCACCCACCACCACACCTGGCTAATTTTCGTATTTGTAGTAGAGATGGGGTTTCACCATATTGATCAGGCTGGTCTCGAACTCAGGTGATTCACCTGCCTCAATCCCCCAAAGTGCTGGGATTACAGGCGTGAGCCGCTGCACCTGGCCACCATTGAGTGTTTTTTAAAAGCTCTCAAGATGACTCTAATTGAACAGTCAGGATTGAAACACTCCCTTAAACAGACAACTCAGTCACTCTGGGTCTCAATTTTCACATTTATAAAATGGGAATAATATCTTCCCTGCTTAATTAACTTCCAGGGTTTCTGTAAGAATTCCGTGAGACGATGAATGAGGCAGGTCATGTGGATTATGGAGCCCTGGACTCGAGTCAGCACAGACTGGATAAGCTTATGTTGTTAGCCCAAGCATTGGGTTTGTCTGCTTATATTTAGTTGTCAAGATTTAACAAATGTGAGGTTTCACTTTTTAAAGAATCTCACTTCCCAGCTTGTCTGGTAAAATGAGAAAATTAGCAAGAATCAGCTGGCATTTCTAACTAGCAACTAGAGAAGTGGCTACTTCCTTTATTTCACCACAGGTACCACCCTTCCCTGGTGTCACCATGCTCAGCCCAGATCCATGATTTTCATTTCCTGCTTGTCCTCCAAAACTCTAAGATGACCCCCAATGACCCTCACCCTTGCATAATCTTCTCCCCTTTAAGCATGGGTCGAAACTGTGGCTATGATGACAGCATACTCCTGTGGTCATACTACGTCATACAGCAGGAGAAAGAGGACCCTGGGTGGGTCTGACCTAATCAGGTGAGGCCTTAAAAGCAGAATGTTTTCTCTGGCTGGTGGCAGGAGAGGAAGGCAGAGATTTGATGCATAAGAGGATTTAACGTCCTATTGCTGGCTTGAAGATGGATGTGGCTACATGGTAATGAATGCAGATGGCTTCTAGTTGCAAAGAGTGGCCCTTGGCTGACAGCCAACAGGAAATGGGGACCTCACTCCTATAGTCATGAGGAACTGGATTCTACCAACAGCAAGGAGGATGGCAGTGGATTTTTCCTCTAGAGCCTCCAGATGCAAACTCAGCCTGACCAACACCTTGATTTCAGCTTTGGGATTCTCTCTGAGTAGAGAACCCAGATGCACCATGCTGGACTCCTGACCTACAGAAGTGTGAGCTGAGGGCCAGGCGTGGTGGCTCATGCCTGTAATCCCAGCAATTTGGGAGGCTGAGGCAGGCAGATCATGAGGTCGAGAGTTTGAGACCAGCCTGACCAACATGGTGAAACCCTGACTCTACTAAAAATACAAAAAAATTAGCCAGGCCTCGTGGCAGGCACCTGTAATCCCAGCTACTCTGGAAGCTGAGGCAGGAGAATCACTTGAACTGGGAAGGCGGAGATTGCAATGAACCGAGATCGTGCCACTGCACTCCAGCCTGGGCAATAGAGCCAGACGCCGTCTTAAAAAAAAAAAAAAAAAAAAAAGTGTGAGCTGAAAGATGGGTGGTGGTGTTTTAAGGTACTAAGGTCGTGGTCATTTGTTACCGATATATCTTCTGAAGGCATTTGAGTTTTCAAACTTTGTATCTGACTGTAAGAAGTCATGGGGATAATCCCACATAAAGCTTGGCCAATGGATTTTCTTGGAATGACTTCCAAGTGGAGGCAATTCTTGATGACCTCACCATGAAACCTACTTGCAAGCAGAGCGACCGTGTTACTCAGCTACTTAAAAGCCTTTGATAATTTCCCTTATCCTTGATCATGAATTCCAAATTCCTTAACGCGGCACTCTGAGCACTTCCCAAGCTGACCCCAAATGCCGTGGCTGAATGAGCGTCTTCTGCATACCTTGTTTGGCTATAGGCAGACCCAGCTGATCACCTTCCATATCCTTTCATATCTGCTCTGAAGGCCTTTGTCTCCTCTGCTTTACTGTTGATCTGTCAACTTTTAGGGCTCAGCTCAAGACTACCTTTTCCATAAGCCTGCCCTCGAATCTCCCAGTCACAATGCATCTTTGCTTGGGGAGGAAGGAAGGGTTTTAGTCCCTTGTTCTTTATTTCTTTTCGTAATAAGAAGTTAATTTATTTCATCCAAATGGCATCATTTTTCAGATGCCCCAGGCCATTCAGTCCAATAACCATTTATTGAGCACCCACTATGTGCAAAGCACTGTGCGATTGACTATAGGAATGTATTTCATTTATTTCTTATTTATTTTATTTTTAGAGACAAGGTCTGGCTCTGTCACCCAGGCTGGAGTGCAGTGGCAGGGTCATAGCTTCTGCAGCCTCAAACTCTGGAACTCAAGCGATCCTCCTGCCTCAGCCTCCTGAGTCACTAGGACTAGAGGTTCACACCATCGCTCCTAGCTTGTTACCATTCTTTATAATTCAAGTAGAGCAGTACTCAACATTCTATAAAGAACCACCTTTTTGTATTAATTATTTTATCCCTTACCTTGACCTGCTACAGTATACAGTACCCACAGGCATGCTTGGCATGTAGTAAGGACTCAATAAATGTATGTAAAACTGAAATGCATTTGTTTTGACACTCAGCATCATAATAAAAATGGAGACATCACGCCTTGGTATGGTACTGCCCTTTGGAGGGCTCCTGCTGGTTCCTCCCACCAGAAGCATGGTTGCTATGGCATTGGAAGGCATAAGAAACTTTTCTCAGGCGTGTAAACATTTATTTTCGAATGGAGGCGTGTTGAAGATTAGTCAGTGTAGCAACACTGATCAAGGGTCAACTCATACATAATGCCAAAGTCTCAGCTGAACAGAGGCGGTCAAGACTGCACCACGCTGGGTCAGCCTGCCAATCTCAGCCCCAGAAACAGGGAAAGCCACAGTTCAGAGAGCTCCCCAGTCACCCAAGGTGGTCTGGAATTTCAAGCAAAAAGGTTGTGCTTGCTCTCTTTTGAGAATGTATGGATCCATACATGGACATTTAACAAATACAAGAGGAATGAGTTGCTTCTTTCCAGTAACAGAATGTCCCCATCAAAATCCCCTTCAACAAGCCTACCAAGTTCTGCTTCCTCCTGGACATGCTGACTGTAGATCATCCTCACTGCATCCAGATCTTTGTTGAACATTTGGATGAGGACCAGGTATTTATCAGATGTATCCCTTGCTACCAGTGGTCTTTCAAGGAGGTTTCCTGCTATGTCTAGCAGCTGTAGGGAAGGTGGAGGAAAAAGAGGAAAAAAAATCACAGATTAAACCTTTCCATGGTCATACAAATCCAGTTTTCTGGTTTTCCTTTATATGCCTACCAATGTAAGAAGAGTGAACAGCGTTATTGTGGAGCCGGACCTGTAATTATTCATATGTGGATGATATTCATAGTCTTTCTCCTCTCCTTTGCTTCTAACAGAGAATTCCTGTCTGCTGAGTTACCCACCCCCAGCTCTACTTGGCATAAGACTCTGGATAAACCAATAAACAAAGGGACAACTAAAGATCCCAGAAAGGTTAAGCTGAACTACATAATTAAGACCTAGAACAGGCCAGGCGCAGTGGCTCATGCCTGTAATCCCAGCACTTTGGGAGGCCAAGGTGGGTGGATCACGAGGTCAGGAGTTTAAGACGAGCCTGGCCAAGATGGTGAAACCTGTCTCTACTAAAAATACAAAAATTAGCTGGGCGTGGTGGCGGATGCCTGTAATCCCAGCTACTCAGGAGGCTGAGGCAGGGAATTGCCTGAATCTGGGAGGCGGAGTTGCAGTGAGCCAAGATGCCAAGATCACACCACTGCACTCCAGCCTGGGCAACAGAGCGAGAGAGCCAAGATGCCAAGATCATGCCACTAAACTCCAGCCTGGGTGACAGAGCGAGACTGTCCAAAAAAAAAAAAAAAAAAAAAAAAAAACCTAGAAAAGAAAGAAGGTGATGATGGAAAAGAAAAAGAAGCTGATAGGAGGAGCCAAGATGGCCGAATAGGAACAGCTCCGGTCTACAGCTCCCAGTGCGAGCCACGCAGAAGACGGGTGATTTCTGCATTTCCATCTGAGGTACCGTGTTCATCTCACTAGGGAGTGCCAGACAGTGGGCGCAGGTCAGTGGGTGAGTGCACTGTGCGCCAGCTGAAGCAGGGGCGAGGCATTGCCTCACTCGGGAAGCGCAAGGGTTCAGGGAGTTCCCCTTCCAGGGGTGACAGACGGCACCTGGAAAATCGGGCCACTCCCACCCGAATACTGTGCTTTTCCGACGGGCTTAGGAAATGGTGCCCCAGGAGAGTATAGCCCGCACCTGGCTCAGAGGGTCCTACGCCCACGGAGTCTCGCTGATTGCTAGCACAGCAGTCTGAGATCAAACAGCAAGGCGGCAGCGAGGCTGGGGGAGGGGCGCCCGCCATTGCCCAGGCTCGCTTAGGTAAACAAAGCAGCCTGGAAGCTTGAACTGGGTGAAGCCCACCACAGCTCAAGGAGGCCTGCCTGCCTCTGTAGGCTCCACCTCTGGGGGCAGGGCACAGACAAACAAAAAGACAGCAGTAACCTCTGCAGACTTAAATGTCCCTGTCTGACAGCTGTGAGGAGAGCAATGGTTCTCCCAGCATGCAGCTGGAGATCTGAGAACGGGCTGACTGCCTCCTCAAGTGGGTCCCTGACCCCTGACCCCCGAGCAGCCTAACTGGGAGGCACCCCCCAGCAGGGGCAGGCTGACACCTCACACGGCTGGCCAGGTACTCCAACAGACCTGCAGCTGAGGGTTCTGTCTGTTAGAAGGAAAACTAACAGAAAGGACATCCACACCAAAAACCCATCTGTACATCACCATCATCAAAGACCAAAAGTAGATAAAACCACAAAGATGGGGAAAAAACAGAACAGAAAAACTGGAAACTCTAAAAACCAGAGTACCTCTCCTCCTCCAAAGGAACGCAGTTCCTCACCAGCAACGGAACAAAGCTGGACGGAGAATGACTTTGACGAGCTGAGAGAAGAAGGCTTCAGACAATCAAATTACTCCGAGCTACGGGAGGATATTCAAACCAAAGGCAAAGAAGTTGAAAACTTTGAAAAAAATTTAGAAGAATGTATAACTAGAATAACCAATACAGAGAAGTGCTTAAAGGAGCTGATGGAGCTGAAAACCAAGGCTCGAGAACTACGTGAAGAATGCAGAAGCCTCAGGAGCCGATGCGATCAAATGGAAGAAAGGGTATCAGCCCTGGAAGATGAAATGAATGAAATGAAGTGAGAAGGGAAGTTTAGAGAAAAAAGAATAAAAAGAAACGAGCAAAGCCTCCAAGAAATGTGGGACTATGTGAAAAGACCAAATCTACGTCTGATTGGTGTACCTGAAAGTGACGGGGAGAATGGAACCAAGTTGGAAAACACTCTGCAGGATATTATCCAGGAGAACTTCCCCAATCTAGCAAGGCAGGCCAACATTCAGATTCAGGAAATACAGAGAACGCCACAAAGATACTCCTCGAGAAGAGCAACTCCAAGACACATAATTGTCAGATTCACCAAAGTTGAAATGAAGGAAAAAATGTTAAGGGCAGCCAGAGAGAAAGGTCGGGTTACCATCAAAGGGAAGCCCATCAGACTAACAGCGGATCTCTCGGCAGAAACCCTACAAGCCAGAAGAGAGTGGGGGCCAATATTCAACATTCTTAAAGAAAAGAATTTTCAGCCCAGAATTTCATATCCTGCCAAACTAAGCTTCATAAGTGAAGGAGAAATAAAATACTTTACAGACAAGCAAATGCTGAGAGATTTTGTCACCACCAGGCCTGCCCTAAAAGAGCTCCTGAAGGAAGCACTAAACATGGAAAGGCACAACCAGTACCAGCCACTGCAAAATCATACCGAAATGTAAAGACCATCGAGACTAGGAAGAGACTGCATCAACTAACGAGCAAAATATCCAGCTAACATCATAATGACAGGATCAAATTCACACATAACAATATTAACTTTAAATGTAAATGGACTAAATGCTCCAATTAAAAGACACAGACTGGCAAATTGGATCAAGACTCAAGACCCATCAGTGTGCTGTATTCAGGAAACCCATCTCACATGCAGAGACACACGTAGGCTCAAAATAAAAGGATGGAGGAAGATCTACCAAGCAAATGGAAAACAAAAAAAGGCAGGGGTTGCAATCCTAGTCTCTGATAAAACAGACTTTAAACCAACAAAGATCAAAAGAGACAAAGAAGGCCATTACATAATGGTAAAGGGATTAATTCAACAAGAAGAGCTAACTATCCTAAATATATATGCACCCAATACAGGAGCACCCAGATTCATAAAGCAAGTCCTGAGTGACCTACAAAGAGACTTAGACTCCCACACATTAATAATGAGAGACTTTAACACCCCACTGTCAACATTAGACAGATCAACGAGACAGAAAGTCAACAAGGATACCCAGGAATTGAACTCAGCTCTGCACCAAGCAGACCTAATAGACATCTACAGAACTCTCCACCCCAAATCAACAGAATATACATTTTTTTCAGCACCACACCACACCTATTCCAAAATTGACCATATACTTGGAAGTAAAGCTCTCCTCAATAAATGTAAAAGAACAGAAATTGTAACAAACTGTCTCTCAGATCACAGTGCAATCAAGCTACAACTCAGGATTAAGAATCTCACTCAAAACCGCTCAACTACGTGGAAACTGAACAACCTGCTCCTGAATGACTACTGGGTACATAACGAAATGAAGGCAGAAATAAAGATGTTCTTTGAAACCAACGAGAACCAAGACACAACATACCAGAATCTCTGGGATGCATTCAAAGCAGTGTGTAGAGGGAAATTTATAGCACTAAATGCCCACAAGAGAAAGCAGGAAAGATCCAAAATTGACACCCTAACATCACAATTAAAAGAACTAGAAAAGCAAGAGCAAACACATTCAAAAGCTAGCAGAAGGCAAGAAATAACTAAAATCAGAGCAGAACTGAAGGAAATAGAGACACAAAAAACCCTTCAAAAAATAAATGAATCCAGGAGCTGGTTTTTTGAAAGGATCAACAAAATTGATAGACCGCTAGCAAGATTAATAAAGAAAAAAAGAGAGAAGAATCAAATAGATGCAATAAAAAATGATAAAGGGGATATCACCACCGATCCCACAGAAATACAAACTACCATCAGAGAATATTACAAACACCTCTATGCAAATAAACTAGAAAATCTAGAAGAAATGGATAAATTCCTCAACACATACACCCTCCCAAGACTAAACCAAGAAGAAGTTGAATCTCTGAATAGACCAATAACAGGAGCTGAAATTGTGGCAATAATCAATAGCTTACCAACCAAAAAAAGTCCAGGACCAGATGGGTTCACAGCCGAATTCTACCAGAGGTACAAGGAGGAGCTGGTACCATTCCTTCTGAAACTATTCCAATCAATAGAAAAAGAGGGAATCCTCCCTAACTCATTTTATGAGGCCAGCATCATCCTGATACCAAAGCCTGGCAGAGACACAACAAAAAAAGAGAATTTTAGACCAATATCCTTGATGAACATTGATGCAAAAATCCTCAATAAAATACTGGCAAACAGAATCCAGCAGCACATCAAAAAGCTTATCCACCATGATCAAGTGGGCTTCATCCCTGGGATGCAAGGCTGGTTCAATATACGCAAATCAATAAATGTAATCCAGCATATAAACAGAACCAAAGACAAAAACCACATGATTATCTCAATAGATGCAGAAAAGGCCTTTGACAAAATTCAACAACCCTTCATGCTAAACACTCTCAATAAATTAGGAATTGATGGGACGTATCTCAAAATAATAAGAGCTATTTATGACAAACCCACAGCCAATATCATACTGAATGGGCAAAAACTGGAAGCATTCCCTTTGAAAACTGGCACAAGACAGGGATGCCCTCTCTCGCCACTTCTATTCAACATAGTGTTGGAAGTTCTGGCCAGGGCAATTAGGCAGGAGAAGGAAATCAAGGGTATTCAATTAGGAAAAGAGGAAGTCAAATTGTCCCTGTTTGCAGATGACATGATAGTATATCTAGAAAACCCCATTGTCTCAGCCCAAAATCTCCTTAAGCTGATAAGGAACTTCAGCAAAGTCTCAGGATACAAAATCAATGTGCAAAAATCACAAGCATTCTTATACATCAATAACAGACAAACAGAGAGCCAAATCATGAGTGAACTCCCATTCACAATTGCTTCAAAGAGAATAAAATACCTAGGAATCCAACTTACAAGGGATGTGAAAGACCTCTTCAAGGAGAACTACAAACCACTGCTCAAGGAAATAAAAGAGGATACAAACAAATGGAAGAACATTCCATGCTCATGGGTAGGAAGAATCAATATCATGAAAATGGCCATCCTTCCCAAGGTAATTTACAGATTCAATGCCATCCCCATCAAGCTACCAATGACTTTCTTCACAGAATTGGAAAAAACTACTTTAAAGTTCATATGGAACCAAAAAAGAGCCTGCATCGCCAAGTCAATCCTAAGCCAAAAGAACAAAGCTGGAGGCATCACACTACCTGACTTCAAACTATACTACAAGGCTACAGTCACCAAAACAGCATGGTACTGGTACCAAAACAGAGATATAGATCAATGGAACAGAACAGAGCCGTCAGAAATAATGCCACATATCTACAACTATCTGATCTTTGACAAACCTGACAAAAACAAGAAATGGGGAAAGGATTCCCTATTTAATAAATGGTGCTGGGAAAACTGGCTAGCCATATGTAGAAAGCTGAAACTGGATCCCTTCCTTACACCTTATACAAAAATCAATTCAAGATGGATTAAAGACTTAAATGTTAGACCAAAAACCTAAAAACCCTAGAAGAAAACCTAGGCATTACCATTCAGGACATAGGCATGGGCAAGGACTTCATGTCTAAAACACCAAAAGCAATGGTAACAAAAGCCAAAATTGACAAATGGGATCTAATTAAACTAAAGAGCTTCTGCACAGCAAAGGAAACTACCATCAGAGTGAACAGGCAACCTACAAAATGGGAGAAAATTTTCGCAACCTACTCATCTGACAAAGGGCTAATATCCAGAATCTACAATGAACTCCAACAAATTTACAAGAAAAAAACAAACAACCCCATCCAAAAGTGGGCGAAGGACATGAACAGACACTTCTCAAAAGAAGACATTTATGCAGCCAAAAAACACATGAAAAAATGCTCACCATCACTGGCCATCAGAGAAATGCAAATCAAAACCACAATGAGATACCATCTCACACCAGTTAGGATGGCAATCATTAAAAACTCAGGAAACAACAGGTGCTAGAGAGGATGTGGAGAAATAGGAACACTTTTACACTGTTGGTGGGACTGTAAACTAGTTCAACCCTTGTGGAAGTCAGTGTGGCGATTCCTCAGGGATCTAGAACTAGAAATTCCATTCGACCCAGCCATCCCATTACTGGGTATATACCCAAAGGACTATAAATCATGCTGCTATAAAGACACATGCACACGTATGTTTATTGCGGCATTATTCACAATAGCAAAGACTTGGAACCAACCCAAATGTCCAACAATGATAGACTGGATTAAGAAAATGTGGCACATATACACCATGGAATACTATGCAGCCATAAAAAATGATGAGTTCATGTCCTTTGTAGGCACATGGATGAAATTGGAAATCATCATTCTCAGTAAACTATTGCAAGAACAAAAAACCAAACACCGCATATTCTCACTCATAGGTGGGAATTGAACAATGAGATTACATGGACACAGGAAGGGGAACATCACACTTCGGGGACTGTTGTGGGGTGGGGGGAGGGGGGAGGGATAGCATTGGGAGATATCCCTAATGCTAGATGACGAGTTGGTGGGTGCAGCGCACCAGCATGGCACATGTATACATATGTAACTTACCTGCACATTGCGCACATGTACCATAAAACCTAAAGTATAATAATAATAATAATAATAATAAAATAAAATAAAATAAAATAAAAAAAAAGAAGAAAAGGAAATGGCTTAAACTTACAAAAAGATGTTTAACTGCATTAATGTTATAATAAACACAAATCATGTCAAAAAAAAAAAAAGAAAAAGAAGCTAAGTAGGCTGGATGTTGGGGAGAATTGGAAGGGCAAAAATTTGAGAATGGGAACAAGGAAATAGTTTCTGAGAGCAGGTGCCGTGAGAATGGCAGTGATGCTGACCTTGCTCTGAAGATGTGTTCCTGTGCATTCAGACTGCCCTAACCCCTCAGTGTTTCCTGGAGCAGCAAAATCAAGATGTGAAATGCTTTTAATTACTTTCTGGCTCCTAGACTGTGTTTCTTCGATTGTGATGCTTTTCTGAGATGAGGCCATGTAGGACTCTAGTTATATTTAGGATATACCAATACACTGCTTCTAAACGTGCCTTCCATGATAACCTCTCATCTCCACCTAGCGCTTGAAGTCAGGGAGTGACAAAGTACAGCAGTGGGCAGCCATATCTGCCCAAAATTGCTCAGTGCATGGTTTTTGCATTTAAAAAAAGAATTAAAAAAATTAAAAAGAGAGCCGGGCACTCAGGCTCATGCCTATAATCCCAGCACGTTGGAAGGACGAGGCAGGCAGATCACTTGAGGTCAGGAGTTCAAGACCAGCCTGGCCAATGTGGCAAAACCCCTGTCTCTACTAAAAATACAAAAAAGAAATTAGCAAGGCATGGTGGCATGCACCTGTAATCCCAGCTACTCAGGAGGCTGAGGCATGAGAATCACTTGAACCTGGAAAGCAGAGTTGCAGTGAGTTGAGATCGCACCACTGAACTCCAGCCTAGGCAACAGAGCAAGACTCTGTCTCAAAAATAAATAAATAAAAGTAATAAATAATAAAACGAAAAAGAGTATGTGACAGAAAACACATGTACCCATAGTCTAAAATATTTATTCTCTGACCTTTGGTAGAAAAAAATGTGGAACCCTTGCTTTAAGTCAATGAACATGAGAAACACGATGTTAAATTACATCCATGTGTCCTAAAACTAGAAGCTGAACAGTCTGCATTTGTCTAAGACCTTATGCTCTTTATCCTACCTCCTTACTTCAGGTTGGGCCATTTTTTTTGCTACACTGGCATCCCAATCCTGGAGGGAATGCAAGCTTTAGGAGCTGATTGGCATCAGCTCACAATCTTACATGGCTCCTAGAGGTCCGAGGCGTCCAGGCCATGTTATGCAGAATGACCAGGTGTGGAGAAAAGCCAAATATGGGGTCCTTGGCCAGATGTTTTCCAGGTCTGACGGCTTGACTGGATTTCCTTAATGATTCCAAGGCACTGTAAGGACTCTGTAAAGGTGCTAAAAAGCCTTCCATTGGGGAGGATCTAGGGTCACACTTTCTTTCACAAAACAATCACCCAGATCTCTGGGGACAGTAAAAAGTAGCTCTGCCTCAATGGAAGCATAAGACAGCAGGACTCCATCGAGTTCTGTGGCTCCCATCTGCTGTTGAGGAAGAACAGGTGTGTGCACTGAGGGACCACCATGGCCAGCCTGCACCGTCTACTCACAGTCCTTGGCCTGGATGTACTCATGGATTCATGTCCACTGAGGGGCCACCTAGTAGTTGGATGATCTTACAGCAGCAACAGGGGATCCAGAGTCAGGTACTGTCTCTGGTCCCTACTCCCCAGCCTTGAAAAAGTTCTTCTCTGCATGAGCTTATGTCAATCAGAGATTTTGCTTTTGCTTGGGGATGAAGGAAGGGTTTTAGTTTCTTGTTGGTGAGATCACCAAAAAGAGAGAAACAAAGTAGGCAGAAGGGAACGGAGGGTTATGGTTTTCCTACTAGTTCCCAAGGGCTGGGCTGGAAGCTCAGCTGAGAAGAAGAGTCAAGGTCAGAAGATAAATAATCTGCTTTTATGAGCCCTCTGAAACTCCGGGTATAAGCAGTGCTGCTTCAGTAGAGGGAAGGTCTCCCTCTACTTCTGCCCAGAACCCTACTGTACCATAAAATTTCAAGGACTGGAATTTTGGAACCCAAAGAGGCATGCCCTTGGCACACACAGACATGTTTTCATGGTGGGGACCATCAGAAGAAAAGCAATGCCAAGACTCCTTCAAGCACCTTTCTTGGCAGATAAAATTTAAAGGAGGTCTGTAGACATGTAGCAGATGCCGTGATTTCAAAGACTTCAACGTGGCTTGAGAATACTTGTGAGGCATCCCTTGAAGACTCCTGAACATCTCTGGTAGAGAGGGATCTATGTGATGGGTAGGGCTGGGCATCCTTAGTGCATGAATGGAGTTTCAGCCCCACAAGTTACCTGGGCAGCAGAGTTTCAATCATCCCTAACAGTTAATAGCATACATGATCATTTTGTAGACATGTGCAAGCCCTTTCTTTGGAATTGGTTCAAATGCTTGGAGAGGGGAATCTCAAAAGCCTTCCAATGTGAATTACGGTATTGATTAAAGGTTACATGTATATATATGGTCAATGGCTAATGGAGCCTGCCACATTTGGGTTACCAAATATTCTAGAATAGCACAGATCCATCCAACCAGGGTTTAAGCCTCTTCTACAATTGTCCCACCCATCACAGATCCTGTGTCTGAACATTTTCAGTGCCCAGAAACTGAACTACTTGCTAAAGAAGTCCATTCCATCTTAAACAGCTTTTACAGAAGTCTCTTTTCTCTAATGAACCACAATGTGACTTCTTGTAACTTCTACCAACTAGTGGAACCCTTAAAGCTTTACAGAATAAGCCTCTTGATTGCTTGGTGGAAGACGTATCATGCTCCACTGAGTCTTCATGTCTCACGATGCAGCGTTCTCAGCTGGCAGCCATTTACCTACGCATCATGTACGCCTTGTCCTAAACCTTCTCCTCCATACACTTTGTACTACCTGATCTGAGTGTGATATGATAAGAGCACAAATCTTCTTATTCCAGTTATCGATGGCTGAAACCTGTCACTCATTACCTGGGAGGTGGTTTGCTCCAGATTGAATCAACCTAGCAGCCACGGTTAAATTGCTATGGTATTGCATGGTCACGCTTTCCCTACTGATAAAGGTATGGCACCTAAAGAGATCACTGCAGAAATTCTTTTTAAAAGTATTTTTACATTGTCATATTTTCAGGAAAGCATAAGCAATCAGCCTGAGAATCCCAATTCTGCACACTTTCTTGATATGAGAAAGATTCCCATATCCTTCTCTACCAGATTAATATGAATAATTAATAGTTGCAGGAACAGAACAGTTGGAAAGGTATCCATATCATCCTCTGATGAGGGCTGGAGGAGTATCTAGGACCGAATTTACACAAACCTTAAAGGCATGCTGCAAGCCAGGTGCATCATCAAAAGCTTGAATAAAGATAGTCCCCAATCTTCGGTCAAGATCTTCTACTTTCTGGTTAAATTCAGAGACGTCATTTTCAAAGTCCTGAAGAGACACCATATACATATAAGGAAAACGTAATTTTCTGTAAGCCAACCCCACTATGCTCCTCACAGCTAACTTTTGTGTTTGAACTGGTTATACCAAAGAATTATTTTAATTTTCTGAAATTCACCATGGCATGACTTAATTTTTAGCCATGTAGAGTTACCCTGTGGTTGCAGCATTTTTACCTAGAGGGTCCCAGCAAGATGGTGACGTGAATTAGATGTGAGTTTGGTGTTCTTCCACCCTTTCCATGCTCCTCCGTTCTGCTTCCTGAAGCCCCTTCTCTCTCACTCATAACACCAGCTCTTATAACACCAGGTCTTATTACCCTGAAAACCACTGCAGCATCAACAGCCCCAGCAATGGGGCTATTTCAACTTTACTACCCACTTTCATTCCTTCCCCAAGTCAGAATTCTATTTTTCCATTGTCAGCAAACTAATCTAGCCATTAGGAGGAAAGAAAGCTAATTAAACTACAAACTATTAAATAAATACAAACTATTTATTCTAAATCCTTCTTAATTGGTTAAGACAGCAACTAGCCTTGTTCTTAAGATTGCCAAATTTAGCAAATAAAACCACGAGGCACTCAGTTAAATTGGAATTTCAGATAAACAAGAATTTTTTTTTAATATGTCCAAATTAGTGTAGTTTATCTGGCAACCCTAATGTATTTCTCTTAGAATGTAGCAATTTTCAGAGAAACGTTATTCACACCAATCTCTTAATTTGTGGAATTATTTGTTATTATTGCTTTGTAACAGTAAGGCATATGTGTGTGGAAAAAAAAAAGGGGTATGAAAAAATAGTCTAGTTCTACTTCTCAAACATCATGACACTGTGGCATGTTTCTTTTTAGTTTTTAGTTTTTTCCATGGGCAAAATCCCTGGGATTATGCTTTGTTTTATTGTATTACAGGGTAGCAAATACATTGTATATAGCCTGCTTTGCGGTCCACATTTTTTTTGTTTTGTTTTTGTTTTGTTTTGTTTTGTTTTGGAGACAGAGTCTTGCTCCTCGCTCTGTCACCCAGGCTGGAGTGCAGTGGCACGATCTTGGCTCACTGCAACCTCTGCCTCCCGGGTTCAAGCAGTTCTCCTGCCTCAGCCTCCCAAGTAGCTGGGATTACAAGCATGCACCACCACGCCCAGCTAATTTTTTGTATTTTTAATAGAGACGGGGTTTCACTGTGTTAGCCAGGATGGTCTACAGTCCACCTTTTTTGGGTCTACTTTTGACTAATAGAATTCTTAGAAGGTAGTATCTTCCTGGGTCTGGCCAACTAAGATTCCCCTGGATGTCTGAAGGTGCTCGGAGCAGACTGCTGCCCTAATTTCTTTCTCGTTTTCCCGCACACACTCTTAAAATTCCTTCTCCAGTAATTCTGCCATTCCTTTTTCTGAGAATTCCGTTCTCTGTTTTCATACTGGCCCTTTTTCTTCTTTTTTTCTCCCATGCGTGTGGAATTACAGGTCGAGGCTTTCCTGGGGCTACAGGTGAGACGCGGGCTCTTTGTTCCTGTCCTGGAAAATGCTTCTCTGGCCCTTTCCTTATCCTATGTGTTCTGTTAGGAACCAGGTTCAGATCAGAAAACCCAGGCTGTGGCTTCACTTACACCTCCCCAAGTCACTAATAAAATTCTGTCCAGGTGTGCCTATTCTTCCCTTAGCAGTTTTTGCCAGAAGCTTAAAACTTTTTTCCCCCTCAGTTTTATTAAGTTATAATTGACAAATAAAAATTGTATACATGTAAGGTATACAACTTGATGTTTTGATACATGTATACACTGTGAAAAGATCACCACAGTCAAGCTAATTAACATATTCATCACCTCACACAGTTACCATTTGCTTTTTGTGTGCATGGTGAGAACACTTAGGATCTACCCTTTTAGCGAATTTCAAGTACGCAATACAGTTTTTCTTTTTTTAAAATTATTTTACTGTAAGTTCTGGGATACATGTGCAGAACGTGCAGGTTTGTTACACAGGTATACATGTGCCATGGTGGTTTGCCACAACTATCAACCCGTCATCTAGGTTTTAAGCCCCGCATGCATCAGGTATTTGTCCTAATGCTCTCCCTCCCCTTGTCCCCCAACCCCTGACAGGTCCCAGTGTGTGTTATTTCGCTCCCTGTGTCCATGTGTTCTCATTGTTCAACTCCCACTTATGAGTGAGAGAGCAAAGCAATACAGTTTTTTGTTTGTTTGTTTGTTTCTTTGAGACAGAGTCTCCCTCTATCGCCAGGCTGGAGCACAGTGGCGTGATCTCGGCTCACTGCAACCTCCATCTCCCGAGTTCAAGTGATTCTCCTGCCTCAGCCTCCTGAGTAGCTGGGACTACAGGCGCCCGCCATCACGCCTGGCTACTTTCTGTATTTTTAGCAGAGATGGGGTTTCACCATGTTGGCCAGGATGGTCTCAATCTCTTGACCTCATGATCTGCCCGCCTTGTCCTCCCAAAGTGTTGGGATTACAGGCATGAGCCACCGCACCTGGCCCGCAATACAGTATTGTTAACTGTCTTCACCATGTTGTACATTAGAGCTCCAGAAATTATTTATCATGCATAACTGAAACTTTATACTCTTTGACCACCACCTCCCCATTTCCCTCTCTCCCAGCCCCTGGCAGCCACCATTCCACTCTGCTTCTATGACTTTGACTATTTCAGATGCCTCGTATAGGTGAGACCATGCAACATTTGTCTTTCTGTGTCTGGCTTCTTTCACTGAGCTTAAAACTTATGAAGCCACAGGGTGGCCGCAGCCTCCACTGTCACGTCATACCCACCTCAGCATCTCTGAAACCCTGGTGTCATTAGTCTGGAGCAGTTAACAGTTGGAAGAGGCCTCCTTGATCTTTCTCCCAACACAAAGAATAATTAGAATCTTTCTCTTGGCACAAGGAATAATAATTTCTCCTAACACAAAGGATAATTAGCAAAACCACTGGGACCACAGAGCCAAAGGAAATACACAGGGAAAATGCAAGTAAATACCTAGACCCTACAGGTGAGAGGCATCTGGGACAGAGGCGGAGCTGGCGATTCAGCCCTTCCCAACCCTACCGTGCTTTGGAGGTACAGGCAGTCGGAGGAGGATCCTGAGAAAAGCCTGTACATCTCTTGAAATTCCTCATGCACTTGCTGGACCTGCTGACTCAGGGCATTCCCTCTGATGCCGCTGAACTCCACCTTTCCCAGTCTGTGGAAATCCAGGGCCGTCTTCAGAAGACCCTATAGGGACAATTCACAAAAGAGTTAAAATCATCATCATCATCATAACAACAGTGGATGAGAAAAGTTGGAAACCATGGGGGCGGTGGTTGCTTAGGAAATTGTGGAGCCTGATTAGTTTCGTAACCTTATTATTAGATTGGGCTGGTAAAAATAACTCTTGGTTAAACTCGATAACAAAGCAAAGAGAAAGTACAGTCAAATAAAATTCACACAAACCAAAATAAATATATACATACATAAATAAGGGAAATGTATGCTTCCACCTCTCTATGTCTTTGCGGTCTTTAACAAATAATTAAATGTAATAATAATAAAATAATATATAATTGGTAGCTTTATCGCTGATTTCTCTAAAATAGTTCATTTCAAATGGATCATGTTATCCAGTTCTAGAATGACAGCAATCCTAAGGGATGTTGATGGAAAAACAGAACTGCAAAATAGTCCTGAAGACATGCCCAGAGGGTGACACCGGCCTTCTTTGCAACTTGTCTGCCAAGCAAAGACATCTCCTGCAGGGCGCCCTTGCTGGGCGTGCACAGGATGTTACACCCTGCTGCCAGCCGGGTGGTGGTGAGTAGTTATTTACCAGCTCTGTGCTGCGCTTCTTCATCTGCTGCAGAATAATAATAACACCTTGTAGCATGATGCTGAGTGCTAAGTCAGTTAACTCAAGCCTGGGATTTAGGCCAGGTCTGCACACACAGTATCATCGCTGTTATTGATGTGGCAGTGTCCCAGGTGTGCTTGAGATCCAATGACAGGTGGACGGCACAACCCAGAAGCCTTGGGGAGGAGCCCCTCCTGAGTCCACGGAAGCTGCCTCACCTCTGATAGGATTGGAGCTTCCTCCTGAGCACGTCTAGCAGGACAGATTGAATTTATCTCTTGTGAGTACCTAAAAATCACAAAACCTCCAAACCAAGATATGGTTCTTGTCATGACTTCCAATTCGTGTGCATGTTCCTTAGGAAGGAAAGAGGACGGTAAAAGTTCCCTTTGTGTCATTTTGGCCAACATTTGGTGTGGACTGTGGGAGGGATCCTCTGCTCTGGAGGTTTAAGGGGTGCACCATGACACCGATGCTGTAAAATCCAGCAGGTCCTGGTACCACTGCGGGAAATCTCACTGCCCATGGCCACTGCCATGGGTGACCCATCAGGCTAGCACAGGCTGCCTGGCTCCTTTCTCCTGCTGGGACACACCAACTCCAGCAGCAGTGACAGAGGCGCTGGGAAGTGAGGACAATGGCTGACTTTCCCCGCTTGGCCAGGAGGGTACCCACGCAGATTTGGGCAGCCACATAACAAGCCTTTTTTCTCAGCTATGTTTGGGCATGGCTGGTGGCAAGCAGCTGAAGTGGGAGGGGAGAGAAGAGGGAAGACACCAGCCAAGGCAGGGAAGACAGATGCCAAAACCAGGGAGGGACTTTTGCCACTAATGGTGGGAAAAGTGGCAGTCTTTCTTCAAAAATAGATTCAACTTGATATACTGGGAAGAAGACCGAAATGAATTTTATGGAAATGAAATTGACTTCAGTAGTAATTCAAGTCTCTCATAAAGTGCTTAGTTGTAATTGGTTTTATAGGGAGAGTCATACTTGTGCTGTGAAATGCAACCTTGGTACTCATTCTTCATAATTCTGTGGATGTCAATTTCAATTTCTAGGAAATACTTCCTAACCATTTTAAAAGGTAGATGCATTGTGATATGTTTGATTACATCAGAAACCCAGATGATAATTTTGTTAGACTATTTTATTTCTTAAGAATACTTAAAGCGTGTTCTAGGGAGGTGACAGGAAGGTGTTTCATCTTCAATTTATCCTAGATATTAGCGAAATATTTATTTAACTATTCTACTTTTGGAGAAAGTCTGGTCACTTAAAGAGATGGATACTTACATCATTTTATGTAACTTAACACACACATGGCGGACAACAGATTTATCTGGGGCTCAACTCAAGGTCTTAGGCCTTTCCTCACCCTTCTGTGGAAAGAGATCCACCCATCCAGCTTTTTCCCAGACTCTCTATCCCCTTCTTCTGCTTATTCAGAGAGCTTATCACACTCTGGAATTATATTATTTGGCACTATATTATATTATTTGCTTATTTTCTGTCCAGTAAGTTGTAAATTCACCAAAGGTACCTCGGTATTTCCAGTGCCTGGAAGAGTCCCTGACCCTGAACACATATTTGTTGAGTGAAGGAATGTATGCTCTTTGTTCTTTGACTTGCCTATAATACTTCCAGAAAAAAAAAGCAACAAGGTGATAGAGGAGCTAGGAACCTTAACCTCTGAAGAACAGTTGGTGAAAAAAAAATAGACAAGAGAAGAGAATTATAAGAAAGGACATTTCAATGTACATAGGACCCTGGTCAAGTGCAAGGGGGAACCTTCCCTGGTGCTACAGTGAGGGCAGAATGAAGGCAAATGAGTGAACGAGACAAAGAAGCAGATATGACCTCACCATACAGGTTGAACTTATTACATTGCTGATATGGGATTATTTCAACCTGAAAAATGGCCATTTCCTGTGGTTTCACTTAATAAAACACAACCATCTAATGCTGTAGAATGGGCTATGAAGAGAGGGAGGGAGCTCTCCATCGCTGAATGGGTTTCAATAAGTTTGATGTTGGAGGCATAGCAGAAAAGATTTCTGAAGCAGCTGGGAAACTGTCTTACAACTATAGACACCAGATTTATGGCATTGACCATGGCTATATCTTTGATTAGCCTTAAATCTTTGATTTAAGAATCAAAATAATTTGATTCTTAAATTATGTAAATGTAAGCTCTTTCCATTGTTTATTTAAAAGTTCTCACAAAACAGATAAAAGGCAATTTAAATCAATAAGGGTTTAAATGATATTTTTTAAATATCTATTTTTATTCATCACAGTACTAAACACGAAATTCATCATGTTATACATAGGCTGAAATATCCACTTCAGAGACACAACATATGACATTGTGGAAAGAGCCTAGGATCTAGGGCCAAAACAAAACAAAAAAAAACCCTGAGTTTATGCAACTCTGGTTCCATCATTTACTAGCTATGTGGCTTAAAGCAAGACACCTAACTTTTCTAAGCTTCACTTTCCTAACCTGTAGATGGGAACAATAACACTTAAGTTGCCGTGGGGTTACCAAGTTTATGGAAGGTTCCCTGTAGGACTTCACTAAAAGACAGCCACTATAATTAACCGTGATCACTCTGATGTCATTAGATTGGGTTAATGGATATTATATGTGTAATGGGGTACAGAGGGGACATTTGGGTGCTTCTTTCAAGACAAAACAAGGAACACTGGGGTCCCAGGCTGCTTACTGGACTGATCAGGTTCTATTCTTAAGAAAAAACCATGCAGCACTTAATGGTGGTGGCAGGTGGCGGGGATGCGGGGAGGATTCAATATGTGCTCTGGCTCCTGAGATGAAGAATCAAAACCAGGGGTAATAGCAAGACTTGCCAACAGCAACCCCTTTCTCAAAGGAGAGGCCGCACTGCCCATCTTAAAAGAAGAACCTTGGGAATTCATTAAGGGAGAGCACAAAGCAGACATTCATAGATGAAAATCTCAAAAGGTCATTTGGAAAAAGACTGTTTTCTTTACCTTTCGACCGCCACCGACCTTGTGTGGCTAATGGTCTCCTATGTGACCACATATTCAAGCTGGGCTAAAAGGGAAGACACCCAATTAGGCTCAGAATGAAAGAAGGCTGCAGAGTGGCTGGAGATGCTAGAAAGAGCAAAAGAAAACGCGGTGTGGATATTAGGTCAGCTTATTACCTATCTACCTGCTAATCACTTCGCATAAAGCCTCAGCAGGAAATCATTTTGTCTCCAAATGAATCACAGCTTTACAGCAGTTTTATAATAAAGGAAATGAGAGTTCTCTCCAAGGTGCTTACTGCATTGTTTGGAGGGAAGAGGCTGCAGGCAGAAACTCAAACAGGGGATCTGCAGAATCTACAACTCTTATGATGCAAAAATGAACTCGGTGTGTGTGTGTGTGCACTGATGCATCAAGCAGGAAGGCAGGATGAAAGAAGGAATCAAGAGGCAACCCAACAACTCTTTTTCTCTTTGAACTTTGATGGTTCGTTCAAATTGCAAATATTTTATATACTTCTGGGATTTTCTTAGTAAGTCATAAAGTCAAATAAGATCCTTTCATGAAATGGGAATTATAATTGTATCTGAGTAACTTACTTTGATATAAAGACCTAGAAATCGTATGGTAAAAATTGAGTGTACAAAAGTAGGACAGAGTGTATAAGGGCAGAATAAAACCACAAAACCAGTTTGGGGTCCTCAAAGCAGGAAAGTGGGAGGAAAGAAAGAAGGAAGGAAGGGAGAAAAGGAGGGAAGAAGGGAAACAGACCTTTAAAATTCCCTATAAGATATCCAAGTTTGGTGCAAACACAGTACTTGGAACCAGCTGTCCCCCTGGGTACAAATCTCAGCTACACCTCTCCAACCTGTGTAACTATGTGTGAGTTCATTTATGTATCAGATTTAGTTATGCTCATTTGTTAAAGAAAAGATACTGATACTCAGTTCTTTTCTTTCTTTCTTTTTTTTTTTTTTTTTGAGATGGAGTCTTGCTCTGTCACTCAGGCTAGAGTGCAGTGGCACTATCTCAGCTCACTACATCCTCTGCCTCCCAGGTTCCAGCGAATCTCCTGCCTCAGCCTCCTGGGTGGCTGGGATTACAGGGGTATGCCACCATGCCTGGCTAATTTTTGTATTTTTAGAAGAGATGGGGTTTCACCATGTTGGCCAGGCTTGTCTCAAACTCCTGACCTCAGGTGATCCCCCTACCTCGGCCTCCCAAAGTGTTGGGATTACAGGCGTGAGCCACTGTACCCAGCCCCAGTTCTTAAGATGATTGCAAGGATACAGGCTCTGGCATGGGATAGGTTCTTGAAACATGTTAATTTTTTAGTTTTCTATTCCTTGTTCTTCCCTCCACAAGGGTTAAATCTCTAAGAGATTAGTTGTATCATGGTTGTGATAAGAAGGCAGAGGAGAATGGTGGTATCCTGAAAATGCAATTACTCTGCTTACTGTAGACACCGAAAAATACTGGGCAATGTATACCCCTTCTTCCAAGCCAGCCCCCACCTCTGGCATTTAGCAGGCACCCAGAGAGGAAGAGTGGATCTGCACAACAAAATTCTCTTGTGCAAAAAGAGTGAAAGAATAAAAAAGCAACTCACATCAGAGAAAGGAAATCTGGAGAATTGTGGGGATTAAAAACCAGCCCTTCACACTCTAACCCTTGACGAGAGCATGCAGAGAGATACACACATTGGTGTTTCATGTATTTATTAATAGCAGCTACCATCATCTCAGTGGCCATAGATTGTATTAGAATAGAAGATGAATAAGGCTAAGTTCATGATAATTCTTACTGGAGAGGAGCAGATTAATCCCATTTCAATCAGGCATCGATCACAGAGATACACAGAATGTTAACTAAAGGGCTACATGAAATATGCCAGAGGACAGTCGATAGTCCTGTGTTCCACTGCACAGACTCAGGAGGCAAGAGCTGGGGGAGGAGGAACATGGCAAAGGGCAAGGGCGATGCATCTAAGCAGACATTTGGGAGATTAAAAATAAAAGAGGGGAGGAAATATGAGGAAAGGGGGGAAGGAGTAGCCGTGGGAAGATGAAAAAACATGGAAATTCAGGGCAAACAAAGAGGTCAGGGAAGTTAGAAAATAGAAAAGGAGAACAAAGTGAAAGAGGGACCAAGTAAAAAGAGGAGGAAGAATTAGACAAAGGGAAAGAGAGGGAAACACAGTCAAGAAAAGAAATGCTGGCCGGGCGCGGTGGCTCACGCCTGTAATCCCAGCACTTTGGGAGGCTGAGGCGGGCGGATCTCCTGAGGTCGGGAGTTCAAGACTAGCCTGACCAACATGGAAAGACCCTGTCTTTACTAAAAATACAAAAATTAGCCAGGCATGGTGGTGCATGCCTGTAATCCCAGCTACTTGGGAGGCTGAGGCAGGAGAATCGTTTGAACCTGGGAGGCAGAGGTTGTGGTGAGCCGAGATTGTGCCACTGCACTCCAGCCTGGGCAATAGGAGCGAAACTCCATCTCAAAAAAAAAAAAAAAAGAAAGAAAAGAAAAGAAAAGAAAAGGAGCAGCTGGGCACAGGAGCGAAGCAGCTAACCAGAACCAAGGACAGAACGACACGCAAGAGAAGGAGAGGCAGCAAGGCAGGGAGCTTGGTGACGCTCATGTCATCCTCTAATTAAATGGGGGCAACTGCTTTTTTTGCACCTGTGCCCTTGATTCAGAAAGCAGCAGCAGCCTGAGAAAGTACTTATTGTGAGAGTAATGACTCTAGGGAGGCTGGTGGCCATCACTGCTTATATTTACTGAATATACCCTGCAGATTAGGTGCCCTGATGTTAGAATAGCTGTCTATATGCAAAGTCAAATCATTAGCATGTGTGCACAGGGCCTGGGGGCCCTGTCCAGGCAGTCATTTCAGAGTCATGCTCTGCTACCATTCCCAGGGCCATCTGCAGGGCTGGAGCACCTGCGAACATGGCCGCTGCAAGGCAGTGATGGAAATTCGTTCTTCGTGGTCAGCCCAGGCCAGGCATGGGTTGGGGCTGGAGTGTCCCTCACCTCTCACAGCAGCAAAGGAATTGGTGGTGGATATGAGAGGAATACAGAGTGCAGGAGGAGTGAAGGGCTGTACATCAACCGTGATGGAAATGGCTGAGGGAAAAAGAGGCATTTAGGATAAAGCTAATCAATTATTTTTAGTTTCTGTGATCCTGATGAAGGGTTTAAGGTGAGCCTTTCGTAAGATGTAGCTTTTGGCTTTCTCTCTCACGCATTTTCTCTCTTTATGCCCTTCCCATCTTTGTTTTCCCTGGCAAATTCCCACTCCAGTTTCACAACTGATTCTCTCTTCCATTCCCACTTTTTGTCAAAGTCCTCCTGGGCTAGAGACCCCTCTTTCTTGCTCCCAGTAACACATCAATCTCACTTTTTTTTTTTTTTTTTTGAGATGGAGTCTCGCTCTGTCCCCAGGCTGGAGTGCAGTGGCGCGATCTCAGCTCACTGCAAGCTCTGCCTCCCAGGTTCAAGTGATTCTCCTGCCTCAGCCTCCTGAGTAGGTGAGACTACAGGTGCACGTTACCACTCCAGGCTAATTTTTTTTTTTTTTTTTTTTTTTTTTTTGTATTTTTAGTAGAGACGGGGTTTTACCATGTTGGTCAGGCTTGTCTCGAACTCCTGACCTTGTGATCCACCTGCCTCGGCCTCCTAAAGTGCTGGGATTACAGGTGTGAGCCACTGCGCCCAGCCCAATCTCACTTTTATGATGGCAGTCAGTATATCCCACTTTCCTGATTCTGTGTCTTTCCTCCTGGATCTCCTCCTTTAGTCTGTCTTCCTTCTCCTGCAGTGGCTACAGGTCCACCAGCCTCTTATAGGAAAACCACATTTCAGTCATCTTTGTATCTCAGTTCCTAGCACCGTGCCTGGCACATGGTTATGCTGAACCAATACTTTTTGAAATGATAACAGATCCAATCTTACGTTCTCCTGCCCTTGTCCTCCAATGGTTTGCTCTGTTCATCACGGCTTCCTCCCAGCCTATCTCTCTTCCCTCCAAACCTGCTCAAGACAGCTGGGAATATGATTTTCATTCCTTCCCTGTCCCTCTGGCTCTTGTCTTTTTTTTTTTTTGGATGGAGTCTCGCCCTGTTGCCCAGGCTGGAGTGCAGTGGCGCAATCTCAGCTCACTGCAACCTCCACCTCCTGAGTTCAAACGATTCTCCTGCCTCAGCCTCCCGAGCAGCTGGGACTACAGGTGCCCACCACCATGCCCGGCTAATTTCTGTATTTTTAGTAGAGACGGGGTTTCACCATGTTGGCCAGGCTGATCATGAACTCCTGACCTCGTGATTTGCCTGCCTCGGCCTCACAAAGGGCTGGGATTACAGGGGTAAGCCACCGTGCCCGGCCTCTTGTCTTAATCTTAAACTCAACTCTGAATTTCTCAAATCCGTTTAAGTCTGTATTTCATTTTATTAGGCCCATTACCCTCCCTTCCAAGTCCAATCAGCAAACACGTAGCTGTAAAATGTTGAGAGACCTGTTAAACATATTAAGTTTTGATAATTGAAACAATCCAAAGAAATAGTATCATGTCTTCTCACCCTAGTACTTCAACTAAAATCCATATTTATTTTTAAATAATTGAGGGAAAGACATAACTTTGAGCAAAAGTCATGTTTCTTTTGCACAGGGACTCATTCGTTTTGGACTTTGGGGAGCTGCCTTGGAGATTGAGGAGTGGAGGAGGAGAAGTTCCAAGCAGCCAGCTTTGTGGGAATGGCTAGCCCAACCAAGGTTTGCTCAGTGTCAGTCTTTCTAGGCAGAGTTTATTTGAAACCAAGTTCAAAGGCTATGGGCAACAAACCAATTGAATTAGTTCATTGATTCCTTGGGCCTTCTTCCTAAATGAGTCTATGATCAGGATTTCCTAAACTTCTACTATAACCACTATTATGTGATGTGATGATCAATCCAAATGACAACTATTTATTAAAACTTCTTCTTTTTTTTTTTTTTTTTGAGACAGAGTCTCGTTCTGTCACCCAGGCTGGAGTGCAATGGTGCGATTGTGGCTCACTGAAACCTCTGCCTTCCGGGTTCAAGAAATTCTCTGCCTCGGCCTCCCGAGTAGTTGGGATTACAGGCATGTGCCACCACACCTGGCTAATTTTTGTATTTTCAGTAGAGACGAGATTTCGCCATGTTGACCAGACTGGTCTCAAACTCCTGACCTCATGATCCACCCACCTCTGCCTCCCAAAGTGCTGGGATTACAGGCATGAGCCACCGCTCCTGGCCCTTGTTTGTGTTTTTGAGACAAGGTCTGGCTCCTGTCGCCTAGGCTGGAGGGCAGTGGCACAATTTCGGCTCACTGCAACCTCTGCCTCCCAGGCTCAAGCCATCCTCCCACCTCAGCCTCCTGAGTAGCTGGGACTACAGGTGCACACCACACCTGGCTGTTTTGTTGTTGTTGTCATATTTTTTGTAGAGAAGGTGTTTTGCCATGTTGACCTGGCTGGTTTTAAACTCCTGGGCTCAAGCAATCCACCCGCCTTGGCCTCCCAAAGTACTAGTGGGATTACAGGCATGAGCCACTGTGACTGGCCAATTGAACCTTTATTATGGATTATTCCAGCTGATAGAGGGTTGGCTATGAGGTTGTGTTGTGCATTTTCCTATTCTACTTTTTGGACCCCTGGACTGCTTCTTTCTGTCTGGGGCTGGAAGCCTGAGGTGAGGAGTGCACTCACCTCCACCACGTGCAGTCGTCCCAGGAAGCCATCCAATCGCACAAAGACCAAAGAAGACTGGAAATCCCATTCCTTGACTTCCTGGTTCTCTTTGAAGTAAGTGTGGAGATTCTCCCTTCTGTCCTGAAACTCTTGCTTGAAGAAGCTCAAAGTGTCTGAGACCACTTGCAGTTTTCTCTGACTTTCTTCTACCTCACTTCTCAGCAGGTCTTCTGGGCTGAGATAATTAGAGGCCTAGTATACAAACAGATTAGTATCACTGAGCAGGTGCAGACATCCTGTAACTTTGCAACACCAACTCTGAACTGAATCATTGCCCAAGTAATATTTTTCATGAGGATAATAGAGGAAACATCTGACCTCGCTCTCCATTCCACATGTGGACTGCGACCTGGGTTTTGGCCAAATAGTCTTAGTCACTGAAGCTACAGTGATTGGCTCAGGAATGGGCAAGTAGCCAGAGACAAGGAAACACAATGAGACTTTGTTGAGCTAGCTGGGGCTGGTGCAGGTGCCCTTTCCCAGGTATTCTTTTGTGACTTATTGGCTTTCAATAGTAAAGTAATTTGAGTGCAAGAATTATTTGGACCATAATTATTTTTCTGTCTCAAAGAGGCTTACACATGGAAAACTGAAAAGCTGGAGCTGTAGGGACAGCCACCTTCACCACAACAGGGTGGGTCCCTGGGTCTGGCTGACATCATCTAAGGCCACATTACAAGTCCAGGCTGAAGCCAGCCTTACCTTGGACTTTCAAGGTACATGAGCCAATATGTTTTCTTTTTTTGCTCCTACTTTGGGTTTGGGTTTTCTTACACTTTCAACCAAAAGAGTTCTGGCTGATAAACATGGAGTAATGGAAAGGCACTAGCCTAGGAGGAGTCAAACAGCCTGGGTTGGGGCCCTGGTTTGGGTGTCTTTGGGCAAGTCAGTTAACCTCCTTGAACAGTAGCCCACATCTTTAAATAATATAATAAATAATAAGACCTTCCCTGCCCACCTTGCAGGGTTTATCTGATGATCGATGGAAATCATGAATGTAACAGTATTTTGCAGCCTGCAATGTACCCCATCGATGTTAGTTATTCTTAGTTACTTATTAAGCTTGTCTGTTATTTTCTCAGAGACACAGCTCCTTAGAAGAAAAGGAAACTGGTTTGGAGATATCACCCAAACCTCCTTAAGCCCTCTAGTTCTTTTTTTTTTTTTTTTTGAGATGGAGTCTCGCTCTGTTGCCAAGCTGGAGTGCAGTGGCACGATCTTCGCTCACTGCAACTTCTGCCTCCCGGGTTCAAGCAATTCTCCTGCCTCAGCCTCCCAAGTAGCTGGGACTACAGGCGTGCACCACCACGCCCAGCTGATTTTTGTATTTTTAGTAGAGATAGCATTTCACCATGTTGGCCAGGATGGTCTCGATCTCCTGACTTTGTGATCTGCCCGCCTCAGCCTCCCAAAATGCTGGGATTACAGGCATAAGCCACTGCGCCCGGCCCTCTAGTTCTTTTTTAAGATAAACTCCTCAAGGTTTACGCTGCCCTGGTTGGTGCTACAAGGGTCTCTAAGAAGGAGGAGCATGAAGTGCATAATCTAAGAAGCTGCTTCTCAATAGCTTATGGGTACCAGGTTCTTACCATGTGCAGGGCACATGCATTATCACATGGAAGCCTCAAATCACCCAGCAACCCAAAAAGAGATATGGCTTCTTGTTTTCACCATTGTACAGAGGAGGAGAGTGAGGCACAGAACAGGAAGTGACTTGTCCTGGCACACAAGTGGTATGCTGGCTGCCAAGTGGCAAAGCCAGGGATTGGTACAGCATCGCCTGACTCTACCTGACATCAGAGGCTGCACTCTTTACTGCTTAGGCTTTGCTGCTGACTCATAACCAGTTAGTCCTTCTTCATAGGTCATTAAGGAGGTTGAAATTCACCACCCCTACTTATCGCCTCTTAGGCAGAGGGGAAAGGAAGACAGCATGGCTCAGGTGTTCTAATATTACTGAAAATGTCTTTGTAAATTATTGGCTTCTGAGAGTAAAATACTGTAATTCAAGTGTAAGAACTCTTTGGAACATAATTATTTCTCCACCCAGAAGAAAGGACACTTGTCTCTTCTCTCCTGTGCCTAGATGCCAACCAGCCCCCAGGGAGCAGTTGCTGGGCGTCCCGGGGCAGCCCACCTGCTGGATGAGAAGGTTGCAAATCTCCTGGAGCAGCACAGTCAGCCTCCCCGGGGAGCGGTAGGACTTGCACGTGGCCCAAATCAGACAGACCACGTGGAGCAGGGGCCGCAGCCGGGGCTTCACCTCTGGAAATTCTGCATTCTCCAGAGTTTCCAGGTGGTGCTGGAGCGGTATCAGGTGCACATGGATGTCCTGTGCCTCTGCTAGAGCTGGAAGGAATTGGAGATGGTCAGCATTCCCATCTGGAGCCTAATACCCACCTGGTGGAGCCCTAGTCCCTGGGAAGTAAAAGATCTGCAAAGCAACAAGCAGAGAGAAGGCTGGTTCCAGAAAACTTCCTAGCTCTTATGAGGAAATATGGAAACTGGAGAGCCCTGAACAACTAGGATAATGATCTGAAGAGTTCTCTCGTAACACTCCTCTAAATGGACTTTTCTCTGGCCTTCCCAGCCTCCATCTGGTGCTTGGTGGGTAGTAAATATTTGCCAATTGCTTTGCTGCTATCTCTGAGACAATACAAGTTTTAGAATCAGAAAGACTTTCCTTCAAATGCTGGCCTAGACGCTTGGCAATTGTATGACTTTGGGTACGTGTAACCTCTCTGAGCCTCAAAAATAGGCGGAGCTGTAATCAGTTTAAAGGGTCCTTGTGAAGGCTGAAGGTAGTTCAATAGGAATCTTTATAAACAACTAGCACAGTGCTTGGACCAATGCAGGTGTTTGATAAATGGTGGTGGCTCTGATGAATATTCACTAATAAAGAATCTTGCTGAGCACTTATAAAGAAGTCACAGGTATGTGATGTTCCCCACCCTGTGTCCAAGTGTACTCATTGTTTAATTTCCACCTATGAGTGAGCACATGTATACATATGAAACAAAGCTGCACGTTGTGCACATGTACCCTAGGACTTAAAGTATAATTAAAAAAAAAGTCACAGAGCACAGAGACATAACATAGATGGGTTATGGCAAGGTTCTGCTAGTTTTCAAAGCCAGGAAAATCTCTTACCATCTCCTCTGAATACAACCAAGGAAAGAAAGGGGCCTTTAACCAGTCATCTTGTGGTGACTGACATGGGAAACTAGGAAATCCAGCAGCACTGAATGCTAATATCTGCATAGCAACTTAGAGGGAATGCAAAAGGGCATTGGACAAACTAAACTGGAAGGGCGAGTTTACAAAGGCTGGTTCTGTCCTGGGCAGATAATCAGGTGGTATCATATGACAGCATGTGGTCTTAGGTTACAGTATGTGGATGAAACTCTGCATTCATCCTAAAGGGAACTCAAAATATACACTATTTAGCAAGCAGTTTCAATATGCCGGGAATTGTTCTACTTACTATCTGTGAGATATTTACCATCTCACAGAAAGCCCTGCAAGCCAGCTTTAGTACTTTATACTTTAGTACTTTATAAGTGAAGAAATTAAGGTCCGAATAACTTTCCTAGGGCCCTCCCATGAAACAACCAATCCTGTCCAGCTAAGGAAAAGGAAGACGACCCAGAGTTTATTACATTGAACCCTTGGCTTCATGGAGGCTCACCATACACAAAAATATGTTGATGTGTATGTCTGTACTTTATATCCCAAATGAGGTTGTGGAAAGCAGTATGTGAACTGAATTTTTTGCAAAGTCAGATGTCACAGTAAATTGATTAGGGCAGGGATTCTCAAGTGGAGGAGCTGATGGTGAGTATTAGAACCGCTGTGTTTGGGTGGGGGATTTCAGAATCCAACAGTCATTCTAATGAGCGCATGCTCTTGCTCCCATAAGTGCTGAGAGAAAAGAGGCTGAGACTATCATGCTATAGGAGCTTTTTCTTTATGATACCCTGTTTTGAAATCTTTTTTAAAATCACAATCTCTTTTAATTATACTAATTAGCATTGCCTTGATTTTTAAGAGCACAATACTTGAGAAAAGGGTTGGCCATCCAACCCAGGATGCAATACCCTTGGATGACAAGGCATATGAAGAGAGAGAGAGAGAGCTGGGCTCGGAGTCTCACTCTGTCACCCAGGCTGGAGTGCAGTGGTATGATCTTGGCTCACTGCAACCTCTGCCTCCTTGGTTTAGTCTATTCTCCTGCCTCAGCCTCCCTAGTAGCTGGGATTACAGACATGCACCACCATGTCTGGCTAATTTTTGTATTTTGAGTAGAGACGGGGTTTCACCATGTTGGCCAGGCTGGTCTCGAACTCCTGACCTCAAGTGACCTGCCCGCCTCAGCCTCCCAAATTGCTGGGATGCAGGTGGGAGCCACCGTGCCCAGCCGAGCTCATACTTTTTTAAAGAATGTAAATATAAACAGCAAAGTGCATAGTGATCTCCAGTGGTTTGCTGGAAAGTCTTTAACAACAGGCTCTTTGAGGACAAACACGTTTATTTGTAGCATATGCCAATTTCTATGGTGTAAATATTCCCAGTATTCCTACCATGTCCATTTCTAGGCTACCAATTTGACTTCGCTGAGTGCTGCTTGGGAGAATGGGGGTGCAAGGTTTGAAACAATGCATACAGCAGTCCTTCACGAGCCACAGCAAACCAGTGTGCACTGGCTCCAGACAGCCCTTCTTTGTGTGCCTTCTTTCTCATACGTATCTACCTACACACATCCTTAATTGTTGCTGTGTGAATGTGTCCCCTTCAAAATTCAGGTGTTGAAATTTAATAGCCAATGTGATGGTGTTAAGAGCTGGTGCCTTTAAGAGGCCATTAGGCCATGAGAGCTCCTCCTTCATGAATGGGATTGAGGCCCTCATCAAAGAGGCTTCACACAGAGTTTGGCTGGCTTGCCCTTCCGCCGTCTATCAGGTAAGGACACAGAGTTCCTCTCCTCTGGAGGATGCAGCAACAAGGCGCCATCTTGGAAGCAGAGGCCAGGCCCTCACCAGACACCCAACCTGTCAGTGCCTTGATCTCGAACTTCTCAGCCTCAAGAACTATGAGAAATAAATTTCTGCTCTTTATAAATTACCCAGGCTGTGGTATTCTGTTAAAGCAGCACAAATGGACTCAGAAACTTGGCAACCAGGTTGTACCATGCCAATCCTGTGCAAGAAAAGAAAACTCTCTAATTAGTCTTTATTGCCCTTGTTCTTCCTTCTCAAGGGGACTGTTGCTTTCCTGTTTTCCAAGGTTATTTACTGCTCAGTCAATACTACTTCATACAATCGTGTTTCTGCATATTTTCCTCCATCCTTTTAACCTCCTTTTTTTCTTCTCACTGTTTTCTAATTCATATCCACCAATCCAGAAATATTTCTTTTCCTCTCCTTCTTTCCAGTTCATCAGTAGGTCAATGAACGACCCTCACCATGACTAATAAGAATAATGCACATAGTATATCTATTTAGGATTAAAAAAAAAGTCAGATGCTCTGAAATTCAGCTAGAAATGAGAAAATCAGTCAACACCTTAGAAGATCCTGCCAAATTTTCTGACCAAGTCTCTACCTAACTCTTCTAATCAAATTTTCTTCCATCATTGACACTGAGTTTCATATTTAAAGAATTTCTCTTTTTATAGTAGTGTTTATCTGGCACTATTGTAATGGTATCTTTTTTTAAAAAAATTCATTGCCGGCATATACTCTACTGCAAATAACTTTTTGAAGCTCTCCTGGGGAAGTGAATCTTATAACTATTAATTCATATGAATAATTATAGTCTATTGATCTACTAATGTGAAAAGTATATTTGGGGCACTAAATAACAAACTCATAATATATTTTTACTACATCTTTTTCAGAGCCCCAAATTTCAGGCATTCACATATGTCCTTTATATGTGTTCTACATATGTACAATCTGTAGCACTCTATTGCTTACTTAATATTTTTCTCTACATTGACTCCCAATTTAACTTAACTAAATTAGACATCATGAAAACTTTAAATCACTACCATAAATGGAAAGCTGGTATCACTTGCCAAAACCAGGGCTATTACCCTTTATCACATTTTTTTTTTTGACAGAGTCTCGCTCTGTTGCCAGGCTGGAGTGCAGTGGCGCTATCTTGACTCACTGCAACCTCTGCTTCCTGGGTTCAAGCGATTCTCCTGCCTCAGCCTCCTGAGTAGCTGGGACTACAGGTGCTGTGCCACCAGGCCTGGCTAATTTTTTGTATTTTTAGTAGAGATGGGGTTTCACCGTGTTAGCCAGGATGTTCTCAATCTCCTGACCTCATGATCTGTCCGCCTCAGCCTCCCAAAGTGCTGGGATCACAGGTGTGAGCCACCGCGCCCGGCCCCTTTAACAATTTTTTAAAAAAACTTTCCCCTAGTCATTTCTGACATCAGCAGGGATACGCACACCACTTCTGGGGACACCTTTCCACTGGAAGTTTAAACTGGGAACAAAAGTTGACTCCTCGGGGACACAGAATCTCTCAGTGAAGCAGTAAACTGGAGCCTCAAGAGACACTGGTCCCAAGCCAGCCAAACGTGCTGGCAGAGCTGCCTCTGCAATGAGGATTCAGGGTCAGGGAGGACCTCAGAGACTAACAACTTATGCCAGTTCTGCTCTGTGATGTAGCTCATGTTGGAAAGTAACACCTGGACTTTTCTTCCTTTAGCTAAGTTGTTTGCAAACTCCATGCCATGAGAAAGGGAAGGTGGGACAGGGAAGTAGTCAATGGGCTCTGGGCACAGGACACTGCCCTTTTTACTAAACCAAATATGCCTGGATTCGTTTTATATAGTGGGCTTACATGGGAGATTGTATTTAAAGAAAGAGTTCTGGGCAAAGTAAAATGTTTGAAAATCACTGCTTAGATTAAGCTTAGACCACGTGAAATGACAAAGACCTTTAAAAGCACATTTTGACCTATAGCACTGAAGAGCAAAGAGGAGATTTCATAGGAAAAAGGGAGAAGATGCACAGTGCACCAAGGAAGGGAGAGGGAGTCCTGAAAAAATTTACCTACTTCTAATCATAGACTTTGCTGGCTTGGCAATTTTGATAAGAGTGGATCTTGTCTG
This sequence comes from Pongo abelii, assembly GCF_028885655.2. Taxonomy (NCBI): domain Eukaryota; kingdom Metazoa; phylum Chordata; class Mammalia; order Primates; family Hominidae; genus Pongo; species Pongo abelii. The sequence goes on along the minus strand of NC_072004.2, from coordinate 11,590,803 downwards.
GTGCTCAAATGGCCAGGAAATTGCAGTCCCATCTGACAGTAGGAACAGAAAATGCAGAATGGAGCTAGAAATGAAATAGAGATTTCTCAAGGAGCCAAAGGTGGAGGGACCTGAATTCCAGAGGTGAGAGATAACAACATGCATTTGTACAGTGCAAAGCAGCAGCTGTAGGCAGATCCGATGGAAGAACTTTCTTTTAGTAGTCTTCAGACTCTGAAGACAGGGCCCAGAAAGACCTTTGACCAGACCCAGGAGTTCCCAGCATGCCAGGGAGGTACAAGCACTTAGTTAATGAGAGGTCCCAGCCAATAATCCCAGGTCCTGGAAGGCATGGTCAGGTTGTCTTGCCAGAAGGGTAGTCCTTGGTTAGGACAGATGGACTCACATGAACACACTGGAGTTGGTCACACAGGCTCCATAATGGCCACCTCAGAACTGTATGTCCTGGCCCCAGTGTTTGAAAGACACAAAGGGACAGTTCCAGGAACACTGTTGTGTTCAGTCAATAAGTTCTTCCACCTGTATAATCTCACATGGACCTAGAAAAGTAGGCAGAAGTGTATGCCCCATAACCATCATACATACTAAAGCTCAGAGGGGCTAGGTGAATTTGCCCAGGCCATACAGCAGTTGAACTGCAAACAGCATAGCTCTGTTTAGCTGCTCTTGTGTATCTAGATGTGGTATTCTTGCCACCATGCTAGTTTGTGTCGGGTCGGAAATTTACAAGGACTTGAAGTTGCTGAATTCAGATAGAGAGAGGTGAATGCATCATTCAACGGTAAATTGAGTCAAACACATTTGTCAAAACACTTGCTAGTCCTCACCTGCAACAACATCTCTGTACATGGCTTTGAAAGCTGGAAAGTAGCTACTCTGAAGCTTGTCCAGGAGCTTGGCCATGCCCCTCACCGTTATTGTTCTCAGTTGATTATAAATGTATTTCAGATCTTCATACCTGCAATATCGTGAAGAAGGGTGAATCCAGGTAAGCATCAGGAAATGCAAGTCACACTGTGATGACCCATCGTCACACAGAAAGAGAGGAGCCCTGCCTCAGGGTGCTTCCACAGAGGCTGTGCTCCAGCCCGAAGAGCCTGGACATCTGTTCCCAGCACAGTGAGGGCAAAAGCCTGAGCTGGGAACACAGGTTCAAAGGGGCAGTGCCAGGAAACACTGCTGTGACCATCTGGTGGCTCAAAAAGCTTGGCAGCTGGAGGTCATTAGCTCTAGCAGTAAGGTTGAGTCAGGGTGAGAGAGGCATTATTGGAGCAAGGGTGCTAAGAGAAGGGCCTTGCAGTAGGTCAGCAGAATGGTCAGAAGCCAGGCAAGAGCATGGGGCACCTCAGCAGGGTGGTACAGACAAAAGGCTGGAGCCCTACAGGCATGTCTGGTCATGTGACACCGATAATCTCCATTCCATGCCAGGACAGGCACATCTGCCTCTAACATCTGTCTGTCTCCTTTTGAGTAAAGGATTTATCAGCACAATAATAAATAGAAGTGAGGAAATGGGGAGGAGGAGGGGGAATAAGCAGGAGCAGGAGCAATAATGAAGCCTTTCTGGACAAACACCCTGGAAGATGAACTTTCCAGCCCTGCGAGTGATGAGCCGGAACACAGGAAAGGCTGCTCTGCAGCCAACTCCCCAAAACTCCTATGTCTTCAGAACTTTACAAAAGGTGTGTGCATGTGGCCTCAACTGTTCAAGGAGAAGGGAGCAGAAAAGTTACAAGAAAAATGTTAAAGAGAGTTCATTAATTTTACATGTAGTCCAAAGAGCCTTTGAAAAAACGTGAGAAGACATACTGATGTTAGCCCAGGAAAGGAAAAATGACTATAGAATCTGGGGGAAAGTGTGCATCTCCCAGTCTATCAAAAAACTCTATTGACCCAATGACACAGAGCTGTCTACCCCAGCGATGATGTGAAATACCTATAGGGAAGAACAGGCTCAATGGTGGCTTAACCCAGGAAAGCTCTAGCTTTAGTCTCTATAAGACATCTTCACCCCAGAGTTCTAGCATGTGCCTTCTTGCCTACCTGCTCTTCCAGAACTCCAACGCCACCTTAGGGGTGGGATTCTCCCCTTGTAAGAGGGGCTGGGAAGACTCTCTCTTGAGTACCACCTGGACTTGGTAGCTCCATTTGATCACTGCAGACTCAATGGCATAGATGACTGACTTATCTATAGAATCCAAGCTGTGAAAGACAAAACAACAACAACAACAATGATAACAACAAAAACAAAAACCCTGAAACGTGAAAATAACCCTGGGTGTACCCCAAGACAGAATCCCAAATTTAAAAAAATAGGTGAGAAATTCCATCTAGCCCATGCATTCTTAACTTTTTTGGGTAATAGTCTCTGTTGACTAGTCAATGAAAATTATAGATCCTCTCTCCAGAAAAAAAAAAATGCTTATGTGTGTGTATGTACATTTTTCATACAGATTCAGGGCTCATCAATATTCTGAAGACTAGTTTAAGAACTTCGAATGCCAGTACGTTGTCCTGCCAATGCACAAATACCTTGGACAGAAAATATTCAGATGACCACCCAATGCTTGCTTGAATCCTACCAGTGACAGCAAGCTCTTGACTTCACAAAGCAGCACATTTCTCAATAGGTTGGCTCTCCCAAGGAGAAAGTTTGTCTCTATACTGAACCATTTCTACCTCCCTGTGATTTCCTCTTCTTGGTCTTAGCTCTAACCTCTGCAGCAAGAGGAAATAGTTTATTTCCTCCTTCAAAGGCTGATAATCAGCCACCTGAATATCACCATCACGATTTCACTTGGTCCTCATTTTTCCAGTGAAGAATAGAATTCCCAAACTTTTCCCCTCATACAACTTTTAAAGAAAGTAACTTAGCTATATTTGGAAGCGGTTAAAATTTTTTAAATACATTTTGGTCATTATTTTCACAGTCTTAACTAAAAATGATATGTGCAAAGAACCAAGGACACGACGACAAAGAAAGAGGACACACAGTTCACATTTTTATGTCAGAAACCCACTTCCACTTCATTAAGTTAAATTTATATTTGCTGAGAAATGATATGGCACAAGTGATTGTGCAAGGTATTAAAGGAAGAAGACACCGATTCCCCCCAAATGATCCAGCCTTTTGGGAAATTATCAAACTTGAACAAACAGAGATAAATTCAGCAATGATTATAAACACACACTGAATGTTACTAAGTTAAAATATAAAGGGACTAGAAAAGGGGTAGTTTGAATTTATTTATTTTGAAGATTGGATATCTTTATTAAACCACAATAAGTTTTCCAATTAACTGGGAAATTACTTCAAATTGTATATGTAGGAAATTACTTCTGATAGAAAAAACTCATTATAAAGTACATTGTTGTATTTTATAATGCATTGCACGCATATAATCTGTTGCATGCGTTACTTATTCTTCGGATCAAATCATGGATCCTGAATACACAATGTTGATGGTAATACATTGGGAAACTCCTGACGGTGTGGCAGACAGAGCTCATGTAGGAAGGCTGTCCGTTGCTACAAGCACACAGAGATGCTGGATAAAATATAGCAAAATATACTATTAATATTTATATACATAGCCTGGCTTGAAAGGGGAAAAGAATTCCCAAGGGATAGAAATGAAGACAACTCGAAAGTCAGCATGGTAAGCAGAAGCTGACGGTGGATTCAACCTCTAAAAGGGGACAAGGTTGGGGTTTTAAGGCCTACTCAGGGGCAGGAGGCATGAACTCCCAACAAAGCCAGGTCCCATCAAAACCAGATTTGCTACTATTTGAAAAAAGAAAAAAAATCCCCAGGACCTCTAAAAAGTCTTCAGCTGCTGGGGGAGGAGAGTCTGGAACTGTAACAAGAGCCGGCAGCGATAGTTCTGTGACATTATGTACTGAGTAAACACCGGGAAGAGGCATGCCTGCCTCCCAGACTGGACCTGGGTCTTTGCCAATGATGAGACACTATCCTGATAAGCAAAATACCGAAAGCTAGTGTGGTTGCGCTTAGCCCTGAAATGATTCTGAACGGAAAAAAAAGGCCATGTTGCTGTAATAGCCTTGGAAGACTTCATGCAGTGGCTGGGCCAGGGAGTAACCAGGGTAAACACACAGTCCACAGTCTGAGGGTGTCGGCAAACAGAGCAGACAGTAGGCTTGTGTGCAGAACGAGGAGATGTGCAGAGTCAGGAACAGAAAAGTTGTAAGGAAAACATTCTGATAACCAGCATCTCCCATATCTCAGAGGCCCATATGGCCAGGCTGGCGGTACTTACACTGTCTCACTTTTGGAATCCGCAAACTCCATTTTTTCTGAGCCTGCTGGAAGAGGCAGCAAAGTTTTTCCCTTCACTTGCTCAATTATAACCGAGAGGTCGCATTGGAGGCTGTGGGCGTGCCGCTTGACATCCTCATATATCATGTGGGGCCAGTTTAGGCGATTCTTCTCATTGGCCAGGATGGGTAGAACAACCTGGAACAGAGGTGCACAGGAAAGAAAGGCAGGCGTTCCACTTCTGAGAACTTAAAGAAAGCCTCATCTGGAAAAGGCTTATAAAGCTATATACAACCTTTTGCAGGTCACTGTGCTGGAAGGCCTAATAATAGGGTCGAACATTACATACGACCTTGACATCTGGTAAATTGGGGAGGCCCTTGAATAGCCTGCTTATAAGTTTTCCTTCCCATTCTGCTCCTGGGGATAAAGTCCTCTAGCCAAAACATTCTTTATCGGCTAAGCGCGGTGGTTCATGCCTATAATCCTAGCACTTTGGGAGGCTGAGGCGGGTGGATCACCTGAGCTCGGGAGTTCGAGATCAGCCTGGCCAACATGGCAAAAACCCATCTCTACTAAAAATACAAAAATTAGCCGGGCGTGGTGGCAGGTGCCTGTGATCACAGCTACTCGGGAGGTTGAGGCAGGAGAATCGCTTCAACCTAGGAGGCGGAGGTTGCAGTGAGTCGAGATCACACCACTGCACTCCAGCCTGGGCAGCAGAGTAAGACTCCATCTCAGACAAAAATTAAAAAGAAAAAACAAAAAACTCTTTATCAAGAGGACCAGGCACAGTTTCCGCTTATCCCTCAGAAGCAGACTTCAGTTCCCTGCCAGCTGGTGGAATGATTTAACCTAGCAAATTGCATCCCCCAGTGAGATCCAAGGACCAATATGCCCTCTTGATACTATTAATACAAAGTGTGCTTTCCACAGCACCTTGTCATTTAGTCTGTTCCCAAGAGCAATCCCCATGTGGCCTGCATGGCTCAGTGTCCTCTTCTGGGCTGTGAGTATGTTGACTGATAAACTGCTGTCAATGGTGTCTGTCCTATATTGGGTGTTGTACGTTTAGCCATCTCCATTACTCTCGGGCAGGAATCCCTCCCTCATCAACGGGGTGAATAGGAGGTGATTAAATAGTCACAAAGGCCAGAGGCAAAAAAGTAGGACACATGTAGATAAACATGACCTTCTGTCTACAGGTGGTGGGAGGGGCACCTTGAAAAGGCAAGCAAAGTTGAGGATCTTGAATCCATCTTTAGGGTGAACGTTAGGTGATTCTGGCCACCCAACATAGTTCCTCTTTTTTCAGTATTCATCCCCAAATCGATAGGTGAACATGGAACCAAATCTGAGCCAGTGAGAGGCCAAAGTGTCTTATGTGACTTTTCAAGGAAGAGACACCTTCTCTTTTCTGCTAGTGTGGAGCTTTTGTTGGTCACCTTTGCAACCAATAGCGCCTTAGAATAAAGTTAATATGAGAGGAGAATGCTTACAGATGGAGAAAGACCAAGTCTTGGTAACTTTGTTTGAGCTCCTAAATCAAGCTGCTCTTGAACTTTCCAAGCTAGTTTAAATTAAGTTTCTATTAACCGCAACTTAGAAACTTGTCAGTATACCGAGGCAGGCAGATCACGAGGTCAGGACATTGAGACCATCCTGGCCAACATGGTGAAACCCTGTCTCTACTAAAATACAAAAAATTAGCTGAGTGTGGTGGCATATGCCTGTAGTCCCAGCTACTCAGGAGGCTGAGGCAGGGGAATTGCTTGAACCCGGGAGGCGGAGGTTGCAGTGAGCCGAGATTGCACCACTGCACTCCAGCCTGGAGACAGAGCAAGACTCCATCTCAAAAAAAAAAAAAAAAAAAAAAAAGAAAGGAAGTTGTCAGTAAACTCACCCGGAATCTTTGACTGTCAAAATCTCACAAGTGATGGAAGGAGAATACCAGAAAGACAAACAGATGCTCATATAATGTGATGAGGAAGCTACCAATATATAAATAATCAAAAGGAAATATGAACTCATATGACTGGTTGGGTTATGATAATAAGCCCCAGTGGCTGTGAAACAGAATACCTGGACCTAGCATGTTAGATTCTAGAGGATGGTCTTTGCCTGGTCTGTCTGCAAACATTCACTGAGCTGGGAACTTACAACAATCAGTAAAGGGAGCTCAAAAAGGAAGGAAAGTTTACAAATTAAGCTTTATCACATTCATGTTAAGAAAGAACCATTTGAACCCAGGGCAGAAGTCCTAACTAGGAAAGAGGATGAACTGGAATTTTCCTAGGATCTCAAAGGCAGGGACTCTATCTTATTTAATTTTTATATAGTCACAGTTCTCTCCAGGATCTGGCATATAGAAAGCACTCAAGATGTTTATCAAATAACTGAATGTATACTGTCTGAAGAAAAAGGAATAGCTTTGGGTGGGGGTTTTAAGGGCTTTGAGTGACAGAAAAATAACGAATGTGAACTCTCTATGAAGTGAAAAGAAACTCATAGCCAGGTGCAGAGGCTCACGCCTATATCCTAGCACTGAGAGGCTGAGGAGGGCAGATTGTTTGAGCCCAGGAGTCGGAGACCTGCCTGAGCAACATAGCAAGACCTCATCTCTACAAAAAAAAAATAGAGAAATTGCCCGGTTGTAGTGGCGCATGTCTGTAGTCCCAGTTACTAAGGAGGCTGAGGTGAGAGAATCGCTTGAGCCCAGGGAGGTCGAGTCTGCAGTGAGCTGAAATCGTACCACTGTACTCCAGCCTGGGCAACAGAGTGAGACCCTGTCTCAAAACAACAACAACAACAACAACAACAACAAACCAAAAAGCTACTCATTCATTTATTCAATGAGTATTTACTGAGCATCTATTATGTGCTGGTACTTTTCTAGGTGCTAGGAGGATACACCTGTGAACAAAACAGTCAAAAATTTCTGACCTCATGAAGCTTATATTCTAAGGGAGAGATGTCAAGAAACAGTAAGTTCTGTGAATAAAGATAAAGCATGTGAAGGGAATCAGGAGTGTGGGGTGGTGGGGCTGCAATTGTAAATGTTGAGGTTGGCCTGACTGAGAAGATAAGATTTGAACAAAGGCTGGGAAGGATGGGGGAGTGCTTTGCAGATCCTTGGGGGAAGTATATTGCAGGGAGAAGGAACAGCCAGTGCAAAGGCCCCGAGATGGAAGCATGCTTGGTGTTATCAAGGAGCAGTGTGGAAGCAGGGAAAGCGGGGACAGAGTGATCCCAAAGAATAGGGGAGAGTAAAGGGAGTCAATTCACATGAAGCCTTGCCTGTGAGATTTTGATTTTACTCTCAGAGAAATGGACATCATTGAAAGTTTTGAGCAAAGGAGTGCCATAGGCTGAGATCGCTTTGAGTAGGATCAACCGAGCTGCTGTGATTATAGGCTCTAAGGGGCAAAGGTGGAAAGGGAGGCCACCTAGCAAGTTGGTGCTATAATACAGAAGACAGTGGTGTGGCACAGGGGGTAGTGGGGGAGATGGTAAGAAATGGCCTGATTCCATACAAATTTTGAAGGTACAGCCAATAGGATGTGTTAACAAATTGCTTTAGGAGTCATGAGAGAAAAAAAAAGGGTCAGGATGACTCTAAGATCTGTGGCTTGAACAACGGGAAGAATGGAGTTGCCGTCAACCGATGTGGGGAGGAGTAAAGGTGGAGTAAGATCTTGAGAGAAGATACAGGAGCTTTTGTTTGCACATGTTAAAATGCAGTATCTCAGTTGGACTTTAAGATAGAGATGCTGAGTAGGCAGCTGGATATGCTAGTTGAGAGTTCAGAGGAGAAGAGAGGACTGGAGATAACAAATTTGGGAGGTATCAGATACAAATGGCTTGTGAAACTTTGAAATTGAATGACAGCCCCCAAGAAAATGAGTGTATATAGAGAGAAGACAAGACGTCCAGGGAATGAGCCGTAGGGCCATCTGGTGTTAAGAAGTTGGAAAGAGGACGGGCGCGGTGGCTCACGTCTGTAATCCCAACACTTTGTGAAGCCAAGGTGGGCAGATCACGAGGTCAGGAGTTTGAGACCAGCCTGGCCAACAGAGTAGAAACCCTGTCTCTACTAAAAATACAAAAATTAGTTGGGCGTGGTGGCGGGCACTTGTAACCTTAGCTACTCGGGAGGCTGAGGCAGGAGAATCGCTTGAACCCAGGAGGTGGAGGTTGTAGTGAGCGGAGATCATGCCACTGTACTCCAGAATGGGTGACAGTGCGAGACTCCATCTCAAATAAAAAAAAAAAAAAAAAAAAAAGAAGTGGGGAAGAAGAGGAGGCACCATCACTGGTGATAGGCATGGTGATAGGAGGAAACCAGAAGACTAGTTCCTGGAGCCCAGTGTTCCCAGGAAGAAAGAAAGTGTTCCCAGGAAGAGAGGATGATCATGAGCTATGACAAATGCTGCTCTCAGGTCAAGCCGAATGAGGACTGATTCAGGCCGTTCAATTTAGTCAAGTGGAGATCATCAGAAACATTGGCATGTTATTTTATTCCTCTTCTGTGAAGTGTGAAAGTCAAAGCCTGATGAGTTATGATGAGATAAAACAGGAAAATAATGAGACACCAAGAGGAGACACATATTCCAGGAATTTTGCTATGAGGGGGTCATAAACATGGGGTGACAGCCGGTGGGATGAAAGGAGGATTTTGCTTGATGAGAATAATCTAGCAGAGAGGAGAAAAATATGAATGCAGGAGAGAAGAGGAAATTGCTAGAGCGATCTCCTCAGGAATGTGTGGGATTCAGAGCACAGGCAGTAGTTTTGGCCTTAGGGTTGGCATCAGAGGGCAGCACAAACAGTTTACCTCTAGCAACGGATGGCACGGCAGAAGATACAAGGAGAGATGCTGCAGTCAAAGTAGACATAAGAGTTCGTGGACATGTTATTCTTGTTTCCGTTTCTTAAAAAACCAAGAAAGAAGCAAGAGCATCTCAGAGAGAGGTTGACAGGAGGTTTTGGACATTTGAGAGAAGAAAGATTTTTCTTTTCAAATTGTTTCTCAAGCTGGGAAATAGTGATCTAAAAGAGCAAGAAAGTATAGTTGGAATAGAAAAAAAAATAGAATGTCTGCTGGGAAACATAAAAGGCTTACTTAGCAGTTTGAGAGGTCGTACATTTAAAGAGGAGCCCATTGGTTTTTCCCTGGTCTCTTTTAATTTAATGGGTGCAGGTATGAAGTATGTAGAGCTGGGTTTTACCAGGATTGTGGTTGCACCAATTGAGTATGACACGGTGAGGTAGAGGCCAGTACATCAGGTGCTGATGCAAGGGTATGATGATCATGAAGGAGCATGGCACTCAAATTGGGTAAGAGAAGAGATCGTGCACATGGGCCAGGGCCAATGGGAAGGAGCCAAGGCCAAGAGATTGGAGCTCCCAGCAGGATCAAAGGACTGTTGTAGTCAGGGTATGAGAGGGAGTGAGCTGGAAAGATGGGAGTAGTGGTCAGAGATGGAGGTGCATAAAATTGGACAATGAGGTTGGTGGTTGTTGGGAATGCAAAGACTGGAAATGGCCATGGGAGGGGCTGCTTATGATTGGGAGGAGGACAAGATCACTGGAGGACAAAGAAACAGAGAACCCAGAGGCCAAGTTATTGGAAGAGTCACTCATATGTCTTTGGAAATAACCACATATTAGAAGTAATGTTGGGGAGAGTCACAGTGAGTTGGGAGGCAAAATCATACACACGTGAGGGGAGCACCATCTGTACAGGATGCAGCAGTGAGAGTGGATGATGTCCTTTGATGACAGGAGATTCAAACTGGAGGCTTTTTTTGATGTGGATCTAGAGCAGCAAGGAGGAACAAGGAGGCCACCTGCCCCAGCTCCAGGCTCAGGAGAAGGCTGTGGGGGAAACGCAGCTGAGTCCTCCAGGAGGAGCCAGGATGGGTTACAGCAAGGTGACAAGGATCCATCAGATGGGTGAGGAGGATTTTAAACGGGATGAAGAGTGACAAGAATTCTCATCCTTTATGGAACACCTGCAGTGTGCACTCTATTCCATATGTTCTAATATATGATGTCTAAATTTCATAGCAACCCTGCAAGACAGTTTTGGACCTGGCAGAGTGAGCACATCTGCTCACATCACACTGCTGAATTTAACCAGAATTTGACTTAGGTCTGTGAGATTCCAAATCTTATGCTCACACTCCAAAATGCAAAAAGTCAAAAAAAAAAAAAAATCCAAGTTTCAGAGCTAGGAAAAATAAGTTGGCAGTAGTGAATGATGTGGTTGGAGGAAGAAGTAAGGAAGTAGAACAAGTTACTAAATTCTGTTAATTCTTCCTTTCAAACATTTCTTAGGCACATTTTCCTTTTTTACCTTGTACTAGTAGAATAGAACAAAAATAATATTAAAATTATAGCTTTCTCTCAGCCAACACCCTCAATCCTACCCCCACACACACAAGGCAGGAAGACGTCTCTCAGCCAGGTAGGTTCTTCTGGCTTTAGCGATGCTGCGTGGGGAGGTGCAAGGAAAAGGGGAGCAGGTAATCAGAGACTACTAAGCTGATTACAAGGTGCTGAGAGAGAGGAGAGGGGGTGGACAAGAGGGCTGGGCCGGAAGGAGGGGGCTTAGAAGATGGGAGGCCAGCAAGCCTTGAAAGAGACACCGGATCAGCTTCAGAGTATGGAATAAAAGTAGATGGATGGACAGAAAGTAGAATAAAGTTACTAGTACGAGCTTTGAGACACGCAAGGAAAGGACTTGAGGTATTGTTAAAATAAATTATTTATTTAGGTTTTAAAATAGGTAATACATTTACATGGGGCAAAATTTTAAACATACAAAAGCTTTTACAGTGGGAAGTAAATCTTCCACCTACCCCTGTACTTCAGTTACTGTTTCTCCTTCTTGTGGATTACTGTTAAAAAATGTCCTCTCTTCCTCCCTCCCTCCTTTCCCTCCTTTCTCTCTTCTTCCCCTCCTTTCTTTTTTAAACATAAATAGTAGCATACCATCCATGCAATTCTGCACTTCTTTAAAAAATTATCTTAAATTGCAGCATTATTCACAAAAACCAAGAGACAGAAACAACCTAAGTGTCTATGATGGATAAATTTTTTAGAAATGTGGTATATACATACAATAGAATATTGTTAAAAAAAGAAAGAAATCCCGCATATGATGATAGGCGGTGACAATATGGATGAACCTTGAGGACATTATGCTAAGTGACATAAGTCAGTCACAAGGAACAGATACTGCATGATTCCACTTATATGATGAGTCAGGTTCATAGGAACAGAAAGTAGAATGGTGCTTGCCAGGAGCTCAGTGGAGCGATGTGTGGCTTGTTGGGTGTGTGTGGAGTTTCAGTGATGCTGGACGGGGCAGTTCTGAGGATCTGTTCCACAACAATGCATATGTGGTTGACAATATTGTACTCTACACTTGGAAATTGTTGGCTGAATTTTGTGTCATGCTTTTTTTTGCCACAAGGAAAAAATTACCCTAAGGAATAACTCCGGTTGGACATGATGGCTCACACCTGTAATCCCAGCATTGTGGGAGGCCAAGGCAGGAGGATCACTTGAGTCTAGGAGTTTGAAACCAGCCTGGTCAACATAGCAAGACCCTGCCTCAAAAAAAGGAATATTCCATATCAGTCATTCTTTTTAATAGTTGCAAAGTATTTCACTGTATAGATGGCCCATAATTCAGTCACCCAGTCCCCTGTTGATGAACATTGTTTGTCTCCAATCTCTTTCAATGCACCAATGAAAATTCTTAAACATTCGAGAATTTTCATTATTTTAAAATTATTTTTCTTGCTGGACTACTTTGCTTAGCCATGACACAACTCTGAGATGGGCCTTCTGTCTCCCACATACACTAGGTTAAATCCTGTCTCTGAACCTTTGATCAGTCTGCTCTGAGTATCTTGAAAGTTACCTTGCTCTCTACTTATACGAATTCTTCTAATTGTTCAGGAGACAATTCAACACTTAATGTTAAGCATGCTTCTCAGATCACAGGCCTGTCTTCTCCTCTGAAGCCATAAGTACTTTCTATCATCAACATTCATTAGAGAAGTTGATCTAAGTTTAGGCTTCAGCGGAATGGCTTTCAGACAATGCACAGTGGCAAGACCGTTCTGTTTGTTAAAATATTGAAATACCTCCCTATCTAAGAGATCTAGCTTCCTGGGCCCTCTGTGTCCTCCTCTATCTATCCAACCCCTTCCCTGGAATTTTCACCTCCCCACAGCCTCCTGATACACCATCTAAAGGGCTTACACCTGACATAGCAGGGAGACTCCAGGACTTGCATCCAGCAGTGGGGCCAACTTTGAGGTAAGCTTTACCCTCACCCCAGTCTTAAAAGTTTGAAATATTTTGAATATATGAATTATTACACACGTTTCAGCTCCTTGGAGTAAGCATTTCATGGGTGGGAATAGTTCTTTGGTATTCCCTACAGCACCTATCACCTGAAACATCATACAGCCAGTATTCCGCCCATCCTTATTTCACAACCGGCAGGGTCCAGGGCACCAAGCTTCCAGAAGCACACAGGCCTGACTTGCAGGGCAGTTTACTCCCATTCCAGAAAGGTCTAAGGGGCCCAGGAATCTCTCCGGAGCACTTCCCTGAAATCTCCTGCATTCTCGAAGCTTCTGCCGTGGTGCCACTAAAGCACTCATGACCCACATCTCCACCTTCCTCCCTGAGCTTCAGGCAGACTCCTCCAAAGTCCTGCTGGGCACTTCCAAATGGGCGCCTAACTTCTTATGCTGGCACAGGGCTGACCTTTGCTACATGGTTGGTAATGAATGAATGAGATGAAAATCAAAAGCAAATCACTACCCACCTCCCCCACCATTTAACTGCTCTCCAGAAGTAGGCACTGTTTATAGCCATTCACCTCCTTCCACCCCCACTGATCCATCAGAAATGCCTCCTTGTTCAGCACTTCCCATCTTCCTCAGATCTTTCCAATTTACAGGAGGGATTATGAGACGCTGATTCTGAAAGTAGTCAGGTCTGAAAGTAGTAAGGACCTAGGCACTCTTCAGATTATGGTCTTCCCCTGACTTTGGCTGGAACCCAGACCCGGACTGACCCAAGCCTTAGCCCCTTCCCATTCTCATTCTGGCCTGGCCACCACCCAGATCCCTCCCTCCGGAGCCCTCCGACTCCGCCCCTAACCTCATCCCATTTTCTTCCTGACTTCAGGAACTTGCCTCCTGGTCGTGCTCCCTCCATAGCCTCGCCCCTCTGCCTATCACTCCGCCCCTTGGACCTCCCCTGCAGCTTCGCCCCGCCCCCTCTGGCCCCGCCTCCGTCCCTTAAGGCTCCTCCTCCCCTCCCCCACCCAGCTTTAGCCGCGCGGGGACACTAACCCACCCTCACCTCCGAGAACAGCGCGGCCAGGTGCTCCAGAGGTGCCGCGGACAGGTCCCCGCAGACCACTGCGCCGCGGATGCTGTCGGGCCCTGGAGGCTCGGGCCCGGTGCGCAGGAAAAAAAGCCTCTTAGCGCCAGCCGGGCCCGACTCAGGTCCCACCTCCAGCCCGGGTCGTACTGCCAGGCCCCTGGGCCCGGGCCGCACCACCAGCAGCGGCCGCGGCCCCTCGGCAGCATCGCAGCCCAGGAAGGCCTGGAGCAGCTGCTCCGCCTCGGCACTCCCCGCGCAACGCTCCCAGGCGCCCGCAGCCGGCCGCAGGCTCATGGCCACGTAGGTCCCCAGGAGTCGCAGTCGTCGGTCGGCGCCGCGTTCCCCATCCGCGTTCTCCGCCGCGAGCGCGGCCCGCTCCTCCGCGCTCCACATCGCGCGCGGCCTCCAGCTGCATCGGTTTCCCTAGCGACGGGGACGCGGCCAGGACTCCCTCCTCTGCTCCCTTCCTATTGGGCACTGACCCCCTGGTCCCGCCCCTTCCAGGCTAATAAGGTAGGAGGTGTACGCGGGAAGGGGCGGGGTCGCGTCGCTGTTGCTAGGACACCAGCAGAGACTCGTACTCAGTGTCTGCCTGGTGTATTGGGAGTACTGAAGTGTGACCGTGGAGCGCAGTGGCTTATTGATGGGCTGCGTGGAGAGGAGATCAAGCATATAAATGCTGTTAAGGTTCGTTTTGGCTAAGGTCGAATTAGTCTTTAGAGGTCTCCAGACACTGAAAATAGTATGGTCCTCTCATCTCTATCCTAAATGCGCAATCCAGACTTAAACACAATGCCAAATCATAAAACAGATTTAAGGACATTCAGTGAGTGTTTTACTTCTTTTCCATGATGGCAGATTAAACACTTCAGAACAGTGCTGTCCAATAGAACTTTCTGCGATGATGGAAATGTTTTCCATCTGTTCTAGCCACGCATGGCCTATAAAGGAGGTGAAATGTGCTCGTCCCACTGAGGAAATTTTTAATTTTACTTAATTTTCACTTAAAATTAAATAGTCACATGTGACTGTAGTTATATTGAACAACTCAGCTTCAAAATTTTAATGTCAAGTTTTTTTAAGTTTTCTTCCATGCCTTTCTTTGCCCATGTTTTTTAAGGCATGTGCTTAATCTGCCAAAAATGTAACCAAACTGTGAGAGGCTTGTTTTTGTTTCTGTTGTTTTTGAGACAGGGTCTTACTCTGTTGCCCAGGCTGGAGTGCAGTGGCCGGATCATAGTTCACTGCAGCCTCAAATCCCTGGGCTCAACTGATCCTCTGGTCTCTGCTTCCCTAGGAGCTAGGAATACAGGCGCCACCATATCCAGCTAATTTTAAAAATTTTTTGTAGAGATGAGGTCTCGCCATGTTGTCCAAACTGGTCTTGAAGTCCTGGACTCAATTGATCCTTCTGCCTCAGCCTCCCAAAGTGCTGGGATTATATGGATGAGCCATCATGCTAGAGTTTTTGACTTCCATGGGTATGACCACTAATCAGTTCTTACTAAATGTAGTAAAGTACTTGTAAATATGCAGGATGCTCAGAGCCTTCCCATCCTGCCCTATACCTGGATATTGGCTTCAAAAAGGGATAATATAAAGTGCCTTGCCTGACCTCAGAAATTAGCATTTGTTACCTGCTTAGTCCTTCTCCATGGTCAGGATAAACAGTTTGGCCCTTTGCATGCATGTAAGGTGACAGTGCATGGGTGCTGAAAAGATGGACAAACAACTTGGGCAGCATGAGGTCTGCAGGACTGAATGAGCTCCCCTCTGCCCTGCCATCTTCCCTTTAGTCACCTCCCAGGGACTGCTCAGTTTCTGGGTAAAAGGAATGTTTATAATGGGTTTCAAAGGAATATTAACAGAATAAGCACTTATCAATGGCAGCTCAGCTAACAAGAGCCCCTCAGGAAAACACCAGTGGTTGGGAGGTAAAATGATTGATTTCATAATAACTGGAGCAAAGGAGTTGCTGTCATAAAAAATGTTCATGTTAGAAATGAATCTTTATGTTTGTAAAGCATGTTTTATCATTGCTGGATTAAACAATAATCAACCAACTATGAGGAAGGGAAAAAGTGGGAAACTAAAACAATTTTTAGGATGAATTTGGTAACTGACATTTCAAGAAAAAGCATCAGGGAAAAATAGTAACGTCAGGGGCTTCTTACACATATCGTTTTTTGTTTATCTTTGCACATAGGAAGGCATCGTTGTTGTTTTAGTGCTTAGGGACTTCAAATGTGTCAACTATGCTCATGTTTCGTATACAGAGTGACTTCAGGACCATTAACTTTCAGTAAACCCTTGAAATAAAATTTCTGCCACCCCACTGTGGCTTTATTATGCCATTAATCTCCTATGTCCCCTTGCCCCAACATACATAAAAATAGAAACAAAGGAGTCTCTGAATATGACTTAAAGATTTCTGTGTAAGGTGAAGGCTCCTGAACATTAGCAATCCCAGTTTTTAATTTTCTCTCCAAAAAGATACCTTATCTGCATTTTAGAAGGTGATTGGTGGGAGGCATTAATATGGGATTATTGAAAACAACTGACATTTAAAAATATTGTATAATTATGACAAAAATATCCCCAAAATATATTAGTTATCTATCACTGTATAACAAATTACCCCCAAACTTATCAGCTTAAAATAGCAATAAACATTTATCTCACACAGTTTATGGGGGGTCAAGAATTTACGAGCTACTTAGCTCGTAGTTATTGCTCGAGGTTTCTCATGATGTTGCAGGCAAGATGTCATCAGGGGCTACATCACCTGAAGGCTTGACTGGGGCTGGAGGAGACACTTGCAAGATGGCTTACTCACATGGCTAGTGGCTTGGTGCTGGCTCTTGGCAGTAGACTTCAGCTTCTTAGCACGTGGAGCCCTCATTGGGTATCTGAGTGTCTTTGTAATGCTGTGACTGTTTTCCCCCAGAAGAAGTGATCTGAGAGATAGCAAGGCAGAAGCCTACAGTATCTCTTATGACTAGCTTTGGAAATCACACACTGTCATTTCTGCAATTATCTTATTAGTTACAGAAGTCTGCCCTATTCAATACGAGAGGGAATTACATGAGGATGTGAATACCAGGAGACAAGAATCACTGGGTACCATCTTGGAGGCAGGCTACCACAAAAAGTAAGGGAAGGAATGAATTTGCATAAGATGTTCAGCTAAAATAATTTCCATTTTTTAAATTGGAAACTTGAACTCAGTCCCATGAGCATAATATTTGTAGTAATCATATTTTTTGTTTTAAATGACTATGCACAATTCCTGTTCAAGACTTTTGGTCATGATCTCTTTAAATTCTGGATAGTCGCTCATGATGAGAAATTTGTTCCCACAAGCAAGTAATATAAAAGTTAAAGCCTTTCAAAACCATTCATAAATTAGCAGTTGACATTATATTTACAGAATCTAACAGCTCTTTCTTTTCTTCCTTGACAAATGTTACATTGAAATTCTTTTATGCTGCTAATAGATACTGAATCTAACCCAACCTTTTCATATCAAATATTTCAAAATAATGATGAAGTTCTAATTCAAATAATGTGCATGAATTATTAGAATAACCTCCTTGCAGCTATCTTGGATACTATTAATGTGAACATCAGACACAAATAGGGATATCTATGGGATCCAAGAATAGAAGGACAGTGTATGCTGCCTGTGACTACATCCAGGAGACATGCATAAGAACATCAATGATTGCATTGTAGCAACTGCAAAATAATGGGAAGCAAACCAAGTGTCCATCAATAGTAGAATGGATGAGTAAATTGTGTTATATACTATTCATGACATATAATACTCTACAGCAGTAAAAAGAAATAGACAATAGTCATATGCATCAACATGGATAAATCCTAAAAGCATAATGTTGAATAAAAATAGGAAAGTTACAGAATAATTTAGTGTTACATTTGTTAGAAGTTTTAAACTAGACAATATGTTGTAAGAGGCACACACATGTAGTAATCTAATAAAAAGTAAAGGAATGATTATCACAAAATTCAGATTTTGATCACTCCTTGGGGGAACTAAAGAAGCATGGGATGAGTAAAGGGAACACAGGGCCCTTTTAAGTTCCTGATAATGTTTTATTTCCTAACATGGCTTGTGAGTTTTCATTTTGTCATTCCTCTTAAACTGTACATACATATTGTACTTATGAAGCGGCTATGTTGTCTGGGGTATATACCCTGGGGTTTGTCATTACATGCCATGAAAATTTAGGAGATGGACACACAGGAGGAGTTAGGAGCAGCGGTTTAGTAGGCAGAAGAGAAGAGAAAGAGAAACAGCTTTCTCTGTAGAGAGAGGGGGGTCTCCAAGCAGAAAGTACCAGCTGGTGGTCAATGCACCAGATTTTATAGTCAGGTTTGAGAAGGCGGTGTCTGATTTACATAGGGCACACAGATTGGTTCAATCAGGTATAATGTTTACGTAGTGCAAGCGGAAGGCTGGTTGCCCTACCCTAATCTTATTATGCAAATGGACTTTTTAGTTGATTGGTGCCATCTTGTCTGTTCCTTACTGTACATGTGGCTGGCAGAGAAGGGAAGATGGAGCTGCCATCTTGAACACGTCTTGTCGCTAGTTCCTGTCGGCATTCACCTGTGCAAGCTTCCAGCTTGCTTGTGTATGTCTGCAGCTGGACTTTACAGGCTGCTCTTTGTTAGAAAATGACTTGGGGCTGCTTTTCATGAAAAAGAAAAGCCTTACCGAGGACTCCCATACCTTTACTATCTGCCTAAGTAATTTCTTCATAACTCCTGTGTCATGTGAATATATAATATAACTCAGAATAAAATAAAACAAACAAATGTGCCATTTCATGTACTCTGAATGCTGTGGGGAAATTCATTTCAGTTACTGAGAATCAATGTATAGATGTTCATTTAAATGCTAATAACTCATTAGATTTATGAAATTACTTATCAGATATCCTAAAAATTGATTAAGTCTGTTACTGGTGACTTCTTTTTCGTAAAATCCAATTGGCACTGTTCAGTCTTTATGTTACTTACTGGTTCTATTAAACTCGGCTGATTCCTGATTCAACGTGTGGAAGGAACCTCCACCTCCTGGACTCAAGTGATTCTCTTCTTGTGCCTCAGCCTCCCGAGTAGCTGGGATTACAGGCACACACCACCACGCTTGGCTTATTTTTGCATTTTTTTGTAGGGATGGGTTTTCACCATATTGGCCAGCCTGGTCTCGAACTCCTGGCTCAAGTGATCCACCTGCCTCAGTCTCTCGAAGTACTGGGATTACAGGTGTGAGCCATTGTGCCCAGCCAGGAATTTACTGTTGAAGAGAAGTCTGAAGCCA
This sequence comes from Pongo abelii, assembly GCF_028885655.2. Taxonomy (NCBI): domain Eukaryota; kingdom Metazoa; phylum Chordata; class Mammalia; order Primates; family Hominidae; genus Pongo; species Pongo abelii. Next base: position 11,571,757 of record NC_072004.2, on the reverse strand, counting down.
GCTTCATTTTATTCTTTTGTAGTTAACATGTTGAAACTACATGATCATTTAGGGGATTTATTAATATCTCCCTTTTAATTTTTTATGATTCAGAAAAATGTTTTAGGATAAAACTAAAGCCCCATGTAATTGATCTTTGCCTGAAATTATAAAAGCCCATTCAGTTCTCATAACGAACTGTTTCTTCACAGCAGGAAAGATTGTTCTATGGAATCTTGGATTATGACTTATTTTCCATATGCACTTTCTTGTCTGATTTTCTGGGGAGGTAAACTGATAAAGTGTGCTAACAATTCCAAGTAGGGGATACAATTTGAGATATTAATTGAGGTTTTTTATTCCTATATGTTCTGATGCTGTCCTGTGGCTCTCCACACAGTGAGTTAACAACATTTAATCCCTCAGGGGAGTGTGAATACAGCCTAAAACAGCTCATTGATTCTGAATAGTTTTTAAACACATAGCAGAGACAATATCTATGAAAGCTATGCTGTTTCTTTTCTTGTATTGTAATAGGCAAACTTACAGGGAGAACAGATTTATATTGTATTATTTGTTGTAATTCTAAGAGCTTGCTTTGAATATATAAGGCATAATCTGAAAGACTGAGAGGTTAGAGCGTATTTGCTAAACCATGGATGGATAAGAACGCATAGCAATATGATAAGCAGATTTCCTTACAAAAAAGAGACAAGGACTCTTTCTGGGATTGGGAAGCGGAGTAGAGGAGCAGAAGACATTATGGATATGGCTGCAGAATTCTTGACCCTTTCAGGTAGGTCCAGGGAATGAGATGAGATGACAGCTACTACAGAAATCCTGAGTGTCCAAGAGAAGGGAACACTTGAGCCTTGCTTCTCTGGTAAGCTGTAGGAAACAGTGGACAAGTGGAGAAGCCTTTATCCAACCTGGCCCTTGTGTTAGTGTAGCAGTGACAGAGGGCAGGATTTGACAACAGGGACCAGGAGGCAGCCTTTCAATGCTCCCCTGCCCTAGCATGGTCCAGGTACAGGAGCTGACAGTTTCTACATGTGTGGTATGATTAAGAGGAGGAAAACCGAAATGCTTAGAGGGATAGCTGGGGGTCAGGCTATGAAGAACATAGTACAGGTATTATTACCTAGAGGCCTTAATGGGTTACAAGGATGATACAAGATGGTTTATATCACAGCGACGACAAAGACAGGTGTAGACTGGGTGTCCTTTTCCTGATGAAACCATCTTTGCAAAAATTATATCAGTGAGAAAGTTGTAACAGTGAGGTAAGTTAACCCACCCCTCATCTTGCCTTTCCTTTGGGCTTTTGGGCCCAGCTAACTTTGGAAGACATTTAGGCTATGGTTTAAATTATAATAGGACTTCCCCAAAACTCAACAGCCTTTGTAAAGCTAATGAAAGAACATCAGGCTGGAGGAAGAGAGGAGCCTGATTCTGCTAAGGTGTGGACATAGATTGCCAGCCATTCCTGCAGATAACACTGCTATAGTAGATAGGCCTTTTGAGATATCTTGTCATGTATGCTACATGTCTGACACCCATGACTCCATCTGGACCTGCCAACCCTACTCCTCCAGTGGCCTATACCCAGAAGTGATTGAACACACAAAAGGACAGTTCCAATGCCCTAAGATTTCATCTCTGCCCCAACCAATCAGCAGTAAGCCTAGCCATCTCCACCCCTTCCCCTAAACTGCCTTTGAAAACCCCTAACCTACCAGCTTTGGATAAGAATGATTTGAGTACTAATTCCATCTCCCATGTAGTGTGGCTGGATTTGTGTCTATTAAACTCTTTCTTTACTGCAATGCTTTGGTCTTTATTTGTGCAGTAAGCAGGAAGAAAGGAAGAACCCCTCTGGTGGTTATACTGATTGGTGGAAGATATATAAGCCCTCCAGGTACTCACAACCTTCCAGAGGAGAGAGTAAAAGGAAAGAATCCTAAATAGAGTATGGAGACTGATATGGTTTGGCTGTGTCCTCACCCCAACCTCATCTTGTATTGTAGCTTCCATAATTCCCATGTGTTGTGGGAGGGACCCAGTGGGAGATAATTGAATCATGGGGGCAATTTCCCCCATACTGAGTAAGCCTCATGAGATCTGATGGTTTTATAAGGGGAAACCCCTTTCACTTGGTTCTCATTCTCTCTTCCCTGCCACCATGTAAGACGTGCCTTTTGCCTTCCACCATGATTGTGAGGCCTCCCCAACTACGTGGAACTGTGAGTCCATTAACGTGTTTTTTCTTTATAAATTGCCCAGTCGCAGGTGTGTCTTTATCAGCAGCCTGAAAATGGACTAATACAGAGACATCAGAAGTGATTGAATTGCCTTGAATTGGCAAGACTGTGGATAAAAGGGTGGATCAGTCTGGGTTGGGTTAGAGCTACTCCAAGTGTTATACCAATAAGAGGCTTAATATAGAAATTAGAGCTTACACAACTATGTCAAGAACTGGGAAGTGAAGGTCAGGAAAGCTATAGCTGAACATCAGCTTTGCCACAGTGAAGTGAGTGGAATAGTCCAAGTTCACAGAAAAGTGGGAGAAGCCAAAGCATCCATATGTCAGAACCTCAAAGCATGAGACCCTGGACAGATCTTCAAAAGCATTAGCCTGCCGGAACCACAGAGGGGAAGTTCTTGGAGGTGGTCTCCAAAGGCACCAAGACTGGCCACCATATCCTCTAGGATAAATTACCAGTATATCCCTTAAATTTGAATTTTAGATAAGTAATGAATAAATATTTAGTATAAGTATGTCCAAATATTGCATATAAAAATGCATGGCAAAATGGGACATCCTTATACCAATCTGAAATTCAAGTTTAACCGGGTATCCTGTATTTTTATTTGTGAAGTCTTGCAGTCCTACCCATGAATAACAGCATCCTTTTTATCTCCCCCTTTAACATCTCTTGTGAATTCTACTCTATGGCAAGCTCTAGCAAAAGAAGGGAGCCTTGTAGTAAGGGAGACCCTGAATGTAGCTCCCTGCCTTAGAAGGGAGGGATGGTGGTGTTGGATTGGTAACAGACAATTTAGAATAGGAGATTATATTATTTTGCTAGGGCTGCCATGACAAAATATCACAGATGAGTGGCTTAGACAACAGCAATTTATATTCTCCGTTCTGGAGCCTAGAATTTTCATGATTGAGGTATCATGGGGCTTAGTTTCTTCTGAGACCTGTCTCCTTGCCTTGCAGATGACTACTTTCTTGCTGTGTCCTCACATGGCCTTTCTTATGTGCCATGCACTATTGGTGTCTCTCTGTGTGTCCAAATTTCTTCCTTTTAAAGGACCACAGTCAGATTGGATTAGGACCCACCCAAAAGGCTTCATTTTAACTTAATCATCTCTTTAAAGGCTCTGTCTTGAAGCAGGAGATATGAGAGGAAAAACAAATTTTCCCTCTTTCCTTTGGTGTGAGCAGCTTCCCCCTTGAATCCCTCCCCGTTCTGTGCGATTGTACCCTGCTCTGCAAGTTTTTATGAGTTTATGGTTTCCTGTTTTCTGTAACTACTGTCTGTAAGTCTCTGTAGCACCACGGAGGTCATGAGACATGTTTGAGCATGCTTAGATTACAGCCATCTGGGTGCCATAGCGAAGGACACAAGATAAAGCTGTGCAGGCATCTTGAGCAAACCTAGATAATAGCCATCTGGCCTGCATAGCAAGAATCACATGTAAGCCTGAGTTAGGAACCTATCACAGTTTGATTAACTGCCTTTGTTCTGCTTCTGTAGGCTCACTTTCCCTGCCCCACAAGTTTCGTGCCCCTGGCAAGCCATCCCACTTCGGTTGCATGGATGAAAGTCAAGCCCTGTCTTCCTTCGTGGCTCAGCCTTTGGATATTAATCCGCTGAGCTAGTGGCCACCTAAATAAAATCCTCCTGTTCCACCCATCTGGTCTCTCCAGTCTCCTGATTCCCAGAACAGTCTCTATAATATAATCATAATTCATGTACTATGAGTTAGTGTTACCAAACTGAACTTGGATCTGCCTGCTTGAAATAGCAAAGTCAAACTCTGACATCAAGATTTGCAATGTGAGAAGAGTGAGGCATTTATTGCAGGATGCCAAGCAAGCAGAACCAGGCAGCTTATGCTTAAGACCCAAACTCATAGATGGCTTACATGTAAGAGTTTTTAAAGTCAGGGAGGCAGAGGTTACAGACAAAGTCGTAAATCAATACATGGGGACTATACATTGGCTTAGTCCAAATAGGTGAGATATTTTGAAGTGGGGGCTTACAGGTCACAGGTGGATTCAGGGGTTCTTTGATTTGCAATTGGTTAAGGAAGTAAGACTTTGTCTAAAAACTTGGGGTCAGCAGTAAGGAATGTTAAGGCTTTGCCTGTGAGCATGACTTTCTTTAGGACCCTCAGGAAGAAATTTAGAACAAAGAACAGTGGTCAGAATTCAGTCTTCAGTTCCTTCTTATCTGAGGTCTATGTGCCATGGATGGACAGTATTTTTCATCTGGTGAGCATCTGGGTTTTGAAAAACAACTCAGGAACAAATGTGAAGATGTTATCTTTAGTTTCTCTAGAGAATCAAATATCTTGTGGCTCTAACTTCTTCAGCTGTTGTTTCACACTACTGTTACCTTCTTGCTTTTTTTTTTTTTTTTTTTTTTATACAGAGTCTCGCTCTGTTGCCCATGAGATAGTGGCACTGTCTTGGCTCACTGCAAGCTCCACCTCCTGGATTCACGTCATTCTCCTGCCTCAGCCTCCCGAGTAGCTGGGACCACAGGCACGTGCCACCATGCCCAGCTAATTTTTTTGTATTTTTAGTAGAGACAGGGTTTCACCATGTTAGCCAGGATGGTCTTGATCTCCTGACTTTGTGATCCGCCCGCCTCGGCCTCCCAAAGTGCTGGGATTATAGGCATGAGCTACTGCACCCGGCCACCTTCTTGCCTTTTAAGGCTAGCTAGGTGCCTGGAATTTCCCTTGAAGTAGCTCACAATTTTCCTCTATTTCTATGTTTTGGGGGGTGCCTAAGAGAAGTCTCTAAGAAGAGGTCCCTACTCTGTCTCACTAGGGCTTTAATGTATGAATTTTGTAGGAGCAGAATTCATCCCTTAAGAGAGATCATCTTGAAACAACTTTAGTTTAGATGTAGGATAATAACAACATACTATGCAAATAAACAAAGGCCTCCCAAATGAGAACAAGCCAAGGCTATGCCAAAAGAGTCAGCTGCCATCACTTATGTTTTGGTATACATTCAAAGGCAAGCAGAGGAGTGGGAAAGATTTATAGCAGAAAGAAGGGAAGGCTTCATGTGTGCCCTGATTGGAGGCCTTTGGCTTGTGGAAGCTGGAGGTGGTTCAGTAGAAGCAGAACATCCTATGTGATTGGTTAGGGGAACTTGTTTGGCTTTCGTCAGTTGGCCCTAAGTTTGGGGACAAAAATTAGAGAAGATACCAAATTTTTTTTGAATATAATATTTTTTACTTGAACCCCGACAACCCCACCTCTTCCAGAAGCTATCAATTATTAATCAAATACTGACTATTTGAGTCAATAAATTCAGGGGTTCTTGTTTGACCTCCTAGACTGGCTACTGCAGATTGTGAGGCTGAGTTCTATTTTTTATATATGGCTTAGCCATTGTTCATTTGTCTATTTCGTCTCTCAATCTTTTTTTGTTTTTTTAAATCTGAGTTTTGTGACCATGGAAAATGTACCTTCATACAGTATTAACATGACTATCTAATATATACTTCCCATAATTTGATCAATGTTAAGTCTCAGTGTTTTATGGGAGTTTCCGTTTCTGATTATAGAAAGGTGATGAGAATGGAGAATGTGGGGTATGGTTAAGCTGGAGGAGAGGAGGGGTAAAATATTATTTTGACTCCTTCTCATACTTAGGACCCATGATTAACAATCAGGGGTTAGCAAACTATAGCCCATGGGCCAAATTCAACCCACCAGCCAATACTGAAAATACACTTTTATTGGAACACAGCCATGGCTATTCATTTCTACATTATCTATGACTTATTTCACACTGAAAGTGCAGAGTTGAATAGTTGTAAATATGCAGAGAGTATATGGCCCACAAGGCCTAAAAAATTAATTATCTGACACTACAGAAAAAGTTTGCCGACTTCTGGTTTGGATTGGCAACTACCAAATCTCACAGTTGAGAAAGACTCAAGATGCGAAGGATATAAAGCAGCCTCAGTTTCATTAAATAAAACTCAGAATGTGCTTTGCTGTAACCAATCCATACACTCTTCTTCTAGTAACTACTCACCACTTTTTGTTGTGGAAACTATATCCACCTTCTTGACAGCCTCCTTCCCCACCCTAGTCCAGGTACTTCTGTTAGGGTTCAACCCCCAGTACTATGGCTGAAGCATGTGACTTGGCCTAAACCTGGATCATTCTTTCTCCTGGTCACAGTCATTAATGTGGTAATGGCCATATGATCCTATCAGGATATTAGAGTCAGACCCAAGCTTTGGTTTGAATGTTGGAATAAATGAGTATTTTCTATTTTCCACTGGACTTGAACCTAGAAGGATGTAGGACAGAGCCAATGTGGCCCCCTTGACTCCATGAGGGGAAAGGCTATCTGAAAATGGAGCCAAGACAAGGGAAGTAGAGGCAAGAGATGGAGAAGAGGAAGCAGTTCCTGATGACTTTTTTTTTTTTTTTTTTGAGACGGAATCTCACTCTGTCGCCCAGGCTGGAGAGCAGTGACGCAATCTCTGCTCACTGCAACCTCCGCTTCCCAGGTTCAAACGATTCTCCTGCCTCAGCCTCCCAAGTAGTTGGAACTACAGGTGTGTGCCACCATGCCTAGCTATTTTTTTGTATTTTTAGTAGAGATGGTGTTAGCCAGAATGGTTTCAATCTCCTGACCTCGTGATCTGCTCACCTCAGCCTCCCAAAGTGCTGGGATTACAGGCGTGAGCCACTGTGCCCGGCCCCTGTTGACATTTTTGAGCTCTACATGCAGCCCGCAAGACTGGACTTTTCATTTGCATAAACCAAGACGTTCTCTCTCCAGTTAGCCAGTTTGAGGTGTTTCTGTCCCTGTTAAACAAAAATTACAACCAATGCAGGTGACACGTAAAGAAAAATTTCTTCAAGAAAGAGGAGAGATGATGTTTATTTATAAAGGAGGAGGCCATCAAGGAGGTAGTTGAGAGCGAGAACATAAAAGAAGATATTTCCTGAAATAACTTCTATCGGAGATGTAAAGGGTAAACCTTCAATTGCTTTGCTTAGCACATAACAACCCCAGATCACAGACTTAGCTCTTGATTTTCACCCTGCTTTTGAATTAAGGCAGTAAGCCAGAAATTAATATGGGCAGATTTCCCTGTGTTTATTCACTGTTCAACGTTTAATTCCCAGAAGGATGAAAGAAATACTTACTTAATTAAATGTGCTAAACAATAACAACCCTTGCTTGCTTTTCACCTGTACTTGTCTTACAGAAATATGCTATGAAGAGTTGATGAAGCTATTTTTAAAATGAATTCCACACACTACTTAATTATAATAATCTGTAGAGTGTAACTGTACATTTCCCACCCTAGGATACGGGTGGGCAGAACAAGAAACAGTGCAGAAAACACACCTTCTTGTCCTTTTTGTGATTGCAGGAATTCTTGGGGGTTGATGTGAACTTTCCTTCTTAGATGTAATCCCCTTGATTTGGGAGGAAATCACACATCTTATAGGTCAAGGGAGTCAACTCTTCTGGTGGTACTGGGATTATAAATTTGTGAAATATATGAAATATTCATTTGCAAGTACATGAGTAAATGAATTAATAGATGCACTATGAAAAGCATGAAAAATATGTTCACCTCTGAGCTGGCCAGGTGGGTAGGTGAGCCCAAGTATTTCCAGGATGCAATAGACTATTGTCCACTGAGAGTAGTTTTCCAGAGGTAACAGATGAATGCCCTTTGGGTATGCTGCCCTATATTCTGGTGGTTCTCAAGTGCAGCCACACACTAAAATCATCTGGGGATATTTTTAAAGTACCAATAGTCAAGGCCCCATTCCAGAGCAACTGAAGCAGTGTCTGGCGATAGGGGCCAAGCCTTGGTACATGTTAGGAGACCTTCAGGGGATTCCAATGTATTGCCGGCGTAGACAGCTACCCTTCTACCTGGAAGCCCTTCCTTCTACAGGGCCGAGGTAATGGGAGATCTGACTTATCCTCTTTTAATTCTACTTCTTTCTATGCCTACATCTGTTTCTCTTTCTACTGGCTCCCTTTCTCTTTGACATGATGTATCTTTGTCTGTTCTCTGCCCCTACCTCTCTCTCTCTCCCTTTGTTCCTTCACACATTTTTATTTACGTGAGTCTGGAGAGGTGACAGAGATGTCACCTCTAGACACCTCTAGACCTCTAGGGACGTCACCTTAGACACCTCTAAGAAAAGACTGAGCCACCACTGCCTCTTGTTCCTTTGGGATCCCTTCAGATACAGAGGCTGTGATTTACAGTACAATGACTTACAGCAGTTCTTTAGTGAGAAGCTGATCCCGGCACTAAATAGCCCAGGGGTAAGATATTTTTGTTTGCTTGCTTTTTGTTTTGCTCAAGGATTGAGCCAGTGGTTCTCAAAAGTGTGGTCCCAGGCAGGCAGCATCAGCAACCTGGGAGCTTATTAGAAACCCAAATTCTTGGTTCCCAACTCAGCTCTGCTAAAGGGAAAATTGGGAGTGGGTGTCATCCAATGTGTTTTCAGAAGACCTTGAAGAAATTCCGATGCATGCCAAAGTTTGAGGACCAGGCTCCATGGGAGAAATGCTCTCTGACTTATTCTTCATGGGCCTCTACTTTGGATGAAGGATGTCCTCCAAGCCTCTGAGCTCATAATGGTCCTGGGATCTATATTTATCCAAGGAAGTAATGCTATCTGATTAAAGAAATGACCTCAAATCTCAGTGACTTGTGTGGAAATGAATGAAGAATGCCCAAATGGGAGACAGAGACTATATATTCAGAGCTTGCTATAACAAAGAGTCACCTACAATCATTTGTGTTTGGTAGTGCCTCAAAGGCAGGCAGAGTGGGAAAGATTTACAGTGGGGCAAAAAGGGAAAGCTTCAGGTGTCCCCTGATGGGAGGCTGCTGAATCTGCAGGTATGGGGAAGCTGAAGACGGGCTAATTAGAAGTCCGGCATCTTATGTGATTGGTTTGAAAGTATATTTGGCTTTCTCTGGCTGGTCCTGAGTTAGAAGTGGGGGCAAAAATTAGGGAAGCTGTAGTTATTGACTGTGATGGTTAATTTTATATGTCAATATGATTGGGTTAAGGGATACCCAATTTGCTGGTAGAACATTATTTCTGCATGTGTCTGTGAGAGTGTTTTTGGGACAGATTAGCATTTGAATCAGAATACTGAGTAAAGAATGTTGCCCTCATCAATGCATCTGGGCATCATTCAATCCATTGAGGGCTTGGATAGAACAGAATGAAGAGAGAGAGCTGATTTTCTCTCTCTTTTCTTGAGCTGGTGGGCCAAGAAAGTGATGGCAGTGGTGGGCCATCTGAGGTGGCTGCTGCCATCAGCTGCTGCTGCAGGGAGAGTGTGGGGAGGAGGCGGACAGTCCCCCCACTCCCCAGACTGCTGCTCTGGGGGCTGCCATGGTGGGGCTGGGCTGGGTCACCTGCCAGCAGGGGAACAGTGCGGTTGGGCAGAGAAGGGCCCTGAGGTGGAACTGGGCCCAGGACAGTGCCATGCTTGCACATGGGGCATGGGGGCCAGGCCCGGGGTGCAGAGCTGGGGCCATGCTTTGGGGTTCCAGGGTGAGAAGTGCCCACTTCAGGGACCCGGCCCGTGGTGCAGCCACTATACTCACCCTACTTTAGAGCACCGAGTTCCTGCACCTTGGGAGGAGGTTGTGTCCCCAGGGTTTGCCCTGCATTGGGGTAACCACCAGACCTGACACTCCAGACAGCTGGGCCTGAGGCCTGTGGCCCGTGATCTGCTCCCAGAGGTGCCCCACTGGGCAGGGCCACAAGCCAGGCGAGGGGGAGCCCTGGGCTGCCCCTGAGCACTTGGGCTATGGTGGGAGCTCGTGGCAACATTGCTCCATCCCTGGACACCAGCCTGGGCCCAGCAAGGACCTGGAGCCCCTATCCCAGGCTGCGAGGGGACAGATTCCAGGGCTGCACATTCCATGGAGCCAGCAGGAGCTTGGAGCAGGCAGAGCCCTGATCCACTGGGATGCAGCTGTAGCCACCCAAGTTGGGGCTGTGGACCTGGGCCTCTTTGCACTCTTGGGGGCCTGGGAAGGACTTTGGGCGCCCACAAGCACAGGAGGAAGACTGAGGGGGTGCTGAAGACAGCCTGGCACTGGCCTGCAGGTGCCCCTTAGTGTGAGCAGCTTGGATGCCATGGACGGCAGCAGGAGGCAGACAGGCTCTTGGGTGGAAAGGGGCGGGTTCCTGGTGAGGCCCCACCTTCAGGCCAAGGAGGGCCTGAAGGCTGAGGGCTGGGCTGCCAGTCCTGTGGACTGGAGTGGGAACTTGTAGTGCCTTTTCCGGGCCTGCCCATCACCACATGGACTAATTGGCACATACTTCCTTTCCTCTGAGGCCCATAAAAGCCTGGGGCTCAGCCAGAGCAGAACAGACGAGGGGACGACCAGCTGCAGAGAGGAGATACCCTCTTTGCCAAGAGCGGAACACTCATCAGGATGATCAGCTACAGAGAGGAGCTACCCTCTCTGCTGGGAACTGAACACTTGTTGGAGTGACCTGCCTGCCGATAGGAGCTACCCTCTCTACTAGGAGCTGAACACTCCAACAGGACACCCTGGCTGTAGAAAGGAGCTGAGAGACTGAACTGTTTTATCGCTCAACAAAGCTCTGCTTCATCTTGCTTACCCTTCACTTGTCTGCATAACCCATTCTTCCTGGTCATAGGACAAGAACTCAGGACCCACCAAATGGTGAGGCTAAAAGAGCTGTAACACAAACAGGGCTGAAACATGACCCTTGCTCTCTACGTTGTGGACAAGGAGAAGGAGAGAAGAGCTGCGGCCCCTTGGGGACTGCTGTGACTCCCTCTTTGGGGCCCTACAGTGCCTGGCATCTCCAAGCTTCCAGGTACCACCACATTCCTTGGTGCCAGCCAGAGGAAGCTGCTTATAGTGTGCCTGGTCCAGCCACAGCCTCACAGAGAGCTGGTGCCTGTGCTGGCATCTGGAGTTGCCCACCCTGTAGCAGCAGCTGGCATGTATGAGGGTGCAGACCCCACACTCACTCACACACTCCTCACTACTCCATGCCTGACTTGTGGTCTCCTTGGAGGTATGGGATCCAGGCCTGTAGCATGAAACAAGTGCAGCCTGCCAGGCCAAGTGGACAGAACGAGCCCAGTGGACCCAAGAAAAACTTCAGCAAAGGTGCCATCGGACACAGGTTTCCACTCAGAAAAGCAACACCCCAAAGGTCCTGTAACACTGGGACAGCCATCTTTTCTTGCCCTTGGACATGAGAGCTCCTGGTTCTCAGGCCTTTGGACTCTAGAGCTTATACCAGTAGCCCTGCCACTTCTCAGGTCTTCAGCATTGGACTGAGAGTTACACCATTCCTTCCTCTGACCTCTGGGCCAGCACAGCATGAAGTCACAGGAATGGGAAGCAAAATTTTTATTAATGGGTCACTAGTGGTAATGGTGAGTGGTGCCACTCCAATTTCTACCCCTTAATTTCTAGACCCATGAATTCTGGCTATTGGAGAAATAGTACCATATACTGGATGCTGATTCAGAGTATATACAGCCTTCTGGAGAACCCTGAGCCAGCCCTGCAAGGTATTGCCACCTAGCTGATGCTGTAACTGAGTCTTCAAAAATCCATTTCACTATTTCATGAATCAGGAAATGGCTCTCACCAGACACTGAATCTCCAGGCACCTCAATCTTGGACTTCCCAGTCTCTAGAACGGTGAGAAATAACTTTTTGTTGTTTATGATGTAACTCTTGGTCTAAGGCCAAAGGACCAGGGGAGCCTCTGGTGTAAGTTTAAAAGTCAGAAAGCCTGACAACCAGGAGCTTTGAAGTCCGAAGGCAGGAGGAGATGGATGTCCCAGCTCAAGAAGAAAACGTGAACTTGCCTCTGCTTTTCTGTTCTCGTCAGGCCCTCAGTGGATTAGACAATGCCAGCCCACATTGGTGAATACAGATCTCCTTTCTTAGTCTACTGATTCAAATGCTCATCTCTCCTGGAAACACCCTGACAGACACACCCAGAAAAAAATCTTTTACCAGCTACCTGGGTATCTCTTAACCCAGTCAAATTGACTTACACAATTAGACATAACATTGACCAAGTCCTGACTATTTGAGGCCTATTGCTGCAGGGGTTGGGATTTGGTTTCCTGGGCTTGTGGCTGCAGAGACTATGGGTTGAAGTTCTGTTTTTAAATATGGTCTGGCCATTGTCTGCTTGCATATTTGGCTTCTCACTTCGAACTTTCAGGCCTTTGATCTCAGACTGGATGAGCTATCTTGAATTAGCATCCCCAGATTTTCCACTTTGTTTTGAATGCCTTATTTAAATGTCAGTAGGATTGAAGAACCTTGACTGTAGTTGCCCACACATTCCTTACCATGTGCTCTTGGGCTGGCTCCATTGTGTGTCACGTAAGCCACAATCTCAGGGAGATAGGGAGCCTGGGAGAATAGTGGCACCGACAAGCAAAGGGATCATCCCTGTGTGATCTATGTGGTTTGGCTGGAAGATGCCAGTGGGGGTCCCCTACCACTTTCTTTCTTGGTTAGGTGTCATGGATATTAGATAATTCCTAATCATGGTTGCGGTTTTCAGAGCCCCAGTGGGAGGAGTTGATCAGTGGGAAGATAAGTGAAAAACAGGGGCACTTAACTACATGGGTAATACAATTCTTTCTTGATCTGGGATGGAGAAAACCAAATGAAAATATTATAAAGTTAGTGGTTTAAGAAAATTCCATTAAATAGTGCCTACAATTAAAATCACTGGACTGGAAAGACCAGGGATATCTTAGTTGTTCTTTGGTTATAGAGGATGGTGGTACCAGAAAAACTAAATAGAAGAGGAAAGTCATTTCCCTCAGAGGGAAAATCCATCCCCTTCCTCCAGAGAAAGCCTGAATCTAAGAAATCAAATAAGGTGTTCTTCTAAACGTATAGGAAATGTGATGATTAGTTTTGTACGTCAGCTTTACTGGGCCATGAAACACCCAGATAGCCAGTTAAACACTATTTCAGGGTGTGGCTTGAGGGTATTTATGGAAGAGATTAACATTCAGATCGGTGGACTGATTCCTTAAAGATGACCTTCCCCGGTGTGGGGGAGCACCATCCAATAAACTGAGGGCCTGAACAGAACCAAAAGGAGGAGGAGGAAAGTTGAATTAACTCTGCCTGATGGCTTGAGCTGGAACATTGATCTTTTCCTGTCCTCAGCACTCCTGGTGTTCAGGTCTTCAGATTCCAGACAGGAATTGACATCATGGCCTTTGGATAACACCATCAGCTTTTCCAGATCTTCAGCTTGCAGAGGGTGGATCATGGGACTTCTACAGGAAGATAAGATTATATGGGGAATTCTGTCTCCTTGATTCCCCTCTGTGACCTGTGATGACAATGCAAGTAGAGGGAAATCTGTAGAGATTTGAGAAAGAAATCCAGGAATATCAGTAGAAGGAACTGCAGGGCAATGTTTACTGAGTTGCAGCACTGGCAGAGCTGTGAGTGGAAAGATTGAACCCCATGCTCTGAGACAACGTGTCTCAAAGATAGATGGTGTCGACTTTTTGGGCAAAAGCTGGTGGCAGATGAGATATACCAAGGGCAGCATTGGGTTGTGTGTGGGTGGAATGGGAAGGTAGGGCTTGGATTTCCCCTGAGTGGAATTACCCTCCTCAGGGAAGTAGGTGGGATCAATGGGCTTTGTTGAAACAATCAATACTTTTGTAGACAACTCTTAAGACAACATTGAGATGATTTTTTTTTCTGGGAAAATAAGCAGAAAAAGAATAAGAATATTTCCATGCCCTGTATTTCAAAAAAGTGAGCAGCCATATAATTTCTGTAGTTTCTCTCTGGGCAGAATTTACTGAATTCTTACTATGTGCTTGGCACGGTTCTCAGCACTATTAAAACTATTTCCTCTTCAGTGACTTTATAAGAGGGATAATATTATTAGTATACCCAATTTACAGATGAAGAAAAGTCCGGAGGTTAAGTTACTGCTCAATATAATTCAACTGGTGAAGGATGCTGCAGGCAGGCTGATTCCCAAGTCTAATTTTTAAACACTTCATTATAATGTCTGCATTTGGGAAGAAATATGGGTGTAAGGCAGATTCGTAGGCCTCAGGAGGAAGGGCCTGCCTGGCCACTGTAATGTAAATACAGCACAAGACTAAGAAAGCCTGAAGAAGGCAGTTGGAATTGCAGGAGGTGGGAATTCCACATGGATGAGCAAGGGTTGCAGATGTGGTTGGAGAAGTGCCTGTTATATATATGGGAATTCTTGCTCCATAGGATATAGTGTATTTATTATACTATTCCCCTCTGTGACCTATAATGACAAATATATATATATAGGAATATATGTAACTCTCATATTATATATGAGAATTCTTGCTCCATAGGATATAGTGTATTTAGGTCCTTAGACATCACCAAAGAGGAATTAAAAGGCAAATGTATTTTTAACTGCTTTATTAAGGTGTCATTAACATAGAACAAACAGCCCATGTTTAATGTGTACAGTTTGATAATTTTTGACATATTTGTACACCCATGAAACTATCAACACGGTCAGGATGATGAACATCACTGTCAAAAGTTCATCACCAACAGTTTCCATTTGCAAATCTCTCCCTTTCTCCTCTCCTTGCCCCATCTCCCAACCCCCTGGGAAATGCTAACCTATTATCTGTCTCTTTAGATTGTTTACATTTTCTATAAATGGGATCATGCACTATGTACTGAGTACTGGCTTCTTTCACTTAGTCTAATTATTTTGAGATGTATGCATGTTACTGCATGTATCAAAAGTCCATTTCTTTCTTTCTTTCTTTTTTTGCTAAGTACTATGCCATTGTATGGATTTACCATAACATATATTCCCATATATATATATATATATATATATACACACACACACACACACATTATACATTAATCTGTTGAACATTTGGGTTGTTTCTAGTTGTTGCCTATTATATGTTTTTGTAGGGCCATATACTTTCATTTTTCTTGCATTAATACGAAGAAATAGAATGGCCAGATTATATGATCGATGTATGTTTCACTTTTTAAAAAAATCTGTCAAACGATATTCCAAAGTGGTTATACCATTTGCATTCCATCCAGCAGTGAATGAGAGTTCTACTTCCTCTACATCCTTGCCAATTCTTGTATGGTTAGTTTTTTAAACTTTATTCATTTTAATGGTTTGGAGTAGTATCTAACATTGTGCTTTTAATTTGCATTTCCTGAACGACTAAATGATGTTGAGCATATTTACATGTTTTTTTTGATGTCTGTACATCTTCTTTTGCAGAGTCTGTTCAAGTATTTGGCCTCCTTTTTTGTCGTTTTTGTTGTGCTCCTTGGTTTATTTCCTTTTTGTTTTGTTTTACTTTTTTTGTTGTTGCATTATGATTTAATCTAATTGCACAAAAATTTGAAATTACAACTCCTCCCATTTTCTAAGAGGAAGGT
The DNA here is from genome assembly GCF_028885655.2 of Pongo abelii. Taxonomy (NCBI): domain Eukaryota; kingdom Metazoa; phylum Chordata; class Mammalia; order Primates; family Hominidae; genus Pongo; species Pongo abelii. The sequence continues at coordinate 11,556,035 of NC_072004.2, read as the reverse complement.
TATGCACATGATTGTGTAATAGTCAGTTGAACCCATTGTTTTACTTTTTTGAGACAGGGTCTCACTTTGTTGGGCAGGCTGGAGTGCAGTGCCGTGAACATGGCTCACTGCAGCCTTGACCTCCCGGGCTCAAGCAGACCTCCCACCTCAGCCTCCTGAGTAGTGGGGCTACAGGCATGCATCACCATGCCTGGCTAATTTTTATTTTATTTTTTTGTAGAGATGGAGTCTCTCTATATTGCCCAGGCTGATCTTGAACTCCTGGGCTCAAGCAATCCTCCCACCTCAGACTCCCAAAGTGCTGGTATTGTTACAGGCATGCACCACTGTGCCTGGCCAATTTATTTACTTTTGAGAATTGTTTACATATTCTGGTTACAAGTCCTCTCTCAGATATATGATTTGCAAATATTTTCTTCCCCAGGTTGTGGCTTGTCTTTTCATTTTTAAACTCTTTCTAGGCAATGAGCTGGGACAATCATATGGCTCACCTCATCTGTTTCTTGTCGTGCAGGGATCATTGTCCTTTGTTGCCTGATACTCAATTTCTTCAAGCCTATTGGTTCATATTCGTGTATGTGTGTATATATATATGAAACTTTCTAGGTCTTTCTAGAGGCTCCCTCATATATTTAAAACTTGAAATGTGTTGCTTTCAGGGACTTCTGTTTCCATCCAAGATGGATTAACTCAGACTGGATGTACCCACCCACTTAAAGTAACTAATATATATATGTTTTAAATATACGAGGGAGCCTCTAGAAAGTTCTTCTGATTGACAGGTGGTATAACCATTGCGAATGCCTAGGTTTTGCAAGAATGTAGGATTGTTTAGAATGGTCACTCTTTGAGACAAGAGGAAATTTATATAGCTTACCACCCACCCGCTGACACCATATACAACCATTATATGGGAATAGTCACAATTTCTTCTAAGATTTATTGAGTTATTCTATGCTAAGTGCTCTTTTAAGTGCTCTACATGTAGTAACTTATTTCATCCTCACAAAAACCCTATGACCAAGGACAGTTCTAATCCCCTTTTACAGATGGGTTGACTGAAACATGAAAAATTTAAATATATGGTCTCTAGATAGTAAGTGGCCTGACTCTGGAGCCAAAGCCCTTACCACTCTCCGGTGCTACCTACTGCCCTTTGTGGGGAGATTTCTCCCAAGTGAGTTTTATGTTCACAAGTCATAGATGACACAGATAACCTGCATGTGTTGACCAGCACCCTGGCAAATACGAAGACAGGAAAATTTTGTCTTTTTCAGTGGGAGCAACAAGGCCCATCATGTGAAACCTCATAGGATGGCAGCAAGTTTGTACATTTAAAATGGAAGATGCTGCTCTATCTGGGCTAGATTGTCAGATTGTTTTCCGGTGCGTATTGTACACACTTGTTTGGTGAGCTTATTTGGAGTTGGAGCTAATTGTAATTTCTGTGGGGAAACAGAAGAGACAATGATGCTTGGCTTAATGTGGCCTGGAGGCAAAGCTAATTTTCACTGTCTTAGGTTTACCTCTTTCATCAGATTCTGAGAGCAAAATCAAAGAGACAATCACAGTAGCAGTGAGGGGTGAGTTGCTCTCTATATTGATCCTCATGGGGTCAGAGGAGATCTGTACAGCTGGGAGGGGGGTCTATGAAGGTATTGCCAAAACTGTGGGATTTCTCTAGACTTCACTGATTTTCCAACAAAAGCACAGCAGCACCGAATAGTTGAGCCTAAGCTCGAGTTGAGCTGATAAGTTAACAGGAAAATATGAGAATGTGGGGCCTCCAAGAGAGGGGAAGCTCACAGCTCCTCTCTAAATAGTCTCTGTTCCTCTTGTGCCCCCATGGAAAACAGGAGGACCCCTGATCTGGATTGGACAAGTTCCTGGACACAGTCCCAGTCCTAGGGGATTGGAACTTTTAAAAAGGTTAAACTTTGAGTGAACCACAAGAGACACTCTTCCTTCACATGTCCAGAGGAGAAGAGAGGGTAAGGATTGCTCTCCGGGAAAAGAGGGGCCAACCCCCTCCATTTTGTTACTGGAAAGGGGACCCAATCCAGATCCCAAGAGAGGGTTTCCTGGCTTTTGTGCAAGAAAAAATTCAAGGCAAGTCCATAGAGTAAAATGAAAAAAAAGTTTATTAAGAAAATAAAGGACTAAAAGAATGGCTACTCCATTGGCAGAGTAGCCCCAGGGCTGCTGGTTGTCCATTTTTATTGTCATTTTTTCATTATATGCTAAACAAGAGGTGGATTATTCATGCCTCCCCTTTTTAGACCATATAGGGTAACTTCCTGACATTGTCATGGTATTTGTAAACTGCCGCGGCACTGGTGGGAGTGTAGCAGTGAGGATGACCAGAGGTCACTCTGGTTGCCATCTTGGTTTGAATGGGTTTTGGCTGGCTTCTTTACTGCAACCTGTTTTATCAGCAAGGTGTTTATGACCTGTATCTTGTGTTGACCTCCTGTCTCATCCTGTGACTTAGAATGCCTTAACCTCCTGGGAATGCAGCCCAGAAGGTTTCAGCCTCATTTTACCCAGCCCCTACTCAAGATGGAGTTACTCTGGTTCAAACACCTCCGACAATTTCACTTTGGTTTTCCACACTGCACTCTCCCATCTTCCCTCCAATCCCACTGCCCCAACACAAATACTTGTTGAACATGCTTGCTGGCTAGAATTGGATAAATGAGACTGGGCTGGAGGTATTCTTTTCTAGAAGAAAGACAGGCTTTTTTGCCTTTTTTTTTTTTTTTTTTTTCCTATTTGGCCTTTCTTCCTTTGAGATCTTTCTCCCCCGTGGTTAGCATAAGCTCACCTGGAACATGCCTTGAAATGGAGTTGCCTAGATCTATTAAGTCCTGAGTGTTCTGATTAAATTTAGTTCACTAAAATTCTACATTGCCCTAGATAATCATAAATGCTTCTTTACTTTGTTCTCTTCTGGTTGCATATATTTCCCTCTAAGATTTTGCAGTTAGAGGTGGCAGTTTGAGGAGAGATTTAGATGTTTGGGATTTGGTATTTCATCTTTCTCTTTCTGCTATATTTTGACATGATTTCAATTTACTGCTACAATGACTTTTTCTGGGTGACATAGCTTCCCAGGAGTCTCACAGCTACACAGTGAAAACAAAGACTGGTCCGGCTCAGAATCTTCCAAAGCTTTACTGGTCTGTTAAAAGGGCATCCTGGAAGTAAGCAAAATGTCTCAAGGCAAGCTCAAAGCTCTGTCAAAGGCTTGTATAGATTATGCTCTGCCCAGTGTTGTATAATGATCCTTTATGTAGCCAATACTTTCTACTGTAAAAACCTAAATCTCATGACCTACCAGGAAGTGTGATTGCATCCACAATTTTAAATATCCAAAGGAGATGTTTATATCTAACAACTCTGGTCCATGATCTTGTGGGTTCTTGAAATGCCCTGGCCATTCTTTTTGGGTCAAGGTATTACTCATTTATGGGTGCCAGACCTATTTTTCAGAATTATAGGTGCTATGCATAGTATTCAGTGTCAGTGGTTAAGAGCTGCTATAGATATGGGAAAATAAGGAATCCTAGTACTGACTATTTGACTTGGAGGTCATGTATTTTTTTAGTTGACTAGTCAAATCATGGCTCAAAAAGCTATTGTATTTAGCCAGAACTCATCGGCCTAGAAAGTGTTTTTTGTTTTTTTTTTTCAAATGTATTAACATCATTTAAAAATCAGTGTCTTTTAATCCTTTAAAAATATGAGATAGAGGCTATTTTGGGCTGGCATTTCTGTGTTATAATGATTGGCTGTAGCTGATAAATACAGCTCTTTTTGGATGGGACTTATGTTCTCTAATTTGACGTAGTACTCACTACCTCCTAAGGGCTCTAACAAATATAATATTAGGCTAAGATTAGAGATAGTCTAGAAACTCTTTTTTTTTTTGAGACGGAGTTTCACTCTTGTTGCCCAGGCTGGAGTGCAATGGCGTGATCTCGGCTTACCGCAACCTCTGCCTCCCGGGTTCAAGCGATTCTCCTGCCTTAGCCTCCTGAGTAGCTGGGATTGCAGGCATGTGCCACCATGCCTGGGTAATTTTGTATTTTTCATAGAAATGGGGTTCACCATGTTGGTCAGGCTGGTCTTGAATTCCCAACCTCAGGTGACCCACTTGCCTCGGCCTCCCAAAGTGCTGGGATTACAGGCATGAGCCACCGCACCCAGCCAGGAATTCTTTTTAAAGGCAGTAGTAATTGACTTATAAGGAATCCAGTAGGGAGTGATGGGGTCTGGACAGACTAGAGAGGGCATGACATTCACCCAGCCCACCTGGCCCTGTTGCAACCACTAATCCACCAGTTCCCCAGTCACAGCTAGAAGTACTTCATAAAAAAGGCAGAGCTAATTATCCAGTGATAAAAGCCCTGCCCTGGAAAACAAAGAAAAAGGGGGCAAAGATCCACCTTAAGGTGGATGCTCAGTAGAGTTGCTCCCAGTTCCACTGAGTTTTCCTAATTTAAGCCAACCATCATATGAGTATTGTGGCTTCTTTATGTAGAAGGCCCTGCTGGAGAATGGCCAAAACATTTGCTGCTCCATTTTCAGGGAGGTGTGGCATCTTTGTTTAAAGTGAGCCCTCCAACCTCACTACTTTTCAATATTAAAAGAATGAATTTTGTTTTTTCCATTAAAAAAGTAATGCATGTTTATTATGGAAAACTGGGAAATACATTAAAGTAAAAAGAAATTTAAAAATTACCAAGATTCACTAACACCATTAGTAATTTGGGGTAGTTTTCTTCTAGTCATTTTGTTACACATACACACATACACGAATGCATGCACATATGCACAGATGCTCCTCAACTTTTGATGGGTATTCATCCTGATAAACTCATTATACGTTGAAAATATTGTAAGTCGAAAATGCATTGAATACACCTAACCATTTGAGCATCATAGCTTAGCCCAGCCTATCTTAAACATGCTCAGAACACTTACATTAGCTTACAGTTGGGCAAAATTACCTATCACAAAGCCATATTTTCTAATGAAGTGTTGAATGTCTTATGTGATTTACTGAAAACAGTACACTGTAGAGAACAGAATTGGTTGCTCGCCCTTGAATTGGTTGTTTGCCCTTGTGATGGTGGGGCTCACTGGGAGTTGTGGCTCCTGGCCGCTGCCCAGCTTCATGAGACAATATTGTACCACATAAGGCTAGCCCAGGAACAAGTCAAAATTCAAAGTACAGTTTCTACTGAACATGTATTATTTTCATACCATTGTAAAGTCAAAAGTTGTAAATCAAACCACCATAAGTCAGGGACGATCTATGTACACACATTTTATACATATATGCATTTATTATAGATTTATATATAATGATCCTATGATATTGGTAACATGACAAATACTGATTATTTTCTGAACATAGGCATAATATATGCTTAGAAATGATAGAAAATAAAAAGGAATATAAATAAATCACTATAAATCAGATAGAGTCCCACCACCTAGTGCTAACATAATTCACTTATTGATGTATTTATTCTTTTATCTACACATTTTACACACACACAATCCTGACTTTTAAGCATAGTATACGTCAGAATAATCACAGTCCTAGATAGAAGATAAATGGAAAGAGGATTTGTGATAAATGCAAGCTACTGCTAAGTAGTATATTAGTGTACATTTTTAAAAATCAATAATTCAGATCATTCAGTATATATATTTTTTTTTGAGACAGAGTCTCGCTGCCTTGCCCAGCCTGGAGTGCAGTGGCACGATCTCGGCTCACTGCAACCTCCAACTCCCAGGTTGAAGCAGTTCTCCTGCCTCAGCCTCCCAAGTAGCTGGGATTACAGGAGTGCGCCACCACCTCTGGCTAATTTTTGTATTTTTGGTAGAGACAGGGTTTCACCATGTTGGCCAGGCTGGTCTTGAACTTCCGACCTCAGGTGATCTGCCCACCTCGGCCTCCCAAAGTGCTGGGATTACAGGCGTGAGCCACTGCGCCTGGTCAGTATAATTTTAAAATAACCAGAAAATGACTCAGAACCCTTAAATGACCACTGTGTTGCTCTCTGCAACTGAAATTTGAAGGCCACACCTAAAGCTCTGATTTGGTGCATCTCTCAGCATAATACCACACTGCTCCTCACTGGTCTACCTGCCCTTCAATATGAACTTCATCGAATCCATGTTCTACAGGAGAGCTGTAGTCATCTTCTGAAGGGTGACCTTAATCTTCCTCCCATATATCCCACGGCCCATCAATGGCTTCTCCTTTTCCTTAGGATGTGGGCAAATTCCTTAGCAATGGGACACACAGTAGTTCTAACCTCATAGGAGATGGTATGAGGATTCAATGGGTTAATGCCTGCAAAGTGCTTTGATAGTGCCAAGTGCACAGTTAGCATTGAGTGAATGTTAGCTATCATTATTCCTCTTTCATCACCTTCGTTCTTTCCCCATATAGTGTAGGACAAGGCTACGGTAGCCCTAGATTTGTATCATTAAGGTCCAGTCCCTGAAAAGGAAAAATTTTTCTCTCTTTAAGGTTTCTGTCTGGAAATTAAAGAAAAAGACTGCAGTTGGTCTGGCTTGAGCCATGTGCCTACACTGGTGACTGAAGTAGGGTTGGAGTCTGTTATCAAGAGGTGTGGGGGACATAGGATGGTGGCCAGGATGATTGATGGAAGGCAAAGACCCAGATGTCCATGAATCTCGTCTCCTTTCTATCCTGTCTTGTTCTCTCATGAAGATTGTTCCTTGTTTGTAAAAGACTTGTCTTCTCTTCTTGTAGTCTATCAAAGATCTCATACAGTTCCTTAATCCTGTAATTGCATGCCCCTCAAGTCTTTAGTACAACGTTCCTTCTTTCTCAATCTGGGGTATTTTGCACAGGTCCTTTGCCAGGTGTGTTTGCTTATATAACCATTATGCCAAGCAAGTAAACCCAAGTGTGTCACCAGTAAGAAATTTCATTCCTTTTTCCCGTTCCTTACTTTTCAGGTTATTGTTAGAAAATAGAAAGTCATTGTGTAATTTCCCAGCCTAATAATTAGTAGTCCCAGACCATTGTAATATTAACAGCTTCCAAATTACTGTAAAACTAAAGCTTCTTCCAGCCCTCGACTCAGCTTTACTTTGGGCTGACCAGTGTGGCAGGGGGAAAATGGGCTTCTCTCTCTTTCCTCTGTTGGAGCTTCCCTTCCTCCTCCTGTGTTCACCAAGCTGCCTTTGGGGGCTGCACAAGATGTTATACTGCAACAGAGTAACTGCAGAAGCAGACATCAGAATCTGGTTATCTTCCACTAAGCACAACATTAAAGAACTTTGCAAAAAATGTAAAACAATTCCACTCTTTTTACTAATTCTTTTTTTTTGGAAAATGTAGTTATTTCCCATAATCATATGTTATTTATGTTAGCACATCATAGATTTATTGTTCTTAATGTAAAATAAATTAATACATACATTTTAAATTCTCTATTTTAATTTTGAGTATGATAATTGTATTTTGTTAAGTCCCACACAAGCTGAAGGTCTTTATGGCCTTCAATAACTTTTAAGGGTGTGAAGATGTCCTGAGACAAAAAGGTTTGAGAACCACTCTTGAAAGACTTTGGGTCTTAGGATATTGATGTGCCTGTTTTACACTTTATGGCTGTAACTCAAATGTGTAGATTTGTACTTGATTTCATTTCTCTGTAATGGTGGTCTTTTGCTGTTGTGAGCTCTGAGATATGCAGTCTTTGGAGATAGCCTTTAAATTCCTAGCCAGGGTACTTGTCTTCTGGGTATCACTTAGGAGCTCTGGAAGTCTGGGGTTGAGTGAAGGACCATCTCTCTGTCCTGACAGACAGTAGTCCTGTCTCACTGCTGTTTCCATGCTTCCATCACTGTCATGATGGCATGGAACATTCGTTAGGAATTTACCTCCCTAAGATCTAGGCTGGAAGCCAGGCAGAAATGTGTTCTACTCTCAGATTCTCCAATCTATCTGGAGGATTCAGTTGTCCACTTTCCCCGCTCCCTCTTTCCCTACCAGCCCACCCCATAGTGGGTGATCAGGACATCTCAGGGACTCACATATCTTGCTTTCTTTCTGCCTTCTTTGATTCTACTTGAGATTTTTCCCCAGTGCAGGAGGATATTTTTCTTTGCCTTGTATAGCAGGACATGCTCTTCCACCACATCCTATATGCTGTCTACTCTGTGGCTTTTTGTAAAAACTCAAGCTTTCCAAGCTTGGCTCATTGATACTAAAAGGTCAGCTTTCATTGTCAGAGAAAACACTTTCTCCTTCTACTATAAGGCTCTTGCAATTACATGACAATTTTTGCCCTGTGGGCTTGAAAAAAAGTCTATTTTGAAAGTCAAGGTTAAACAAAGACTTCTTCCTCTGGTGTCTATCTACCTTTTCCCTGAGGGCAGAGTAGATGGAGGGTGACTGTTGTTTGGAGTAGTGAGGAAAAGACTATGGCAAAAGGAAAGGGGGGTGGTTGAAAACCACCACAGTTTAAAATCATTACATGTTGTAGGAGACTATCTTGATGCGATTCCACAGAATCTACTGTTAGCATTTCATATCCACTGTCCTCTCTGGAGCCCTGAGGTTGGAACTGAGGAATAGATGATCTGTTTATGGGATACTTTCTCAACACTTCATAGATGTCTAATCATAAAGAGGTTGCTCAGTGTACATGCTCCCATACCACTGGCTTCATATATAATAAGTCGTCTGCAGAAATGTTTCACCTGCCTTAAAAAAGAACACTTTGATGGTTTTATCACGGTGATAAGGAAGGGGACCTTTGTCTACATAAATTCCCAATCTTTTGCTCTAAACTCAACATGGTGGCTATGGTAGTCATTGGTGCTTCTCACTGGATATTTTCCATTATCCTGCAATAAGGTAGAATCACACTTCTTAGTTCCCCTTTGGTGGGGTGGGTCCATGTGGCCAGATTCATACAAGAAGATGTGAGTAGAAGTGGTATGTGTCACTCTCTGCTGCCATTTAATTGTCCTTGTGGGCCCCCCCTAGAGTTCTCTTTTTTCTCTGCCATGGACGTTGGTAACATTGCTGATAGAGGCTGCTCCCCTATTTCTGGGCTTTTGAGTAAGGATGAGGAAGTATCACAGAGGTCCTCGCTGATCTACAGCAGAGGGGGAGTGAAAAATAATCCTTTGGTGTCTTAAGGAGTTTGGGAGTTATTTATCACCATAGCAGAATCCACCCTATCCTGCCTGATTCAATGACTCCATCTCATAGACTACCAAGAAGATTGGGACCCTCCAGGAAAACCACCCTGAGCAGCCCTTTCTCCTCATCTCTCATAGTGGCCGCCATCTTGCCTTCCCAAGAAGCTGCACTGGAGCAGCCCTGCCCACTCTGTCCTCCTGTTGTGCCTGAGGAAATGGATCTTCACTTGTGTATTCCCATCCTTTCCTTGTTCTCCCTTGACTTTAAATTTTGATGCTCTGGTTTGGGAAATCCTTAAAGATTCATCTTTATGATGCTGTCCAATAGCCACATAATTTCTCTTCTATTAAACTTTTCTTTTCTTTTTTTTTTTGAGATGGAGTCTTACTCTGTTGCCCAGGCTGGAGTGCATGCAGTGGCGAGATCTCAGCTCACTGCAACCTCTGCCTCCTGGAGTCAAGGGATTCTCCTGCCTCAGCCTCCCAAGTAGCTGGGACTACAGGCGTGCGCCACCACACCCGGCTAATTTTTGTATTTTTATTAGAGACAGGGTTTCATCATGTTGGCCAGGATGGTCTCCATCTCTTGACCTTGTAATCCACCCGACTAGGCCTCCTAAAGTGCTGGGATTACTGGCGTGAGCCACCTGCGCCTGGCCTTCTATTAAACTTTTTGAGCTTATACACCCTACCTCAGCTTTCTCCTCATAAATGCTTAATCTTCTGTACACCCATTTTTGTTCTAATCTTGTCACTGAAGCTGGTTGCCTAAAGTTGTCAGGCTACATAGATCAAGGCTACTGTGATCCCCAGAGTTCCGAGTCTTTATTTTTGTCATAGGGTTATAAAATTTCAAAACTGAAAAAAAAAAAAGGCAAAATGGTATGCTTCTCAAGCATTAATGTGCATAGAGTCACCTAAGGATCTTGTTAAAATGCAAATTCCAGGGCGTCACCCCCAGAGATTCTGATTCGGAAAGTCTCGGCTGGGCACTGGGAATCTGCAGTGCAATGAGCTCCGAGGGAATGCTGATGTTTCTGCTCTAGGGACTGCACTTTGAGTAGCACTGGATTAGATGACAGTTTTTAGTGTTCTCTAAGTCTAAAATAAAGACAATGTATGGACCCCCTGCCTTATGTAGCGGAGGAGATCTTCTCCATGATTGCCGTGGTGAACCAGTAAGAGTAGCTCTTCTAAATGCTCCAGGAAAGAAGTGTTAAGGTACACACACTTGGGAATAAGGGCAAAAGCCTTAGTATTCTACCTTTGCAACACATCTCCAGAACTTGGATAGAGGCTGGAGGCAAAAAAAAATTCTCTCTTCTTTGTGGAGAGAGCGCTGGTCCTGCAACACACATATGAGCTCTATTTCTAATGGCAAAATACTGTAAAATAATGAACTGCTGAGAACTTTCTGTGAAAATGTATTATTTGAAATTTCTTTGAAAGGCTGTTTGTAGATTTTGGGAAATCACAAAAAAGTCAAACGTAAGAGACAGTTTTCTGAGGACCTTGTTCTTCCTCTCATTCAATATTTTTGCTTCCTCTATAGCGATTTGTTGACACAAGGGTAGACCATGCTGACAACTGGGAAGGTACTACCTCCTAAGTAGTGGCTCCAGCTAAGGGTTTTCTCCTTCTCCACATCCACTCTACCCTTCTGCCATTATCCACACCAGCTAAGCTCATCAATTCTTTGTAAAGCCTTGGCAAAGTCACCAAAGCTGAGACTAAAGAAGCCGAGACACATTTTAAAGACTGCCTGGTTTGGACTACTTATTTTGTTTTAAATGAGAATATTGAGATTTGAAGAGGAGAAATAAGTTTTTCTAGATCACATAACAAAATTTTGGCAGAGCCAGTACAAGGAACAAGGTCTCCTCACTTCCAGTCCAGTGCTCTTCAACTGCATCCTGTTTTGATAGGGATGGGAAAGTTAAGATGGACAGGGCTGAGGAAGGCAGCAGGATGGGTGCTTCTCAAGCCCTTTCAGCTACCTAGAAGCCCAGATACAATGTGAGTATTGTTTTGTGATAATTAAGTGATAAAATATCAGACACTGGAAGGACCTTGAGTCTATCAAATTCTCCGATGGTTACAGATGAGAAAACCAAGGCCCAGAGATGACATTGGTCAACACATCCAGCACATAAAAGTCATTGATTCCCTTATTCTGGTACTTTCAAGGCACACCTTTTCCAGCCTCTGCTCCCACACCCTTTCTCGGTTTTCCATTCCTAACATTTGTAGCCTAAATAGTGAGTGTCCTAGGTCTTCTTAGATCCTTGAAGGAAATCTTTCTTGCTACTCCCTAGAGGTTTTGACCTTCATTCTCATGCTAAACCAGAGAGGAGAAAGAAGAAAATTAGTGTTCAAAGTGACACTGCAGGTGGAAAGCTGTCCAAAACTCCTAGAATCTCAGCTTCCAACATGAGTTTTTTGTTGGCCTTGACTTGTTAATGATGGTGTATTAAAACCTCATTTATTCAGATCTCACGAATTTGGAATTAGTGACAGCTGTGGTCAGGGTCTGAATGGAGGTTTACCTTTGAGGACCAAAGAGAAAAAGTTGAACAAATTGTTAAAGTTAAGAATGTTTAAAAGGAGATATTTAGCCTATTTAGGAAAATAGTCTTTTAAAGTATTTTAGAAGAACCATTAAAGCATATTGAGAGCTCTCTGACCCATACCTCTTGACCGTTTTAATTTTAGTCACGTATTATTCTTACATATTCAATAACGAATATTTCCTGAGAGTTTCTATTAGGAAACATGTTTTAGTCTAATTTAGTTATTATATGTATGTTTAAGCATTATAATTAAATTACACTTCGCTAAAAAAAAATCCCCAATTCAGAATTTGGGTTTTTTGTTTTTTTTAGGGGGGGAGGATGAGGGTTCTTTCCAATAATGGATACAGATTAATGAGGCTTTCCTGTACTTGTCATATATGTATGTGTGTGTGTGTGTGTGTGTGTGTGTGTGTGTGTGTACTAACTATGAGTCATAATAGGTTAGAGACACTATAACTTAGACGTAATTGCACTGCTATAGTGATTGTTGTAATGAGTAAATACATTTCAGAGTATGTGTGGTTATGGGTTATAATGTACAATAATAAACAGGTTTGTAACTTTGTCCTAGGTAATGAATGCCAATGACAGGAGAAAATGAGAGGATTTTTGGAAATAAGTCCAATGCCTTCAATGAGAAGGGTTTTATTTACAAGGGAGTTGGGGAGTTGGTAAGAGAGTGTGACTGACTGTGGATTCTAGGCACTGTGGAGGTGCTGAAGTTGGGTGTTTAGACAACTGTCCCGTTTGGCAATATTTTGTTTGCTGAACCTGAGCCCACTGGTATTGAGGTTCTGGTGACAATTCAGAAACAGAAAACAGATGACTCTAACAGCAAAAGTGAACATGTGCCAAAGAAATAATATTAAAAACATTAAAAACATGTCCAGAAAAAGAGAGTCTTGAACAAAACTCTAAATCTAAATAAATTCTCATGGTGCAATTTGATTCTCTGGGTTAAATGGCCTGGGTACTTAACTGGCTGTACTCCAATTACCCATGGTAACTACAAGAACTAACTCAAAGACCAGACTAAGACCTAATGTCCAAGAATATTAAATAGTTCTGGGCTAAATGAAGATGGATAAGGAGCCAGAACTTCTATTAGATCGGTGCAAAAGTAATTGAGGTTTCTGCCTTTACTTTTAATGGCAAAAACTTTTAATTATAAAATAAAGCCGTTTCAACTTTTAATGGCAAAAACCTCAATTACTTTTGCACCAACCTAGTAATTCTACTTTGAATTAGTATACCTTGTCCATTGACACTTGTCCTAGGCCTGTCTTCCCACATTCCTCATAGTACCCATTGTAGAAAGCATTATTATGGTTTAATTGGTATATCAGTCACCCATTGCAAGTATAAACTTTTGTGATTTTTAGTAAATTTATACAGTTGTACAACCATCAGCACAATCCAGGTTTAAAACACTCTTTTCACCCTCAAAGTTCTCTAGCTCCTATTTGCAGTTAATCTTTGTTTCTGTCCCCAACTCCAATGACCTTCTACATTCTTTCTTGCTTTTTAATTACTTTTGGTTTTGACTCTGTAAAAGTCAGCACATGGCTACTTAAAGAGACACACGTTATGTTGAAACGGCTTTATTTTTTAATCCATAAATATCTGTTACTGACAAAAGTGGAAAAATCCTTAAGACTAAATCTTACTAAAGTGTATCTGTTTACAGTACATGTAGAATGTGCTTTGACAGGTAAGTAGAACGATGAGATTTGTACAGAGAAGCAGTTACTAGAGCACTGCTTACCATGAAGCTTACGTATGAGTAACGAAGAAACTGCAAAGATACAGATAGAAAGGTACTTTTCATCAGTACTACCATATAATAAACATGGAATTCATAAATTGGGCTAATGCATAAAAATGTTCATTAATCCCCCCTTAGGAAATTGTGTCCCCAAACTAAAAATATTACAGTAAGAATTGTTTTTTATTAGAGAATTTCAAGAATTCTTTACTACAAAATGTCTAGTTGAGTTATAGAACTAGAGGAATATTTGCCACTACAAAGCCAATGAATGAGTCCTCCCATGGTGTGGCAATCAGGGGTCACTGCAGAGTGGGCAGCAAAGTTGAGCAGGGTCTTCTCCTCCCTCAGGAGGGAGACCATTAAGGAAACACATAGCCACAACATTATTTCTCTGACTGATGGAAGGTTAATGTGTTTGCTGATTTACAAGATGGGTTTGATGATAACCAACTTGGACTCTCCATTCTTGCTTCACAAGCCTTCACCGGGAGGACGGTAGTGTCATGAAGAAGGGCTAGAAAGGTACTAGGATGGGATGAGTGCCCCTTCCTAGCAGCCCAGATGGAGATGCCTCCTCCTCCAGCTGGAATGGAGCCTCAGTGTCCAGACTTGGTCTTCAGGACACATATTCCAGAGTGGGATATCATGACATTCATTGCCACACAACAGCCTGTGCACATGTTCCTCTGCAGCTTGAAATGAATTTCCCAGCTGCCCTCAAGTACAAACTTCATGCCCTTATGGGCAAACCTCCAGACATTTCTCTCCAGCCAGCTCCCTCTCTGAAATTGGAACCGCCTCCCTCCAGCTATAAGGACCGTATCCAAGTGGAAACTCCAAACTCAGAATTCCCCAGAATTCCACAGTCACTTAGGATGGTTTAGGTGTGTCTTTACAAGAGGGCTTCCATGGCACACAGTTGGTGACCTATTGAATGGTTAGGCCCTTAAACTTCAGGTACGAGGGCATCCCTGGGTGGCCGAGCCCATCAGGCCCACCCCAGGCTCTAGTGAGGAGTGCGGTGGCTGTCCAGGACATCTGAGGGCATCACTGTGGGGCAGGCGTTGTGGGATGTGTGCAGCTCAGTGGAGGTGGGGAGAAACGGGGACAGCAGGTGCTGGCAGGGAATGAAAGCCCAACAGTGTAAGAGCTGGATGAAACTTCAGAGCTCATCTAGTCAAAGCCCCTCATTTTACAGATGGGGAAACTGAGGCACTGAGTGGGGAACATGACTCCCCCTTGGAGACAAAGCCAGGGCTGGAAGCTGTGTCTCCAGAGCCTCAGCCCTGTGCTTTTTTTCTCCTAGAGTATGCTGCCTTCCAAAATCAAATATATAGCCCAGGAAGACATGTCCTTCATATTGAATCTGCCATTAAAATGCTGCATTTATAAAAAATAACATTTGAACCCTGAAAAATACTTCATTAAAACACAATGCGCTTTCTTGAAAATACTCCAGAGCAAAATTTCCCAGATTTGGAGAGGATGACAGGAAATGTATGTGGGAGGTAACATGCCAGCCTTTCTCAGGGCAGGCGCCTTCTGGAGTCCAAGTGATTGGCAGCCCTTTCATTTTACCTTGGGTCAAGTGCACAGTTGCTTGTGGAAGGAATATGAAGTTGGAGGCTGGTGACAGACAAGGTATCTCTGAAGAAAATGGATTGAGTTTGATGGCAGGGATGTTGGCATGGATATTCCTCTATGCTTGGAGACTCAGGAGACCCTCAAGTCTTTGTGGACAAAGGAGGATAGGTGACATACAGAAGCAGGAAGGGGGCAAGTGTGTTGGAGCAGTGGCTGAGAGCCCTCAAGGATAGGAGTCTTTGGCCAGAGCAGGAGCTTTTGGGCTAACATCAGGCTGGGTTGGGAGCTTCAGGGGACTTGCTAGTGGCAGGAACCAAACTGACCATCACAGGCCATGACATCTCAAACCCAGAGCTCCACTCCCTTCCCTCCCAGAGCTCAGAGGAGGAAAGCCCTTGGCTCTGTACACTGGGGTATCAACTCACAGGGGAAGGAGATGAAGGATACACCAGTGAGGCAAACAGAAGACCCAAAGAATGTCTTATTCTTCCATTGTTTTCATTGAGAGTTCTGATTTTTAGAGCTGGAGATTATAGCAAGACCAGGGAAAAGAAATTAGGAATGGAGGAAGGTAGATGGAAGAAGAGGGAGATGAGAGGAAGGAATGAGTGACCTGACCTGGAAATCTGAGGTTTTCTGGAAATCAGGAGTTTCTGGGAGGGAGAGTGGAAAGAGGGGAGGAGAAATTTGAATTGGGGGCAAGGTTGGAACTTTCTAAGAGGCAGACGTGTGGCCCAAGACACTGGGGGAGCCCTGAGGGCAGAAGCCTGGTTAGAAGGTGAAGTAATTCTTGGCAAAGCCTTTTTGACGCAGGAAGGCATGGAGCCAGGAGCCTGGAGCAAGACAGGGAAGGTGGAGGTGCAGGAGGGATTGTGAAAACTTCAATGCCATCAGAGGCCAAGGAGACCAGGCAGAACTTTCAGGGCAGGAGAGAACCTGTGCAGATTCCAGTTCATTCCTGTTAGAGCAATAGAGATGTGCAAAAATGAATAAAACAAGGAGAGGGAAATCTTGGGCTTTAGGCTTCCTTTGTGTGGGGGAGGGAGGCTTTTATTGTAAGGGTAGATGGTACTTCTATGTATGGTAGAGGCCACCAGCCTGGTTGGGCTAGAAATCATGGCATCTAGGTTCCAGCCCCAGAAGCCTCTTTTATCTGCTACATGAACTTGCCTAGTGATGTGGCTTTGCTTGTTCCATAAAGATGGATGGGACAGCTGAATAAATGGGATACCTCTGTGTCCCAGCTATGACACAGTTTTCTGGATTTTGAAATGTGGGACTGAATTGGAGCAAATCTGTAGACCTATCTCTATTTCTTTTTTCTTCCCTCCTTCCCTCCCTTCCTCCCTCTCTCCCTCCCTTCATTCATTGCTTCTAGACCCAAAGGTGAAGCAGAAGAAATCCTTGAAAAGAAGTAAGCATTGTAGTAGAATTTTCCAACCCAACTGACATCAGAGACTTTCAGCCGGACAGTGGTAAGGCTGGGATGAGAAATGTCTTGGAATCAACTCATCAACAACCCCTGAGACAGACAGAAACCCTGTCAGAGACAGGGCTTAGGGAGGACCCCTGGGGGAAAAGTGTCACCCTGGGGGCTGGAGAACTTGGTGCTGAGAAGCTTTGACACTGGAGATGAGATCAGCTCTCTGGTTTGGTGTATACCTGCATGTAGACACCTGGGAAGGGCATTCTCAGCCACTGAGGTCCTTTCCCCTCACCACCAGCATCCTGCCTTCCAAGGGATGGCCACAGATTAGAGGATTCAAAGGTGTTGGGCTCAGGGGCCCAGCTGGGAGCCACCTGCTCTATTCAGACTCACTTCTTCCTTCCCAACCCTCTTAGCCTCACCTTCTGGAACAAACTGTTATAAACCCCTGGGGACCAGCCCTTAGGAAGGTTTATGTGTCTGTTGGGAGGAAAGCAGAGAGGGTAGTCCCTGGCCTTCCAGCCGCACAACTCCAGGAATGCGTCCCCAGTGTGGGGGCTGACGGTGGCTTTCACAACCCCCAGCCTCCATCCCCATAAGATCCAGGGTGATGGTTTCCTGTTCCTGTTGGGAGGCACACCCTGCGGAGGGGAGAAGGAGATGAGAGCTTTGGAACTCTTGAAATCAGTGAAAGGACACAGTCCATTGCTTTCTCTCTGGTTTGTGGACCTGGTTAGATTAAAAATCTCCAAGGCTGACACCAATAAATTCTCCTTCTACATTCGCCTTTTTAAAGGGCCATGATTGCAGAACTGAGAGCAGGTAAAACCCCATTTATAAGGGCACTGCTGTTGGATCTGACTGTTTTTAGGATCACACCTTCACCCAATAGCCTGGAGTTGATTCCCCCAGCCCCAACCCAGCGGGTGCCCTGGCCCTGAGAATGAGGGAACCCCTTCTTTCCCCCACCAGGCTCTCTGGTCTTGGGGGAGCGGATGCTGCTGAATTCACTGTCACCTCCCCAGGAGGCCATCACACCATGCCAACCCCCAGGCTGGAGGCGGGGAAGAGGCTGAGGTGGGCGGGCAGTGGCGGTCCCCCAACAGAGCTGAGGACCATGGTCTACCAGGTACCCCAGTGCCTGCAGAAAGGGACGATGCTGTGGGGACCTGCCCAGTTAGCCCCTAGGCCAGTTGCCTGGAGGACCTTTGTTTGCTTTTGCTAATAGGTCTTTGTCCCTTTGATCCAGAGGAGGCACGGATCTGAAGGAACAGCCAGGAGGAATAAAGTTGCAGGGAGGATGTGGGGGAAGGGGACACAGGCAGTAGGAGTGATCTCTGAACTGAGCAGGTAGACAGAGATGGGGAAGGAAGGATGGGCGGAGAGGATGCAGGACAACCACCTCTCATCCTCCTTGTCTGGGGGCTGAAGAGCCGCTCTCTAGAAACTTCTGTCTGGGTCCTGCCGGAGGTGCATGTGGGAACAGGTGGAGCCCTGCAGATGTGAATGTTGAGCCCAAGACCCCGCTCATCACAGTGGCCCTCCCCACCCTGGCTCTCTGGCCACCGCAGGTGCCTCCTGGGAGCAGAGCAGGGGTAGAGAAGGCGGCCTGAGTGGCAGTCATGGTCAGGTCTAGAGGCCTGGAGGGAGTGTGGAGATGATCGGGTGTCTGGGAGGGCCAGCACCCCATCGCTACTCCCCTCTGCGAAGGCCACAGCCAACACCCCAGAGAACTCAAGGGTGAAGTCCTCAGGCCTAGGGAAGGAGCACAGCCAGCTAAAAGGACAGGCCCAGGGTCCTTATGGGCGGGCAGTCAGCTGGAAGGGGGTGGAGTTCCCACCAATTGGGAGGCAGCTGAAGGAAGGGAACCCCTCCTGGTCCTGGGGTTGAGGGGAGGGGCACAGGGCCAGGGTTGGGCCCTCAGGGGTCAGCAAAGGAAGGGTCACTCAGTGGGGACCAGAGAGTTCCAGCAGGCAAGAAAAGAATCATTATTGTGCTTATGGACACAGCAGCTCCCTGGCTCTGAGAGAGCAAGCAGGCAGTTTTTAGGCACTAGAAGATTTCTGTGATGCGGTTCTAGGTAAATGAATGAGACCGAGTAGCCTATTCGGTCAGCCCACTGATTGGACCCGCTGGCCCCTTCAAACCCAGGCAGCTTCAGACCACGGTCAAGCAAGGGTCTCTTTGCTGACAGAACCTGCAGCTGAGTCCCCCGGACGGGGAGAAGGAGGCGCGGGATGGAAAGGGAGTTGGCGAAGGTGGTCGGGGGTGAGAATGGGGCCTAGCCCCCTCCTCACTCCCCATTGATTCTTCTGGAGGAGCAAGAGCGATTGCTCTTGGTCCTGGGTCTAAGCGTATTGAATCAGGCCATCGGGGCTGTGTCCCTGGGGGTATGGCTTTTTGGGCAAAGGTGGCCCACCCCCACTTCCTACAGAGGGGACGAGGGAAGGGAGAGTGGCAAGGCTAGAAGCTCTGCTCCCGGCCCCTCCTGGCCCCTGCTCTGCTCTGCCACGCCCAGCAGCCCCGGCCCTGCCCCGCCGGTCACACGGTCACTTCGGTCTTGCTGGCTGTGTAGCAGGTGTGGTGGCCAGGGATGTAGTGCAGCTGCTCCACCGTGTTGTGTCTGCGTGAGGCAAAGGCATGGCGCTTGGCTGCCGTCTGGCTCTGGCCCAGGGTGGCGTACGAGTTATTGGAGGCACTGGGATGAGAGTGCATCTTGCTCATGCGGTAGCGGTCCAGCACGGGTGTGGACACAAAGACGTCCGTGTGTGAGATGGCCCTGGACAGCGACTGCTCGGGAAAGGCCGTCCGCTCCGGGGACAGCAGCGGGTCCTGGGAGTGCAGACGCTCCGTGGAGAGCAGCTGCTCGTCGGACAGGATGCGGTCGTAGGGCATGCTGAACTCATCTGGCAGGCCCCGATCCGGGGACAGGACCCTGTCCTGGGACATGGCCCGGATGGGCCGGCGGGGTCGTTCCCGTGGCAACGGCTTCTGTTGGGACATCTGGATGACATTGAGGGGGAGGGTGCCGCGGGCAGCCAGGTCAGGCAGGTGCCGCCGTCTCATGTAATACTCGTCAGCCTCCTTGTCGGCTGCAGAGGAGAGACAGAGTGAGAGAAGGCAACTGGGGTGACCCTGCAACCAGGACTCAGAGAGAACCCTGCCCTGCTCCTGCTCCATCACAGACCTGTCAACCTTAAGGGATAATACAGTCAGACTCCTTTAGTTATAGATTAGGACCTGGAGGTACAGACGGGTGAAGGGTGTATTTTCCCATTGAATGTGCAAACCATTCTCTGGGGGCTTGTTAAATGCAGATTCTAATTCAGTGGGTCTGGGGTGGGCCCAAGAGTTTGCATCTCTAACAAGCTCCCAGGCAATGCTAAAAGCCTCTGATACATGGACCACCTTGAGTAGGGATATGTTAAGGGACTTCCTCAGAATTCCCAGTGTGTTCAGGGCAGAGTTGATAGCAAGCCCAAGTCCCTGAACTCCCCCTGGTCCTGGGCTGTATCTACCACACCATGGTCCTGAAACAGAATGACTATCTGTCTTACTAAAACATCCAAATAGCAGCTCTCGAAGCTTCCTGATGAGGTCCAGAGCCAGCCTCCTGCTAGAATAAAGTAAGATGCTCAGACTAGGAAACACTTGTGAAAATGTTTCACTGGTAACTTAGGAACATCGTAACACCTTCTCTGTAGTAACAGGCAACGCATAGAAAGCCAATACATGGGCCTCCAGTCCCCACACAGCCACATAATCAGCCTACACACACTCCACCTGTGCCCATAACACAAGCTGGTTGGAGTAATCTTACATGTGCGCCTCATTTAGATGCTCCACCTTCCTCTCTATCCAGCAGGCCCTCCTAAGCTCACACTGCTCTCTGTACCCTTGAATTTGCCCAGAACTTGCATGCTACACACAAACCTACTTGAACTTGCAGGTTACACACAAACCCGCATTGCCCCAAATTTCAGAAATGAGGCCTCCTACACATGGCCTTCTAGATCTCTGCAAAAGTGTGGGAATTCTGTCTGCTCTTCAGTTGGTGCAGCGGGGTTGCTGATGGGTATCCTTCCTCCTGAGCCAAATTTCATCACCTCAGGATGATTCCTCAGGTTATCAGACAGTCCCACCTCTAGCTAGAGACTCCACGTTTCACCATGGAGGTGGCTGATGTGGACTTGGGCTGCACTTCTGTCAGGGTAGGTTACCCTGAAGCTTTCAAGCAAATGCTCAGCCCTTGAGGCTCCAACTGCAGTTGGGTGGTCATCAAAAGAGACTCCTGGGAAAACGGGAGGAGAAGGTCCAAGGCCAGAGAGCCAGGGAGGAAGAGCTGTCCTTTAGGGAACTTTTTTGACATTTTTGTATCTTTAACCCATCGATGCCCAGAGTCTCCCCAGACTCAAGAGGCAGAGCTGACATCACTGGATAAACTGGATTGAACTGGTGAAATGGGGTGTATGCATGGGAGGTGAAGGATCTCAGGTCCTCAAGACACTGCTGGCTGGGTTGGAGAGGGAGCTGGTTTGTGGGCCTCTGAGAGAGGTCTCAGAGAAAGCTCTGGCCATTGCTAGCCTCTATCCAGTATAGGGTATACAGCAAGGAAGGCCCATGGTTTGAAGAAGGCAGGTGGGTGCGGGACTGGGAGAAGGCTTTCTCCTGCAGTTAAACTGCTGCATGAGTTGGAATGCTGTCTCCTATGGGGATGTGAATCTGAGGATTCCATGGTCTTCTTTCTATGTATGGGAAGCATGGACTTAGTCCATAAGGAACAAAAGCAAAGAGCTTGTCTATTCTCTTCTCTCATCCTGCAACTCCTTCTTTATTCTTGGGATTCGACAGCTGTCCTATGGGGTATGGAGCAAGAGAGTGTGACATAGGAAGATATCTTGGAGCCCCAGAGACAGACCCCAACTTGGGGGAAATTCAACTTACTTAGCCTCTTCAGAGATGAATACTTGCTGGGGTTGGTCTTTACTGCAGACTCGTAGGATGGGGGCAGGTGGGCTAAGTTCTGGAAAGAGCGGGAGAAGGAGAGGTCATAGGGCTCGGTGGCTGATGTCAGAATGTTGTTCATCCGTGGCTTCTCTGCAAGAAAAAGGAGGGGTGTTTTGTGTTAATGAGGACCATGTCTGTGGCAGGTGTGCTTTCTGCCTCACCCCTGATTCGAATCCCCATCCTGCTTTCCTGGACCTCCGTGCTTGGACATAGGTGATACTATTGACTCAGTTTCCCTCATGCTCAGTTCCAGTTGTCAATAAGCCTAGGGGCAGATGCTGTTTTAGCCACCACCAAGACAGTTCACCATTCTGTGAATGGGAGACTCGACTCTTGAGTCTGAGGAGCAAATTCTCTCTCCCAGTACATCTCTGGGTTATCTGCTGAAAATGTAAGCCTGATGAAGCTGAGGGACATCATAAAAATCATCTACTTTTGTGTGAAAGTGCTGTCGTTTTCCTAATAGCTTTAGGCAAACCTAGCTCTCAGGCTCAGAAAAATCTGAGTTGGAGGACATGGAGTGACTTATGTTATTTATGTACCCATAGAAGAACTGAGTCCGGGACCCAGCTCCACTGAGACCCAACCCATGCTCCGTCCATGGCATCCTTCCACAGCTCATGTAGCCCCTTTCTCCTCTCCAAGCTCTGCACCTGACAAGCCACAATGAGCCACAGAGCTATTTTATCTTACTCTAATTCCTTTCTCTGAAGCCCCCTTAGCCATCTCTAAGCTGCTGGAGGAAAGAATCTAGACAAAAATGCATAGCACATCATCCCCACTTTCTCCTTCCTTCCCCTGAGATACAGCATTGAGGCGCAAGAATCTGAAGAGATGGAAAGGAGTGTTGTTCAATGTCAGAGCTGGGGAAAAGAATGGAAGGAAAAGTGGGAGAAAAGGTGAAAGGGAGATGAGAGGATGGCTGATGGGAGCCCAGTGCAGTGTGCGCTGGGCTCGGGGCCAGATGAATGACATCTGGAGAGGGGGGCATGCAGAGCTGGAGAGGGAGGCAGTGAGGATGAGGGGACAGAAAGAGCTGGAGATCCTGGGGAAGAAGATGAGCATGGCTCAGTGCTTCACGGACTTGAGGAGGAAAGGCCACATTAAGAAGTCAGTGAGGGGCTGCCATGGGAAATGGTGGTACCATTCCCAGAAGTGAGGCAGTTGGGAGACTATAGTCTCACTGTGTCATTCCTCCATCCTCTTTGGTTTGGGACACCTCAAGGCCAAAGAATTTCTGAGAGGCGGCAGGCTCTAACTTCGGACGAATGTGCAGGAGGACTGCCACACCTCTTGGCAAAAAGAGTGCAGAACCGTGGAAAGCAGGAATTCTGTGGACTGTGTGAGAGGTGGGAGAGAGAGAAGTACTCTTAGGCGTTGTCCAAGAGCAGCCCCAAGCACCGGGGACTCCTGACTTCTCTACCCCTTCCTGCCTTCATTGTCACCCCCAACACTGGGGACTGAGCCAGGGAAGCTCAGCCAGTGAGCTGGTGTTCATGCCAGCTCAGGACATATGTGAGGGGGTGGAGGGTGCTCTACATCCCCATTAGAACATGCTGTACAGAAAGAGCCTCCTTGGCATGCATCAGGACAGATGCCAGGAAGTGGAGTGAGCAGGAACTTGGGAGTGCTGCTCCTCAGAGGGAGTAATAGCCACTCATCTCTCAGCACTTGTCTCTTCACTTTGGCCATGCTGGAGAAGAAGGAACCTCCTTCTGCCTGTTGGAATTATACTCCCAACAAGGGATCACTCAGCTCACCCACTTCCAAATGCAATCTTTCTGGATACTCTTGTTCCACCATTGTGTTACAGAACATACCCCTGAGCCAAGGCCAGCTCTCCCTTGCCTTCTGCCTTCATGGGATCACCGTTGCACACTCTCCCTCTTATAGAAATGCCTCCTTTACTCTTCTTTATGAAATTCCCGCCTCACTCAAGACATTTTGCTGTGCCAAGGTCCCATCTTTTTAGCCGACGACAATATCTGTTCTCTAAGCCTGTATTGCTCTTCTAGTCAGTTCCACCCAGTTTAGTATCTAACTGATCTCTAATAATTTGACTTGAGTTGGGATTGTGGATCTCCAAATATTGCAATCCCCTTGACAGCAGGGCCTTGCTTTCCAATTTTTTTTTATTCCTTCATAGTGCTTGGCCCAGAATAAGGATCCAATTAATGCTCTTTGTAGAACACTAATTAAGTAGACTCAGGCCCCCTCCTTGCTTGATAGTCACTCTGCCAGCTCCTGGGAAAGAAGGGAACATCCAAGAAAGCAATGCAGAGAAAACTCTACTCCCACTACATTGTGAGCTGCTCAAGGGCAGAGACCGGGTCTCATCAACCCCCATCTCCTTGCACCAGTTGGAAAAGAGAAGACAGGAAGAGAAGGAGGGAAGAATGGCTCCTCCTGTTGTGTTCAGGAGTCTGCTTGTGTTGGCTCCTTCTCAGGAAAATGAGCTCGGTAGTGTGACTGAGCAAGTGGGAGCTCTCCTTGCGTGCCTTTTCTGGCTCTTCCTGAGGCTGCTTCATCACTGTGGGCATCCCCCAGGCTCCCTGCCTCTGCCTTCTGCACTTCTCTTTCAGTGCAGAGTGCCCCCACTCCTGAGGCTTCTGTTACTGCCTCCAAAGCTTCACTCACATCTTCAGCTCTAACCTTCCTCCAGACTTCGTGTCTGCATTCCTGCCTGTTGAATATTTTTTCTTGCAAACTCCAGGTGTCCAGATCCAAACTCACTGACAACTCCATCCCCTACACATACTGGCTGTTTTCCTGATTCCTTAGATTTTGTTAATAAAACCTTTCATTTTTCTAATCAGTGTCATCATTGGCTCTCATCAGCCATATTCAGTTAGTAAGGAACTTTCTCCAATTCTTTCTTCAAAAGGTTTCATGTCTCAACCGTCCTTTCTTTTCCCACTGTCAACATCACCACTGGTATCAACCTCTTTTCACTGATCTCCCCAGTTTCTCCCAGTTCTAACTTTTTAGACCCCACAACCTGACAAATCTGATTATACTATTGCTTTCATCATTTATTTCCACCTGGAGCATAGCACATGAAAATATTCCAATCTCCTCCTCCTAATTATAATATCCCTTAACTTCAATGCTGAGGCACACCATAATCTGACGTAACAGTGGTAGGTCTCTCTGTCAGGTGGCCTGTAGGATTTATCATTGTTTTGAGTTTCTCTCTCACTAAAATTTTAATGATGTTTTCACTCTTTCACAGCAAAGAGACAAAAATGACTGATAGTTCACAATTTACATGGCTGTCTTATGTTCTATCAAGTCTTGAGCAGCTGCCAAAAATAGATTTTCTCTGTTCAGCTGTGATCTGGTGGGAGGCTATTATAATCTAAGAGGGAAACATGGTTTTATAACCCTTGGGCACTATGCTAACACTCCTCCACTCAACATTTTCAGCCTCTTTTCTGCCAAGAGGCTAAAGCCCAAATCAGTTTTGAGTTTTATCAAATCTTAATTAGCTTGGGGAGGATCATGTAGTTTAACCAAGTCTCATGTCCTTCGTAAATGATATCACAAATAGCTTTGAGCAAAGGAGGGTGTTCCACTCCTTGCTGTGGACACACGGAATTTATGACTGTAAGAAGTGATACAGGTGGCAAGTAGAAATGGGTCTAGCCCCTTTCCATTTATGTCAAGAGATCATTCTGATATCAGAGACAGAAACACCAAGGGGAAAATAGCCTACAAGTTGAGATTAGAGCATTGTGGCCCTGGAGGAGGGTGGGCCTGTGGCTCCTTGCACCTCCTTAGCTTCAGTGAGTTAATGACCATGTGTTTGATGCCCTGATAGGCATCCGTCCTTAGAATGGTGCCACTCGAAATGAGGAGGAAATGCAGTGTGCTCTCAATCATCTCTCACCATGTGGCGGGATCTGGGTAGCACTGCTCAAAATCGGATGGTTATGTTGATGATCACCTGAAAATCATAGAAAAGAAATTTTTAAAGAAGAGTTCAGGCATTCCACCGTCTCTCCAACATAACAGCATCTCTCTTTACCTCTAATGTGCTTCTCTGACTTAAAGGAAGCACTTCTAAGAAAGGCAGAGGTCATTGTATGAGGCTCCAAGGAACGTCCCCTGCTGTTTCTGTCTCTCCTTCTGCAACAGGGCTTCCTCTGTCACCATGGTGACCCACCCACATCTCTGGATGAGGCCAACCAGCTATAGAGTCTTTGTAGGGGTGGGTGGAGGAGGAGAAGGATGGAGAGTAGGGAGTGTTTGGCAGGTATGCATGCATGCGTGCATGGACAGGGTGGGGGAACGAAGCAGGGGAAGCAGATTTCTTTGAGTGGTGGGTATTAGGTTGTGGTTAACCAAAATGAGGGTGCCCTGACTTAAGGCGCTTCCACTTTATAGGACTTTGATTTGTCCCTAGGCCTTTATACAGGAGGGTCTGGTTGCATCCTGAGATGCAGCAAGATGACCTGAGCTGTCCACTGCCTGAGATCAGGAGTCCTGGATTCTAGGCTCTGTCCTGCCTTTAAATGACACAGCCTAATAGTTAAAAGGCATTTCCTTTATTAATAATATTCCAGTTAGATGGAATAAGCCACACAATTAACACAGTTACAGTTGCCAAAGCCTGAAGTTCAAGGCGTTCCAAAAGCTTTTAAAATTGTTTGAATGAAAATGTGGCTGACCACTACAGTGCACTCCGGCATTCTATGATTGCTTCAACTGAACATTATGTTCTTGTTTTTCATTGTTGCATGTATCTGATTTCAACTAAAGCAAAGGGAAGAGGAGGCATGAGGCCTTTGCTTTAGTTTACCTAAACCACAGGTTACAGCCCTGTCCTTCTTGCAGTCTAGAATATCTGCTTTCATTTCCTTACATCTTGTGACTGAAGCCTTCTTTCCTGCCTTTGGCCTTATACTCTGGCTACTCATTCCATAGCTCCTTCACTATGTCCCATTTCCCCTTCTATTCTGTAAACACCAGGGCTTCATAATGCTCAAGCATCTTTGTGAAGACTTCAGCTCTACTCCAAGGTTTACATCCGCTTGCCCAGATTAATAGTTCCCAAATCTACAACTCTAGCTCAAGGTCCATCTTGATCTGTAGGGTTAGATTTTATGCTTATGGACATGTCCTTGAAATTCCTACCCTCACCCCAAATCATTAAGTCCCAAAGTGAGCTCCTCATTTTATTCTGGTGTCCAGGCTTCTGTCCATGGTACTGTTGTTCTGTGGGCCTGGAATGTGAAACTTCAATCATCGTCACCATTTTCCTCCTGTCATCCTCCATATCCAGCGTATCCCAAAGTCCTCTTCCCTGTAGCCATCTCCTAAATCCAGGCCCACAATAGATCTTTTTGTCAAGATATCTTTTAGCTCCACTCTCAATTTCCAAGACAAATCCGTGAATTCCCACCAGACAAAATTTCCCAAGCCAATGGAATCATCCAGCATTCCCTTAGTGAAGGCGGAACTCTAAATAGTCAAGCACAACAGGGCCGGGCACAGTGGCTCACACCTGTAATCCCAGCACTTTGAGAGGCCAAGGCGGATGGATCACCGTGTCAAGAGTTTGAGACCTGCCTGTCCAACATGGTGAAACCCCATCTCTACCAAGAATACAAAAATTATCCAGACGTGGGGTGGCATGTGCCTGTGATCCCAGCTACTCGGGAGGCTGAGGCAGGAGAATCACTTGAACCTGGGAGGCAGAGGTTGCAGTGAGCCGAGATCGCGCCACTGCACTCCAGCCTGGGGGATAGAGCAAAACTTCGTCTCGGAAAAAAAAAAAAAAAAATGTCAAGCACACTATCCAGTGGGGGTGGGTTTGGGAAGTAGGCCACAACTTCTCACATGAAGATACTGTCCCTTCCCAAGACAGATTAGGTTGAAGCCAGGGAAGAAACTATTTGCCAAAGGTTGAAACAGTTCTACACTGGACCTGAATTTAAGCAAGAAGAGAGAATCCAGAGAGATTAAAAAACATTTTTTTCTTGCTTGTCCTCCAGAGGCAAGAAGAAAACTAGTTCCAATGAGGTTTTGTTGTTGTTGTTGTTTGGTTTATTTGTTCATTTTTAAGCAATATGGCAGGATCACAGAGAAATGGGAGAAACCCAGGTCATTCAATCTGGAGTTTCTGGAGAGTGGCAGTTATTAAGAAACACTTCTAGACTTCCATCTCAGAGTTGAGGTATCACCAGGAAAGGGTTATTTTTGACTCAGATTCACTTAATTGCTGATAACCAATTATGCTTCTTGCTTTGTGCTGAACACATTCACAGGCATTTTTAAAAAACTCATCTTCACAATGATCTTCATTTAAATGAGGACTGCAGTAGAATGAATATATATTATTGGCCTACCACTTGCCAGACACTATGTAGAACTCTTTAAACACCTTAATTGAAATCTTTATTGTATTTTTTTAACAGATGAAGTCACAAACAATATATGTCTTGATTTACAAGTACAGTGCTTTTCCTTTTGTTTGAATCTCACTTAAAATGTTTCATTAACAGTGGATTTTTTCCTACCTTGGCATTAAGGAGAACATTTTTAAGTTAAGTATAAGGATGAGAATAACCCTAAAATAACTGCTGTGACATTTTGTTGTATTTCCTTTTATTACCTTCCCCCTGTAGAGGATTATATGAGTGCTTACATACACCCTCAACCCCAATCCCCCCGCCTAAATAATATTGCAGTGAATAATCTTGTATATGTGTCATTTTGTACAGACTGTAGTTCTTAAAATGAATTAAAATAGCATGATTTAATCTTCACATGTATGCAAAATGACAATTGTGTGAGACAATTGGCTGTGGCATTTTTATAGTAGTAAAAGCGATGAAACCACCTAAATGCTTATACATACATTTTCTTATGCACACAGATAAAAATATCCAGTTTTGCATATGTAATCATGCTGCATATACTACTTTAATCTTCTTCATACCTAATGAATAAATGAAAGTGTCTTGAATATATTTTTATGTTTTGAAATATTATTTGAAACACCTTATATGGTTTCACAGTATTCTTTCTATAGTCTATTCTGTATGTCTATATATCATTTAAGCATAATATATTTAAGCATATTTAAGCAGGTCCCCTATTTTTGGTATTTAAATTGTTTAAAAGTTTAATAATGTGACATCAAACAACCCTAAGCACACATCTTTAGCGATGTCTCACTTCCTTAGCCCAATAACTAAAATCAGCATTTCTAAGTCAACACACTGTCAATTGTCTAGCAATGTGACAGGGTAGATTGATAGATTTCCTCATGTTGAACCATCCACCTGTCTATTACTGAGAAATATCTTATTTGATTCTGGTGTCTTATTATTTTATTACAACACTGGATTCTATTTTCTTGTGATATATGTAATATATGTGATATATGAAATATGCATTCATAAATAACATTTGTATTTTTTGTGTTAACCCTGTCAAGCTTTTGTGTTAAGATAATTTTGTAAAACCAAGTGAATAACATTCCATCTTTTTGTATGCTTTGAAACAGTATAGCATGAAGCATCTGTTTTTTGGATGTTCGGAGGAATGCAACAATAAAAATGTGTAGTGTCTTTTCGGGGGGTCCTTCTATTGGCACAGGGCTAAAGGCTTGGCTTGTATTATTTCATCAACTGCACAACACCAATTTTGAGAGGCAGATTGTGTTGTCATTGCCAGTTTAGAGATAAGGAAACTGAAGTTTGGAGAGTTTGAATATTTTGCCGAATGTTGCGTAGCTAACAGGTGAAGCTGGGATATGAACCCAGGCAGGCTGGCACTAGGCCCACATTCTTAACTATGTAATGTTATGTATACTGCCTTCCCATACTTGGCAACACAATCCTTGCATAGTGATTCATTCAAGCTTTCCAATTTCTAAATTCAATTTGCAATTTCAATTTTTCTTTAAAAAAATCCATTGGACATTTTAAACTTCGTTAGCTTAAAACTAAAATATCACTCACAAAAATCTCCATATATGAAGTTGGATCCCTTTTCTTCTTAATTTTCTGTGTCAATGTTTTCTGGATTAGTAATTTATTCATATTATTACTCTTTCACAGAATTACCTCTTATACATATCAGTTCTATAATTTTTTAACTCTTCCAATCATTATTTTACGCTTTTGAATTTGCTAATTCCTGCCTCCTAATTTTTTTTGGTTTCATTTGTTATTGTTTTCTCATTTCCTGGCTTGAATCTTTGATCCATTTATTTTCACTCTTTTCTGTTAACAATATAAAGTCTTTAACTATGAATTTCTCTCTGGCACTATTCCATGAGCAACAATACACAGTGTTCTTATTGTTGTTATATCCTAAATGATCTGTAATTGCAGCCTTAGTTTTCTCTTTGACCCAAGAGTTATTTAGTAGAGTGTCAAAATTCAAAATGTTTGGGTTTGTTTGTTTGAACTTTTGCCATTAATTTTCTATTGTATTGTACTGTGGTCAGAGAGCAGAGCCTGTACAAGTTTTGCTTTTTGGAACTTACTGAGATTTCCTTTGTGGACTAATATACAATCAATTTTTGTAAATGTTTTATGAGTACTTAGAGAAAAGATATATTTTCTTTTGGTAGAGTACAAAATTGACATATATCTATTAAAGCAGGTACCTATTATATCTATGAAATCCATTATTCAATTCCTCTGCATCCTAATTAATTCTTTGCCTACTTAATCTCTCAAAGACTGAGGGTGATGTGTTAAGGTCTTCCACTACTCTTGTGCTCCTGTCACTTCCTCTTTATATTTCTTACAGAATTAGTTTTACATATTTCACAGCTACATTATTCAGCACAAAAAGCTCATGACGCTATCTGTGTCTTGTTTATTGCATGTACCATTTATCGACATTAAATAACCCTTTCTGTCCTTTTTTTGTTTGTTTGTTTTTTGAGATGGAGTCTTGCTCTGTTGCCCAGGCTGGAGTGCAGTGGTGCCGTGGCGCAATCTCGGCTCACTGCAACCTCTGCCTCCCGGGTTCAAATGATTCTCCTGCCTCAGCCTCCCGAGTAGCTGGGATTACAGGCTTCCACCACCACATCCAGCTAATATTTTGTATTTTCAGCAGAGACATGGTTTCACCATGCTGGCCAGGCTGGTCTCAAACTCCTGACCTCAGGTGATCAACCCGCCCCGGCCTCCAAAGTGCTGGGATTCCAGGCATAAGCCACTGCGACTGGCCCCTTTCTGTCCTATTTAATGCCTTCTTTTTGCCTTTAAGTCCACTTGATCTGACATTTATATTGCCATCCCAGCTTCCTTTTTGTTTGCACTTGCCTGATAAACTTTGTCTAGCCTTTTATATCTAACCTTTCTGTGTCATTTTATTTTATGCTTATCTTTTGATGACACAGAAAGAGTATTCTATCTCATGTGGTACTTCATGGGTTGTCCAATTAGCTAAAAGGGATTCCTCATTCTCATAGAATGGTCCTTTCTTCATTGGAGTATCTTCTCTCTGCTATAGTTGTGTAGTATGATCATGCCTTCTCCGCGAAGCCCAGACCCCAGGTGTCAGGGCTACTTGACCAAGTATGAGTGCTTGACTTAACCTAAGTCAATTCAAGTCCCTACTCCAGAAATTAGAAATCATTATAAGAGAGAGTTTTGGTGTCTCTGTATGACTGTACTCATGACACATAAACTAGGTTGCTATGGGCAGTCATGTGGGTTTGGAAGAGATAAAGTCAGTCTTTAGAGACCAGGGCATATTGTATTTTCCAAAAATGGCTACAGTTATATTTCTAGTCCCACATGCTCTCCCATAACCTTGCCATCCACTCATTAGATAGGACTTATTTTCCTGCTCCTTGTAACTGGAGGCCTGTGTGACTGTCTCAATGAATAGAATACAGCAGAAGTAACCTTGCACGACTTCCAAGGCTGGGTGCAAAAAGTGTTGTGACTTTCACCTGGCTCTCTTTCTTTTGGCACACTCAACCTTAGATTCCAGCTGCCAAGTTGTAAGGAAATCTAGGCCACATGAAAAGGATACATGTAAGGGCTGATATTCCCAGCTAAGGTCTCAGTTGACAGTCAACATCCACTGCCAGCCCCGTGAGGGGACAAGACTTCAGATAGTTCTGACCCACAGCCTTCTAGCTGTCCTACCTGAAACAACTGGAATGGGGATGAGCCATCTCTATTGAACTTGGCCCAAGTCGCAGATGTATAAGCAAGCTAAATGTTGTCTTTATTGTACCATTTTTATTTTGGGATAGTTGTAGTCTCACATGCAACTATAATGAATAATACAGAAAGATCCTGTGTACTCATTGCTCAGTTTCTCCATTTTGTAAAAATATAGTACTATATCAAAATCAGAATATTGGCATTAACACAGTTAATGTACAGAACATTTCTGTCAACACAAGGATTCCTCTTGTTGCCCTTTTATAGCCGCACCCACTTCCTTCCTGCACCCACCCCTTCCTTAATGCCTGGCAACCAATAAATCATTCATTTCTATAATTTTGCTATTTCATGAATGTTATAGAAATGGAATAATACAGTATGTTAGCTTTGGGATTGGGTTTTCTTTCAGCGAGTGTAATTCTCTGGAGATTGTTCTGGGTTGTTGCATGTGTAAATGGTTCATTGCTTTTTATTGCTGAGTAGTGAATATTCCATGGTAAGGATGTATCATACTTTTTTTTTTAAACCATCGACCTGTTGAAAAGCATATGGGTTGTTTTCAGTTTGGGGATATTATGAATAGAGATGCTGTCAACATTCATGTGCAGGTTGTCATGTCAACATACAGCTTCATATACCTGGAATAAATACCTAGGAATGCAATTACTGAATTGTATGGTAGTTGCATATTTACTTTTTTTTTTTTTTTGAGAGAGAGAGTCTTGCTCTGTCACCCAGGCTGGAGTGCAGTGGCACGATCTTGGCTCAGTGCAAGCTCCACCTCCCAGGTTCACGCCATTCTCCTGCCTCAGCCTCCCGAGTAGCTGGGACTACAGGCACCCGCCACCACACTTGGCTAATTTTTTTTGTATTTTTAGTAGAGATGGGGTTTCACCCTGTTAGCCAGGATGGTCGCGATCTCCTGACCTCGTGATCCGCCCGCCTTGGCCTCCCAAAGTGCTGGGATTACAGGTGTGAGCCACCGCGCCCGGCCTGCATATTTAATTTTTAAAAAATCTTCCAAACTGTTTTCCATAGTGACTGTACCATTTTACATTCCCACCAAAAATGAATGAGTGATCCAGTTTCTCTATGTCCTTGCCAGTATTTTGCGTTGTCACTATTTTTTTTTTTTTTTTTTTTTAGCTATTTATACCTTAGGTATGTAGCGATATCTCATTGTGGTTTTAATGTGCATTTCCCTTACAGCTAATGATGTTGAACATCTTTTCATGTGCTTGCTTTTCCATCTATATATCTTCAGTATAATGTCTCATCGTTACTTCTGCTCATTTTTAAATCAGATTGCATTTTCCTGTTAAGTTTTGAGAATTATTTTTACATCCTAGGTATTAGTCCATTATTAGATAGAAGGTTTGCAAATAGTTTTTCCAGTGTGTACCCTGTCTTGTCATCCTTTTAACAGAGTCTTTTGCAGAGCAAATGTTTTAATTTTAAGTCTGATTTATCAATTTTTAAATTTTATACATTGTGCTTCTGGTATCAAGCCTAGGAACTTTCTTCTATCCCTGAAGCCTGAAAAAAATTCTCCTTTTTTTTCTTAATGCTTTATAGTTTTATATTTTACATTTAAATACATATCTATTTTGAGTTAATTTTTATATGAGGTAGGAGAATTAAATGTTGAAGTTCTTTTTTTTTTTTGCTTATGAATATCCAGTTGTAAATACCTGATCTATTTTGAGTTAATTTTTATATGAGGTAGGAGAATTAAATGTTGAAGTTCTTTTTTTTTTTGCTTATGAATATCCAGTTGTAAATACCTGATCTATTTTGAGTTAATTTTTATATGAGGTAGGAGACTTATGTTGAAGTTCTTTTTTTTTTTTTTTTTTTTTGCTTATAAATATCCAGTTGCTGTAGAATCATTTCTTTAAAAAGATCACCTTTTTTCACTAAATTGCTTTTGCACCTTTTTCAAAAAATCAGTTGGGTATATTTGCATGGGCCTATTTCCGAGTTTTCTACTCTGTTCCATTTATCTATATGTATATCCCTCTGCCAATGCCACACAGTTTTGATTACTGTTGCTATATGATATTTCTTGAAATTGAGTAGACTTATCCTCCTACTTTATTTTTCTTTTTCAAAATTATTTTAGCTGTTCTATTTCCTTTGCCTTTTCATATCAATTTTATAATAATATTGTCTATAGCTAGAAAAAAATTTTGCAGGGATGTTGGTAGGAATTACATTGAATCTGTACATTATTTTAAAGAGAACTGACATCTTTACTGTCTAGTCTTCCAATCCCTAAATATGGCATGCATCTCTATTTATATTGTACCATTTTAATTCCTTTGACATTTATACTTTAAAAATTATTTTCTTAGTGGCTCTTGTAGGGATTGCATATGTGTCTCACCTCATCACAATCCTCAGAATTAACTAATTCCAGTAGAATGTAGAAACTTTGTTCCAATAGTGCATCAGTGAATCCTTCTCCTTTGTCTTATCATTGTCATATATATTACATCTCTCTCTCTATATATGTATACATATGTTACATTCAACAATGTAGTATAAAAATTTTTGCTTTATATACTTTTATGTCTTTTAAAAGTTAGGAGAAGACACAAGAAAAATATGTTTACAGAGCCTCTTACATTAACCACATATTTGTAATTTCTAATGTTTTAAATGTCTTCCTGTTTAAATTTCTTCTTTCTTGATAATGAAATTTTAAATTTATTACCAGTGGAACTGTTTCTTCTAGTGAGATCTTAGGTAGAAGCCCAATTCAGAAGACAGATGGAAATCAAGCTGCTCTGGGTGTGGCAGGGTTGATTGAGTAGGAAGTGTGCTCATACTCCATCCTAGACACTATTCTTTACACAGTGGCCCTTGAGGCACCTGCAAGCAACCCTCAGGTCTCTCTGAAGCCATTTTGGAAATGCTGTCCTAGAAGCACCCTTAAGTGACTGCTTTGATGTGAGAATAAGGTGGTCTTCACAGAGAATCATGTTGGCCCCCATCTGAAGGAGGTAGAGGAAAGCACTGAGCTTACACTTAGGCAAGAACTGCAAAAGGTTCCATGTGGAATCTTTCTTTTTTTAATTTCTGAAAATGTGTCAGTTTGAGGCAACAGATAACTCCCTTTATCTCGGGGTAAAAGAACTTTAGAACCTATTTCATCCTTCTATAAGATGTCTTGAATACTGAATGACTCATCCCAGCCAATATTCTAACAATTAATATGTGTGAATTCAAATGTATGAACTCAAATGAGCTATGTCCTAATGTCTGTTTCCTTTCAGCCTGAACTTTCCTTAGTATTTCTTATAATTCAGATTTGCTAGCAAATAATTTTCTCAGTCTTTGTTTGTATGAGAATGTTTTTATTTCACCTTCATTTTTGAAGATTATTTTTGCTGTATGTAGAATTCTTGGTTGACAGGCTTTTTTTTTTTTTTTTTTTTTCTTGTAGCACTGTGAAAAGGTCTTCCCAACTGCCTCTGGCCATTGTTGTTTTGGTTGAGAAGTCAGCCATTTATTATATTGCTGCTCCTCTATATGTGATGAGAAGGCAAGGGTATCTCACAGTGCCCCAAATCCACTGGGTCTCTTTTGACCACAGTAGCAGTTGCCAGTACTCACAGCCTGTCCCACCCAGGTAGAACCTCTGTGCTGACCGATCAGTGGGGAGGGTAGAGCAGCTCTGGGCAAGAATGTCTAGAGCTAATAAACCCCTCACTGTTCTTACCTGGACTTCAGCAGTTGTTCAACCATAAATGCTTCTCAGATTATTGTATACCTTTGGTCAATTTCCAGAGCACTGAAATGGCTGTTTTTATAAATTTTCTCTAGCTTCATAATTGCTTTATGAGGAAAGGATTTGCCAACCTTCTTACTGGGGCATGACCAGCTTCACTGGGGTTCTGGGCATAGTCTCCCCAATCATCCTTTAGCTTCCTAGTACCCTGGAGACCTCAGTGCTCAGCCAAAGAGATGTTAGAGGGAAGTGGAGATGAAGGGGAAGCTCTGGTTGTGTCCTCACTCCCTGGGTACTTAAAGGCATCTTAAGATCTTTTGGTATTAGTAAAATTCCAAATACACTTTAGGCTGAACATTTTGTATCCTGGGAGAATGATACCTGTGTCCAGATTTCAGACTCATTCATACATATTAATAGTTAGAATATTGTCTGGGATGAGTCATTTGGTATTGAAGACATCTCATAGAAGGGGAAAATAGGTTCTAAAGTTCTTTTGTTTCAAAATAAAGGGAGTTATTTGTTGCACCAGACTGACACATTTTCAGAAATGAAAAAAGAAAGATTCCACATGGGACTCTTTGCAGTTCTTGCTCTAAGTATAAGCTCAGTGGCTTCCTCTGCCTCCTTCAGGTGGGGGCCAACATGATTCCATATGAAGACCACCTTGTGCTCACATTAAACCAGTCACTGAAGAGTGCCTCTAGGACGCTGTTTCCCAAACTGGCTTCAGAGAGACCTGAGGGTTGCGTGGATGTGGCTTAAAAGCCACTGTTTAAAGGATAGTGTCTAAGGGATGGAGTGTCAGCATTCCTCTTATTCACCTGACCGCCGCCTCACCCAGAGCAGCTGGGTTTCCATCTGTCTTCTGTACTGGGTCTCTACCTAAGATTTCATTAGAAGAAACATTTCCGCTGGTAATAAACTTAAAATCTCTTGATCAAGTTCAGCTACTGCATTTTATAGGTGAG
Organism: Pongo abelii; assembly: GCF_028885655.2. Taxonomy (NCBI): domain Eukaryota; kingdom Metazoa; phylum Chordata; class Mammalia; order Primates; family Hominidae; genus Pongo; species Pongo abelii. The sequence goes on along the minus strand of NC_072004.2, from coordinate 11,519,624 downwards.
AAAAGAGGTTCAGAGAAGTGAAGTAACTGTCCAAGATCAGAGTTGGTGGCAGAGACAGGACTTTCCCAAGCTTGTACTTTATTCATTATGCATCATTGTCTGAAAGCTCCCATGTTATTTACAAAGTCTCTCTGTGCTCCGCAGAAGACACTCCAAGAAGGTTTGTGTTTTCTGGTGGCTGTGCATCTCATTGCTTGTAGCCCTTGGGTGTTGGTATATATCTGGGTTCCATGAAATACTTTCTCTGAACTCTGTAAGAATGGGTGTGGTTTTGAGTTAAGTAAGTTTTGAATCCTGCATACTATATCCTTCCTCTTGGACATCTACCATGCATGTTAAAGGCACTGAGAAGTCCAACCATAAATAACCCATTTTATTAGTTATTTGACCATGGAGCAATTTTTTCACCTAACACAGAGTGTAGACAGGAAACATATACATCCATTTGGGTATTCTGGGGGGACTTTAACAAAAGGACTACATTCAAAGGTGTGAGCAGGATGTATGGAACCCCCAAGAGACACTGCAGTGCTCCAGGACTAGTAGAAGTGAGAGCTTTAGCCAAACTGGGCCTGAGTGATGAAGGAAGGCAGTGGCTTCTGGAACCCAAAGGCATGGAGAACTGTGTACACAGCGTCCTCTGATCTTTAGCTGAGAGACATAGCCAGACCCCCATGAATGTACAGGAAGGTAGCCTGGGAATGAAGTGTCCCAACCTCACTCTCCTCCATCTCTCTGCTCTCTTTTGGGGATTCCCCATTTATCAAACCCAACCGGCAGCCACAGAATGAGAAACCCAGCAAAGTAATACACAGAGGTCAGCATCCAGGAGCACTGAGAAGGGTAGAGAGTCGATATAGAGGGTCAAATGGAAATTTCCAGCATAGATTCATTAACCAGCTTTGACAAATGCTACGTTAGTGTACTCCAAAGATGTCCTGTGGGGGTTTGGGCAGATGGTTTTCTAGGTAATGGGTGGAGGTCTGGGATGTGTGGGAAGATATGTGTTGATGTGGAAGGCAGAACAGCAGAATTCATGATGTACACCGAATAGGAAAGCTAATAATTCTCTGATTCTGTCGAGGGCTCTTCTCTGCAGGGATATGCACGCAGTCTGTTAAGTTTGGCATCCTGTCTCTCTCTGGACTTATCAACTGATCATATCTCCTCTCCCTCAATTACCAGTCCCTCCTCCTTCTCTCTTTGTGAGTCCTGGGCTTTGGCACAGTGCCCGGTCAGGGATATCAGCCTTCCTGATGGATTGAGCTGGATAACAACAATTAGCGCTCAGGACTCATTGATCGATATGCTGACAAGACCACAAAGTGACAAAACAATCTCCATTTGAGCTCCAAGGCTGTTTGCAGGAAGCAGAGAAGCAAGGTGGGGCCCCTCTGCCCACTGAAAGCATGTGGACCACCAGCAGCAGTCAGCAGGTCTCCTAGAACCAGAACATCCCCCCTTGCCTCAGCAGCCAAGGCTGAAGAAGCTGACAGTGAGTTTCCTCACGTTTGGTAGCAGGGTTACCTGCTAAGGGAGGTGGGCAGTTTGCTCTGTGGTACAAATACACTGTGTGGATATATATGTGTGTGCATGTATTGATGTTTGCATGTGTTTGGTTATGTGTGTGTTTGGAGTGGGGAGTAGGTGAAACAGAGGAAGGGTGATTTGGTGTCTGGCATTCTTCATGATCATTCAATGGCAGATATAACAAAAGCAATTTCTGTTTAGTGAGTCAAAGGAAAGTTGGGGGTACAAATAATGCCCAAAGGCATAAACAATGGCTGGATCAATGGCATTCTGAGAGCATAAAACAAAGAGGTGGGCCAGGTGTGGTGGCTCACGCCAGTAATCCCAGCACTTTAGGAGGCCAAGGCGGGTGGATCACCTGAGGTCGGGAGTTCAAGACCAGTCTGGCCAACATGGTGAAACTCCGTCTCTATTAAAAGTAAAAAAATTAGCCGGGCATGGTGGCAGGCACCTGTAGTCCCAGCTACTTGGTGAGGCTGAGACAGGAGAATTGCTTGAACCCAGGAAGTGGAGGTTGCAGTGAGCCAAGATTGTGCCACTGCATTCCAGCTTGTTTGACAGAGCAAGACTCCATCTCCAAACAAACAAACAAAAACAACAACAACAACAAAAAAGAGGTGATATAGATATTGGCTATAAACTCTCATGTCTGGGGCCTGATCACCACACTCCAGAATTGCTATGATAACCTGTTTCTCCAATGCTGTGTCATCCGGGCCTTGAGCCTACAAGTATTTTAACTACCACCAGGTTAAAGTTTAGATGCTTAAAGCCAATGGGTTTTAAACTCTAGTGTACTTAAGAATTACATGAGGAACTGATTAAAAAGATTCTGGGCCTTCGTTCCACCCCATAAATTATGATTTTGGAAGATTCGACACAGGCTCTAGGAATCAGCTTTTAAAAAGCATCTTAGGTGACTGCTGGAAACTGGCCCACACTTTGGGCAATGCTGCAGGTGGAACTTCATTTTCAAAGCTTCCCACAGTCCAGGCCCGTTTCATTTCACTCAACATGCCAGGGACTCACATGGACTGGTTTCCTTCTGCTGTCCCCAAAACCCGTATTCCTCGGTGCTTGCCTTGGGAAGAACATCTTCCACTTGGGTTGTTCTTCTCCTTCTCACTTCTCCCAAACTCTTCCAATCCTTGAAGATATAACTCACGTAGTCGGATGTGGTGGCTCACATCTATAATCCCAGCCCTTTGGGAGGCCGAGGCGGGTGGATCACAAGGTCAGGAGTTCGAGACCAGCCTGGCCAACATGGTGAAACCCCGCCTCTACTAAAAATACAAAAATTAGCTGGGCATGGTGGCGGGTGCCTGTAGTCCCAGCTACTTGGGAGGCTGAGGCAAGAGAATCGCTTGAACCCAAGAGGCAGAAGTTGCAGTGAGCCGAGATCATGCCACTGCACCACTCCAGCCTTGGTAACAGAGCGAGACTCCATCTCAAAAACAGCAACAACAACAACAACAAACTCACGTTCATCTCCATAAAGCCATACTCAGGTCCTCCAATGCAAAACGGAGTTCCGTGCTCTTCTGATAATTGGAGAATTTGTCACCACTGTCATTCATTTTTGGTGCTTCATCATATATTGCTTCTTCTCTGTCTCATTCATTCACTCTTTCAAAGTTCATTAAATACTTCTGCATGTAAGGCTCTCTTCCTCAACTATTTATACATTGAATGTTTCTGGAGTTTGAGTTCAATGACAGTGCTTTTGTGTTTACCTTAGCACAATACTTCTTAGGCTCCTTGAAGATACTTGTGCAGTTTTTTTGAATGATGAATAAATGAGTAAACGAATCAACTCTTGAGGTAGCAGAAAATGAACAAGAGGCCATGGTGATAATACTGGATTGCTTATCTGAGCTTCCTTCTTCTTCTTCTCTTCTTCCTAAGGCCCAAAGTGGCAGATATTCTGGGCCTGTAGCCAGGTTTGTGGGTCATAGTGTTTCACATGTATCTGAGTATGAGTGTGTTGGGGGAAAGAAGACACCCCTCCTTCCTTATCTCAAATCCAACCCACACTTGGCACTTCTGCTTGAAGATTAGTTGTCATTCTAATTCATTCCAACACAGCTCTTTAGATCTTGGTGGCATGAAAAAGTCAATGCAGAGAGGCAGGCCTTTGACTCTCGGTGTCAGAAAGTGGGATCCCCCCGCCACCACCCAGTAAGACAGGTTGGTTGCTGATGACATTATGAGGTCACTGATTCCTGTGCTTCTGTCCACTCTCTTGCTTTCCCTATTTCTCTGTCTTGTCCCTTTACCCCAGAAGCCCTGACTCAGGGTCCCCTTGGATCTGAGTAGTGAGTGCTTTTTTTCTTGAGAGCCCAGGTCTGTGTGAACTCCTCCCCAGTGGGCCTGCTCTGCGTCCCCACTTCTGGCAAGGATGTTCATTTTCAATTCTGCTTGGAAAAAAAGTGGCATCACATTGGTTGTCATGCCCACGCAGGGAAACAATGTGTCTTCTGCCAAATTCACTTAAAAAGACAAACTTTAGGTCTCCTTGGGAGAGCTGCCTGCCACCTGCTGTGATCCGCGTCTTCAGGACAGCTTTGGCTCATCTGAGCCTGGAGATGCTGGAGCTGTGTTTGTTCTGCTTGAAGTTATTGTAATTACTACAAAAGACACATTTACCATCCCCTGCTCAGCTCCAGGTGACTAATCCTCTTGCTGGTAATAGGGAAAACTCAGGAATATCCTGAGAGCTATTATAAATCATACCCATGAGAAGACAACCTTGAAATGCCCTGGAATTGCTTGGGAGTGGGATCAGGTGTGAGCACCAGATGTGTGATGAGGTGGATCTGAGCAGGGGTGGGCTGGGCTTGGCTGCTGACACAGTGCCAAGCAGGCCTGCAGGTGAGCTCCCTATGGAGGCATAAGGCCTATGATATTCCCTCTGAAGTGGGATTGCTGTGAGATTCTTTTGCAAATTTCAGATTCTTTTCACCTCCACCCATGGGCAGGCACCCCATCTTACAATCTGTCAAGCTCCAATCTAGGCACCCGACATAGCTACTTAACATCACAAAACTCAACTCAAGTTGAAATATTGGAATGATAGAATGGTTGCTATTTTGAGAATATGCAGCCTTTTGGGAAACCCCCAAATATCCCAAATACAAAGTAGATCACCACACCACCTGCATCTACCCAGTAATGCTATGCGTGTACCTGACATACTATCATAGCTCCCTTAAGTAGTGGAATTTTCTGTGATCTAGGTCTGTGTTTAACTTTCACATTTGTTCTTCCCATTATAATACCAACTGGAAGAAATTCTGACTCTGATGCCTGGCCCAAGAATCCACACATTGCCATCCCAGTATCAGTGGAGCTTTATTTATCATGTTTGGGAAAAGACTCTGTCTCACTTTCTCTCTCCCTCTCTCTATATATCTATCCATCTGTATATATAGATATATAGATATAGATATCTATATCTATATATCTATATATGTCTATATATGTATATAGATACATACACACACCACACACACACACACACACACACACACACTGTTTTCCCATCAGCCACTGTTTGTTTTGTTGGACATTGTTTGAAGTAATTTAGAAATATTATGCCATTGAACCTCACAACAACTCTGTGAGCTCATTTACATTTTATAGATGACACTGAGTTGCCCAAGGAGGTCACACAAAAAATAAGTAGCTGAACCTGAATTCAAATTCACATCTAACGACTCCAAACACAGTGCTCTTGATCTCTGCACTATAATGTGGTTTTGCCAGAATGTGCAAATACAGACTCATCTGTTGAGCTGGACAGGGTTTCTAGTGGGATCTAGGTTTGCACACTGGTAATAAATGGCTGATTCTTGGACAAAGCTTCACACTGCTTCTAATCTAGAAACCTGTTCTTACACTCACCCTAAAACCCCCTAAGTAGTCTGCCTCTGACTCAGCCCAGAGCAATGTAGCTATTCTTTGTCCTTGCATCTCCCTGCTGACAGCATTCTTGTAGCTTCACATTGTAGCCCTTCTTTTCCTTCACCTAAAGGCCATCATCCTATTGGAACATGCAGCCTGGCAGAAACCAGCCACACTGCTGGGGAAGGTGGTTAGACACACAAGACCAGAGTTGGGCAGTGAGTGCTCTTTTTCTGGGGACCTCCAATGCATAGCACTGCTTCCAGGTGATGACTCCTGGCTGTATGGATATGGATGAATATGCCAGGGGTCCTCTGCCATCTTATACCTGCTTTCCTGCACCATAGCCTTCTATTATTTTAATTTTAATTTAATTTTTTTTTTGAGACTGAGTCTCGCTCTGTTGCCAGGCTGGAGTGCAGTGGTGCGCTCTTGGCTCACCGCAACCTCTGCCTCCTGGGTTCAAACAATTCTCCTGCTTCAGCCTCACGAGTAGCTGGGGTTACAGGTGCCTGCCACCACGCCCAGCTAAGCTTTGTATTTTTAGTAGAGATGGGGTTTCACCATGTTGGCCAGGATGGTCTCAATCTCTTGACCTCGTGATCCACCCTCCTCGGCCTCCCAAAGTGCTGGGATTACAGCCATGCACCACCACTCCTGGCCCGTAGCCTTCCTAGAATAGTCTTGGCACACAACCCCTTATTGATCTTCCCACTGAGTTCCTTTTTTATGCTGTCATCACTTTTCTGAATCTTGTTTCTGTCTCCCTGGAATGTCTTTTCCCACATTACCACTTGTTCAATTTTTATTCATCCTTCAAGGCCCTCTAAAACAACACCTTATCCATGGCAGCGTTCTCCAATTCCTTCAGCTGCAGGTAATCTTTCTTTACTGTGAACTTTCCATGTACATATGTACATGCCTTGTGTCTTCTAACACACTAATTTCTTGATGGCAGGTGATGAAAAATTCATCTTTTTGCTTCCCAAGGAGTCTAACATACACTCAACATGCATCCATTGAGTGGATAAATACGGCCATTATGCCGGGCACTTGGGGAGATATGAAGGCAGATCTGACACAGTGCAATTTGCTCATAGTAGGTGCTCAATTGCTCAATAAATATTTTAAAATGTTAGAATAGGCCGGGCGCAGTGACTCATGCCTGTATAATTCTAGCACTTTGGGAGGCCAAGGTGGGTGGATCACTTGAAGTCAGAAGTTCAAGACCAGCCTGGTTAACATGGTGAAACCCTGTCTCTACTAAAAACACACACAAAAAAAAAAAGAAAAAAAAAGAAAAAAAAGATTAGCCAGGCATGGTGGCAGGCACCTGTAATCCCAGCTATTTGGGAAGCTGAAGCAGGAGGAGAATCGCTTGAACCTGGGAGAGGAGGTTGTAGTGAGCTGAGATCGCACCATTGCACTCCAGCCAGGGCAACAAGAGTGAAACTCCATCTCAAAAAAAAAAAAAAAAAAGATAGAATAAATACTTGTCTGTGTAATTGCAGAGAGTACATAAAATATTTTGAAGATTTTAATAGAGTAAGAATAATGAGGCTGGGCACGGTGGCTCACACCTGTAATCCCAGAACTTTGGGAGGCCGAGGTGGGTGGATCACGAGGTCAGGAGATCGAGATCATCCTGGCTAACACAGTGAAACCCCGTCTCTACTAAAACCACAAAAAATTAGCCGGGCGTGGTGGCGGGCGCCTGTAGTCCCAGCTACTCGGGAGGCTGAGGCAGGAGAATAGCGTGAACCTGGGAGGCAGAGCTGGCAGTGAGCCGAGATGGCGCCAATGCACTCCAGGCGGGGAGACAGAGTGAGACTCCATCTCAACAACAACAACAACAACAACAACAAAAGAATAATGAAAGGGAAGTTTCATAACGAAAGTAAATCTTGAATGCAGCTATAAAGGAGGCTCGATTTTGGACTATGGGGAGAGGTCAGGGGAGGTGACTTCTTTCACAGAAAGGAAGGCCAAGAATAAAACGTGAGAGAGACAATGGGGCCTGAGTCATAGAGGGCTGGCAGGAGTGCAGATGAGAGACGGTATAATGAGGTTAGATTATGGCACCTTAACGCCAAATTGACTTTGACTTTATCCTGAAAGGCTGCTGACGGCATGGCAAGGGTCTTGTTTTCTAAGAATTAACCAGTAGGAAGAACTGGAGTGAAGAAGGGAAATGCGTTGACAAGCTACTGTAGAAATGCAAGTGGGAGGTAACGGCAGCTGAATCAGCTTTGAGGTCTCCATAACTTACGGTCTTTGTGGCTAATGAGCAAAGGGCCAGGTAGAAGTAAAGAGGGCTGATAATGAAGATTTGATTCCATTTCTTTTCATCAGAGGACTCATTCCTGCTGGTTGTTGGATGCAGCATTTGTCTGAGGCATTTGGGCAGATTTCATAGCTAACAGGCACAGCTCAGCAGCAAAGGCAACACAACCTGAAGTGGCTGTTCACACTCACGCAGTCTGCCAGATCCCTGAGAAGTTCTCTGGGAGTGGAAAGGGAGGAAACTGGATGCGGTGTCCTGCACCAACATGCCTATTTCCAGGTAACCATATGCCCAGTGGTGAGGATGTGGAGCTGCCTTTGCTAATCCTCAGGGAGACCCTGGAGATCACTGTGTGCTGAGAGGTGGAATATGTGTCATGAGGAAGCCTGCAGGGGCTGGAATGAAATGGAAAAAAAAAAAAAAAGCCCTGATAGAATGGGGAAGGGCATGGGCTCCTGCTTTGGGAGCCTTGGGCCTTAGACTGCATTCAATTCAGAACTCTAATTCCAAGACTATAGCAAAATCCCTGTCTGTAGCTAACTTGATCTGAGAATTGTGTGTGCTTAAACTGAAATGCTCACTGGAGGGGAGGATGTGGGATCATACGAAAATGTTCCAAAAAAGGAATCTGGGGGAAAGGCATTTACACACATACGTGTGCGTGCGCGCACACACACACACACACACACCCTATTTTGCTTTCTCCCCTTTTGGTTGGACACTCTGAGAGAGATAAGGAAGGGAAAGAAACAAGGATCTATGCTCCCTGGGCACCAGGCACCATCGTCTCAGAGCTCACACATGCTCTTTCTGATACCCACTGTTAACACTTTGCTGCCTCATCAGACACTCCTCCTCCATGTCTCGGCTGGGAGTGGAATATGGTACACATGGCTTGATCTGCCAGCTGTCCCCTAGGGAAGATCCCGGTGCCTATTTCTTCCCTAATTCTTGCACCACTGACACCCCAGTTCAGAGCCATCGGCTGGCGCTTGTCAAGTGACAACATGTGTCACTCCAAACTTCTCCTGCTTCAATTTTCTCTCCACCCTATGAAATTTTCTTTTCTACATCATTATCTTCTACCATCTGACTTCTGACTGAATTTCTTCTCACATCTCCTAATTTTTCATATTTCCTCTGTGTGGATTTCATGAGGCATTTTATTTTACAAATTTTATTTGTATTTGACAAATAATAAGTTGATTATATTTATTTGGCACAAAGTGATGTTTTGATACATGTGTACATTGTGGAATGATTAAATCAAGCTAATTAACCTATCCATCACCTCATATACTCATCAGTACTGTGTGGTGAGAACATTTAAAATCTAATCTTTAAGCAATTTTGAAATATACAATGCATGGCTGTTAATTATAGTCACCATTCTGTGCAGTGGATCACTAAAGCTTATTCCTCCCGTCTAAGACATTGCTTCCGAATCCATGCATGGAGCCACTGATTACTGTCAATGTTACAGATGTGAAGGACTCAATAAACTTTAGGAGCCGACTAGGTTCTTTACATATATTGCTGTATTTAATCTCTACAGCAACTCTAAGAGGTAGAAACTAGTAGTAGCCCCATTTTATAGGTGAGAAAACTAAGGCATGGTGCAGTGGCCTGTCCAGGTCACACAGCTGTGGGTACTGGCTGTGCGTAATGATGAACCAGACAGACCAACAGAAGAGCTGCCATCCTAACCCTCACTAACCGTATCTGAGCTGTTTCTTTGTTTATCAATGCTAATTCCAAGACTGTGGCAGAACCCCCATCTGTAGCTAACCTGCTCTGAGAATCATGTGTGTTTAAACTGAAATGTTCATCAGGGGGAGGACAATGGCATCGTAGAAAAATGTCCCTAAAAAGTAATTTGGGGGAAAGGCATTTACACACTTACACACACACACACACACAGAGTAGTAACCTGTCCAGCTCACACAGCTATGGGTAATGGCACCAGCTGATGACCCAGACAGACTGGCCACAGAGCCACCATCTTAACCCTCACTAATGGTATCTGAGCTGTTTCTTTGTTTATCGATACTGCACAGTTGACCTTGTCATGGTGGTGTTCTACTCAAATCAGTTTCAAAGACAACTGAAAAAACTTTATTGGTCCACTGGGAATCCTATCCCTACGAATACTGCAGTAACCTACCAAACATCAGCTGATATCGCCTATGGGGAAGAAAGAACAATTAAGAAGTTCACCGTTTGCCGTGCAGTTCCATCCATGGTGAAGAAAGTTAGCTTGTTAGCATGAGAAACGTCGGCCATCATTACAGAGGTCAGCTGCCTCGCTCTGAAACATATGCTCGCTTTGTTTGTGAAAAATGTACACACTGTGCCTTCTTTTCCTCATGAGTATGGAAAGCCTTCCACAAAGAAGAACATCTTAAATAAACGACTAACCTTGACAACAGACATGTCAGGGATGCTGCTAGAACTTTATAACATGGTGTTCTGAGACATTCCTTCAACTGTGATCAAGCGGGGGACGTCTGAAGGAAGCATGCCATTTCTCTGCTCATGTGCTGGGCTTCTGGGAGCAGCTGAGTATCTCTGTGTCCTCGCTAAAAACAACTCTGGCTGTTGCTGGTTTTAATGTCTAAAAACTCTATAGTTAACATGTATAATTGTTGAAAAACCAGAAAGTAAAATTGAACAAAAAAGAAGTGTGTGTATTTTTTTCCACACAAAAAAGCAACAATGCCGAACAAACTGAGATGTGCTTTTTCAATGACAAAATACTGTCACTGTTTTTCTAAGTCAATAATACACACTTCCATGATGACTGTCAATGGTAGCTTAGCATTCAGCTACATCAATACATTGTAACTTGTGTGTGTGTGTGTGGTTTTTTAACCTATCCTTCTTGTTAGATATCTAGGTTGTTTCCATTTCAATGGTGTTATCAATAAGGCTCATAACAGGCAGACCTTAGTGTATGTCCTTAATTGTTTTCCCTAAGGAAGATTACTAGAATCAGAATGTAGAGGGGTTTAATTTCAAGGTGTCAGAAATGTGCTGAATTAGAATTCTGATTGTGATTGACAGTACTGTGCCCATTTCCCCTCACCCTTAGCAGCACTAGGTGTTTTTTTTGTTTGTTTTAGGGGAGGTCACTGCCAACTAGAAACGTATACACAAGTATACTTTGTGTTTCATCAGTAACTAGTGAAATTAATCATTTTTTCATTTCCTGTATGTTTGATAGGGGAACTAGGTTTGATATACGTTTGAATATTTGTTGAATATGTTTGATCATTTCTTTTGCCCATTTTTCCCCTATTAGGGTAATTATCTTTAATTTTTCTTAGAGACTTCTATATATAAAGGATATTGATTTCCCATCTGTCACACATCATAACATTTTCCCCCAAAATCATTTGTCTTATCATTTAATTTTTTGACTTACAAATCTCTTACTTTCAAATATAGTCAACTTTATCAGTATTTTCCTCTGTGGTTTGTCCTTTGGTAATTTATTAATTTATAATTCCCAAAGCAATTTTTGAGCAGGGACTTTGGGCCTAGTGTAGGGATATTCTCAAAGAGATTATTCCCATCCCCAGGTGGGACACATATTGTTTTTCTTATTCTTGTATGGTTTCGCTTTTGGCATCTTAGTATATGTGGAATTTGTTTTGTTTTACATCATGAGATAAGAATTTATTATAAAATAATACATATTGGTTCTAATGCAGCCTTTCCTCAGTTTTATGTCAATTTATCTTAATCCTATACCAAATATTGAGCCACTGAGGAAGACAGCACAGTTTGTTGGCTGAGCATCTACGCTGCTTAGATTATAGCTGGTAAGACAGGGTTGCCCAAAGATAGGCCTATAGAGTTAACTACGAACTTATATCCAGAAACTATTCCATAGTTTTAAGGCTATTTTCTTTTTTTAATTTTTTTTTATTTTTTTTTTGAGATGGAGTCTCACACTGTCACCCAGGCTGGAGTGCAATGGCACGATTTTGGCTCACTGCAAACTCTGCCTCCTGGGTTCACGCGATTCTCCTGCCTCAGCCTCCTGAGTATCTGGGACTACAGGCGCCCACCACCATGCCCGGCTAATTTTTTTGTATTTTTAGTAGAGATGGGGTTTCACTATGTTGGCCAGACTGGTCTCGAACTCCCGACCTCATGATCTGCCTGCCTCAGCCTCCCAAAGTGCTGGGATTATAGGCATGAACCACCGTGCCCGGCCATTTAGGACTATTTTCATAGTAGAGTAGCAGCTATGGGAATCAAGATTTTGACTGGAAAAGCATCTCAAAATAAGCAGCAGTTGACTATAAAAGGAGAATCGAGCTGGATCTGGTGACGTCTGTGTCATGCAGGCTTCTGTTATGGGAGTCTGTTGCCCAAAAGCATCTCCTTGGGTCTTGGACACCATCTGGGGTGCTTCTGAATGCCTGTGCTGCTGTCTCCTGGGTTGCCAAAATGTGCACATAAATATCAGCCAGTTCTTTGTTATTAAGTGAATATTTCCACCCAGCGTCTGTGTCTCAGTGCTTTCTCTGTGGACCATAATTCATTACACATACAATTCCATGCTGCCTATTCTATCTTTTTTGGCACCACTGTTTTAATCATTACAATTGTATATTACCTTTCAATATCTAACTATCTAGCAGTGCAACTGTCCATCTGTATTTTTATACATGCGTGTATGTATGTTTTAGTCTCATGCATTTATTCCTCCAGATGTTTTTTACTATTATTTTGTCCAAAAGCAAATTCAAATTTCTGTTTGGAATTACATTTGCTGATGAATTTGGGGATAATTAAAATTTTCCCATTTCAGGGACACACAGTATATATCCCTCATTTAATTTAATCTTTTATTATGCACCTTAGAAAATATTAGCTATCTTCTTTATATTGATCCTGCACATTTTTAATAATAAAATTTATTTGTAATTAGTTCATATTTTTTCTTTTACAATGGATACAACTGCTTAGTTTGGTAAATACTATTGAGTAGCCAAAAACAAACGAAGGAGGTTATAAAGTACCCCCAACCCCCCAAATTTGGAAGGAACTCTCTAGGATTTTATAACATTTAAAGTTTATTGTAAAGTTCTTTGCCTTAAAAACACAACTAATATACCAATGAGTACATAATTACCAGTAAACCTTGTGGGAAGAGACTGGTTGATAGATATGGCAACTGGATCAGACAGGGTGGTCTGATTCAGGGATATTAGGGAGATTTTTGTGTAAGTGAATAAAAACTAGGGACTACCTACCAAAAACAATAACTTCAGATTTTTAGAAGGTGTTCTGTATCAAGAGTTGACAATTTTTTTGTGTGTGTAAAGAGGCAGTGAGTAAATATCTTAGGATTTGTAGGCTGTACGGTCTCTCTTGTAACTACTTAGTTCTACCATTCTAGAATCGAAGACGATACATACATGAGTGAAGTGAAACTGTATTCCAATAAAACTTTCTTTACAAAAACAGATAGCAGGCCAGATTTGACCCACTCTCATAGTGCCAACCCTTAAACTATGTCATTTTTTGTGGCAGTAATTATCCAGACAAACCAGTTTTTTCATGAGGTTATTTCTAATTTAATAATCTAATAAATAATACTAACAATATAAAAAGAATGATTATCCTCCTCATCCTTATATGGCTGGAAAGGTGTACACATCATCCAGCAGTAGACTCAGTAAGAAAGCAACATTTTTACCAACTCTTATAATAATACTAGACTCCAATTTGTATATTTAAATCCAAACAAAGAATCTATGTGGAATGATTATAGCTTAACCTTTGACTCCTGTCCATGAACCAAAGATCAAGGAAACTCCCATCATATTTACGTGTGCTCTACTATATTATTTAATGGTTCTCCTCACAGAGCAGGAATACATATTACAGAGGTCTTTATGGAATAGCCAAGACTCATCCATCATTCTTCACGTGAATGGTGAGGAACGTTCACCTGGGGAACCCAAACCCATGGTTAATCAAGCCGGAAGCTGGCCTATTCTTTGCGTAAAATGTCCAGGAAAGAAATAGGTCTGTATTCTTGGGTGGTAAAGGGTTGCCCTTTTGGAAGATGGGATTCACTTTCCACTTGGTCCAGGTAGGCAGGATCTCATCTGGAGTGCTTATTAAAGTCAAGAAGCTATCAAGGCGATGGATAGCCTAAATACCCTGATTTGATCATTATACTGTATATATATATATATAAAAAATGATAGCTTGAAGCATCAAGATATCACATGTACCCCAGAAATATATACAAATATTGTATATGTATGAATACAAACTAATTATAAAAACAAAAAGCTAGTGAGGATCAGAGCCACCATGCAGAATGGTTCTTAAGCAACCCTAGAAGCAAAATGCTTCAGCAAAATGCTTAAATGCTCCATTCTGGTTTGTTTTTAAAACTCAGCTGTATAACGCGGAACTATCATTGGGTTCTAAGTAGAAAAGACCCCGAGATGAACCATCGGGGCAGTTACCAGGAGTTAGAGAGACAAGTCATACCTCCTGGTATCATTCAGAGTGTGGGCATGTGGCTGCGTGTGCTCTACAAAGCTGTGCAGGGTAAAATGATTTTGTCTGTGCTACATAGAGTACAAGTGTGATGCTCTGGTGACCACCTGTACACGTGTGGAGCAGGTAGAAAATAGTAGTGTGTCTGTGGGGACAGTCTGCAGGCACATCTTTGACTCAGGTCTGCTGTCAAACTAGGCAAGGACTCTTGCCAGGCTTCTTAGTTTTCACAAGCAGATGAGACCTTCTTTCAGATTCATGGTCTATTACAAAATGGAGGATTTGCACTGCCCAGGAATGCAATCTTCAGCTCCCTCCATGCAGTATTTACCAACAGTTTAGCTGAAAGAAATGATATCCAGAGAGAACTTTAGAAAAGGAATACAGGCCATTTACTCATCCTGATACTTGAAACCATATTTGGGCCACACCAAATCAGCAGAGAGCAGGGGGTCCCCTTGGTAGGGTCATGCCACTATCATGTGTGCTTTTACTGACCTTCACTTTGGAGTGATACCCTTAGTTTACTGAAGACAGGTTTTTTTTTTGTTTTGTTTTTAAGATAGGGTCTCACTCTGTTGCGCAGACTGGAGTGCAGTGGCATGATCTCAGCTTACTGAAGCCTCAACCTCCTGGCATCAAGCCATCCTCTCACCTTGGCCTCCCAAGTAACTGGGACTACAGGTGTGCACCACCATGCCCAGCCAATATTTTTTAATTAATTTTTTGTAGAGATGTGTTTTTGCCATGTTGCCCAGGCTAGTCTCAAACCCTTGAGCCCTCCTCCACCTCCCAAAGTGCTGGGATTACAGGTGCAAGCCACCAGACTCAGCCATAAAGACTGTTATATAAAACAACCCTTAAAATTTATCATTTGTGATAATCTTGTTTATTATAACACAATTTTTTTTTTTTTTTTTGAGATGGACTCTTGCTCTGTTGCCAGGCTGGAGTGCAGTGGCACGATCTCGGCTCCCTGAAACCTCCACCTCCCGGGTTCAAGCGATTCTCCTGCCTCAGCCTCTGGAGTAGCTGGGACTACAGGCATGTGCCACCACGCCCAGCTAATTTTTGTATTTTTAGTAGAGATGGGGTTTCACCATGTTTGCCAGGATGGTCTCAATCTCTTGACCTAGTCATCTGCCCACCTTGGCCTCCCAAAGTGCTGGGATTACAGGCGTGA